>NC_140123.1:76898032-77498032 GCF_964035555.1 Netta rufina
GGCCAGCTGCTCACAGGTCCACAAACTGAGAACTACTTTGGAAAATGTTCTCCACTCTATGAAGAGGCTTCCTAGGCTTTCATCTTCAGAGACCTGAGTTAAATTGCAGTTTAGGTCATATGATTGTGGTGGTTTCAAAGTCCCTAGCAGATGTTTGGGAAATCAGAGAACTGCAATGCTGCTAGTGATGCAAGGTTACAGAAAGTTTTGGATTGTTAATTCAAAGGCAAGCGTAGTGTCATAGAGATAGACTCATACCAAAGAAAACTAATATATTAGAATCAAATGATATTTTAACATTTCAAGCAGACTTCTTCGCAGGAACAAATCTCTCCCTTTGGGATTCCTTATGGGTGAGGCAATTTTGTCTGCAAGTGGAAATGCATGAGTCCTTCTTTGGCAAATAATTCTCTAAATGACAAGCTAAATAAGACACCCTAAAGTTGGAGGTTGCTTGCTTTTTCTAAGACTATAGTGGCTTGAATAAATTAAAAAACAGTAATTTTTGTTCACTTAATCCTACTCCAAAATGAAATAAAGTAGGTTGTAGAAAGAGTATGATCTTTGGAAAGTGAGGAATGCATTTCAGTTTTAGCTTTAGTCTAAAAAAAAATAAATAAAATAGTCTAAAAATAGATCTGCGTGCCTCAAAATGCCACAGACATGGCTATTCCAGGTAAAAAAAGAGATACCAAGCTTTTCTTGGTGGGTATGAGTTAATGGCTACAGAATTTACTGTACAACAACTTACAAGTAAACAAAAACATCACAGAAAAACAAATTGCAGCAACTGGTTCCACTTAACAACTGAAGCATCATTGCCACATGTTTTCATTATAGATTTTGAGTGTGAATTCCTTCCAGAGTTCTTTCTTTTCATATCCCTGCTTTGATAGTACAGGTTATTCAATTTGATATCTGTAGAACAAAAAGTAACTCAGAATAAAGCTTTCTCAGATTTTTATCAAGTCTGGGAGTAAAACTGATTTTATCTATTGTGACAAAACTGTGCCTTTGGAAATATGTGAAATTAATCAGCTTGCCATCTGAATGGAACACCTACAAACTTCTTAGTCTAAAATTGGTGCAAGAGAGTGGAATGTCCATCTCCCATTTCAAGTGAGCCAGAGGCTTTTGTTTTTGTTTGCATTCCACATTTATCTCTAACCAGGAGACCTGTGTTTACAGGCAGTCTCAGAGCAGGTTAAACTAAGGTCAGCACAAAAGTACAACCAACTTACTCTGGTGCTTCCTAAGAATTTTGTGAATGAAGAATTGATTAGGCCAGGATACAATATTTTTGGGTCACACTGATAAGACTATCTTTCCCAATCTTGACTAAAAGTAAACCTTTTTTAGAAGTTTGAAATACTCATGTTACTTATTAAAATATTATTTTAAAGGCTTTTGTCCCACTATGCTTTGAAGCAGATGGTTGAGAAACTAACTCAGCAAGGAACCTGCAGTCCTCTAGTGACATTTACAATCCAATTCAGAGGAACAAACCAAAATGAACAACAACAAAAACAAAACCACAGAAGCTTCATGGAAAGCAAAACTAATAAGATTGACATTTAAAACATTTAAAAAGCTTTCAAACTTTGGAAAGTTCTACTAGAGAGCTACTCCAGATATGATACTGACAGCTGTAGAGCCCATAGACTAGGCTTGCTTCAACAAATCACGCCCTGTTTTTATGAAGCACAAATGCAGCATCATGTTGAATAGCTGGCTTTTTTCCAAGGATAGGAAAGCATACTGGAGAAAAGACATTTGTTTGCCAAGGTGAACCACTTTCATAACCCATCTGCTGAAGCTGGTATGGCTACCTGGCAAAACGGCGAGGCTGGGCTCACCTGGGTGACCTGGATATTGCACTATCACATGGGAAACAAGTAGGTAAACACAGCAGGGAAGACAAGAGAGGTGGTGAGGCTTTTGGCAGCAATGAGGTATAAGATTGGATTAAGCTATTTGTGAAGCTAGCTCTTAGGAGGGATGAGTTTTTTCATTGTTTTGACGTTATTTTTCCTGCTGACACTAAGCTTTTGTTTCATGTTGAGCAAGTATGCCACTTAGTCTGTTTCATTGAGCGTAGACAAATAAAAACAATTGAATAATCACTAAAGTTCAACTGACTGCTGAAACCAATGCTCTTGTATCCAACAGTTCAGTACTTAAAATGCTCATCCAGGATCTGTGGTCTTTAGCCCAGCATTTAGCATACTTCCTAGAAGAACAATGCCTTTGGTCTCCTTGCTGCTCATATGTAGCTGTTCAGCTATTTATAAGATAAAGGAGAAACTTGGAAATCTTATGTTCCTATAAAGGTAAATGTCTCAAAACAGAGTTCCAAAAACTAAGGACATTTTGACAAGCTAAACTCAGATGGTAGGCACAAAGCTGCATTACTTGAGTGATTAACAGTGAACAGAAACACATTTTCTACTCCAAGGACAAAGTTTTGCAAGAATATACGTCTAACAAGTATGTGAGCACACAGCTGTGTATGAATGTGAGCTGGAGGGAGAGATGGAAGGAATGGGAACTAGCATTTTTACACAGACAGTGACAAGCATTTCTGTTAGTCTATACATAGTCCATGTGACCCGTATTATAATTGCAATTCCAATTTCTAGAAATTACAAAACAGTTGTAGATGAAATGCTATTTTCCAGTATGTGCCTAATCTGTACATTAAATGTATGCTTAAGTGCTGCAGCTGTAGACATATATATGACCAATTATGCATTTAATTAGTCATTTGTGAAAGCAATTAAATGATTACTCAGGCAAATAATATTTGACTACTAGGCTAGGGCTTACTGGGCATAAACTGAGAACATCCTTGATTGAATATTTATTTTGAAGTATCCATATAACCATATATGCAGTATATTTTATTAGTTTTTTATTTCTTATGTTTGTTTTCTCATGCTTCTCTTTCTCTCTACTAGCATGTAAAATGAAGAGTCTCACTGAAGTGAGAAACTTATCTGAGTTTTACTTTGAATGAAATCAAGTTTTAAAAGAGTGGAGCTAAATGTAGAACTAAAGTAATTATAAATCAAAAGAAGATCATGACACTTATTTCATCTAAACCACATTAATAGATAAAATACCTTATCCCCTCTCCCATTAGAAGCTGTCATAGGAAACAAATGCTGTAAACTCTTCCTTAAGGTTTTATGCACATCATAAAGTTTGTTAATTAGTCTCTTATTGAGAATAGCAGATTTCAATTTCCTTCAAGTTGGTTTCCTGCCTATTTAAAATAAAAAAGTCAGTTACTTCTAGGACTTAAATATAGCAAGTGACTATAATTACTGAACAAGTATCTCTGCAAAAACTGAAGGCATTAGGACAGAAGAAACAGGAATTTTCAGTTGAGATGCTTTTCATCTTACCTACCCCATATAATTCATGCTGATGGAAAACACTTGTTTAATCCATTGCCCATTTCCTGCTGTCTATAAAACCTCACCAAAGTGTATTCTTTACTCCAAACTACTAATGTTCAGCTGTGTATGACTACAAAGACCATTTGCTGCAGTTCAGACACCAGAATTAACATACAGGCTTTCCACCTAAATTTTCCTAATAGGGACTTCTCAGTTTATGCAGGCTTTGAATGAAATGACCACAAATTTCAAGAAGGAGCGAGTACCATGAAAATGAAAACAGAGTACTCACTGTTTTTTATTGTCACAGACAAAGCCTTTTTACTCTTTGTGTGTCCTCAGGGAATCATTCTGACAGCCGACTTTTGATTTTGCTGTCTCTCAAATAACAGAAATGCTACATGTATCTTAAAAAAGGATGGAGACCACAGTGTGTCATAAAATTTAAAGAAACTCTTTTGTAAATGAAATCTGATCAGAGATTCAATTTTTTATTTATAGTTTTCCCATTTGGTTTATTTATTTTTAATAAGGCACAGAAAAAAAAAGTTAAAAAAAGAAAAAAAAAACACACAACAGCAGGCTTTTCCAGATGCTGCCATCTTCTCTTCATCACTTTTACACAACTGTTGTCACACTGATTTAAAATGTGTCTGATACTTGCGAGTGTTCAGTATCTGTCATGTTGGAATAAAGGGTGTTTTTGTATACTACTTTCTTCAGGTGATTACGGAACATGGGTATAAAAAACACCCTTTGACATACACACACACAAACCCCACAGTTTTTGCTTGGAAACTTTATACTGAGATTTAGCCTGCAGCAGATCTTCAGAAGTGAGCCAGAAACTGAGCATTTCCATTACTAACAGAAAGCAAAGGAGGCAGCAGTTTGAGGGTTACACAATTATAGGAAAATGCCTTTCCTTCTTTGTGTAACCAAAAATGATTTTGCAGCAGTGTCCAGAATTTGCTTCCTATGACGTTTGGCAAATTGAAAATAAAACCAAACAAAACAAAAAGACTGAGATACAGATGTTATAAAACTGTCAACAAGCAAAACCTATTTCCTTTCCCCTCCCCCCTAGATAATTGCTCCAATTTTTCCTCCAGCTGACTTCAGATTATGTTTCTGCATAACAGATGAGAGTAGCTTCATGGTATTGACTAAATAATAGATGTTTGATCATATACTTCCTAGAAAAGATGAGAAAGAAGTCCAGAAGAAAACTGAAAGAGCTTAGAAAAAAGTAACTGACAAAAGAGCCTCATACTCAAATTTGTGCCTAATGACAATTAATGGCATGATCTAAAACCCATCTGCAGCAAACTCACACATTCACAGCAGCAAAGTACCTTGGAAACTATGGCAAGGAAGCCAATTTGCTGTGACATAGTACTGTCACCCAGAGAAACCCGTGGCTCAAAATCTGAAGGCAGAACCAGTGCACTTACAGTGTTCAACCCTTCCCTGATTCAGCTGGGAAGTGGCTAAATTTGAATCCATGCACAGACCGAAAGGCCACAGGGCAGCACAGCAGCATGCAGCCCTGTTGCATTTCAGGTGGTGGGGCAGAGAGGGAAGGTTGGAGACAGCCACCCTGGGGCAGCACAGCAGTGACACCTCTCAGGCACATGGCAGAAGGAAGGGAGACCAGGCGGTGGTTGGTACAGCCATGGGAATGCTATCACCCAGGCGCTAGCCTGCATCATTATACCTCAGGCCTGTCAATCCCAGTTTTATTACACTGTTTACAGAAGATTTGCCCACGTGTCCTACAGGAATTTTCAGATACTTGCACCATTTTTTTACCAGCAAGATTCCACAGACATGTTTCACCCAGCAGGACTTCAGCTAAAGCCTCAGCTGCTGTAGAGGGCTTGTACCTAGGCTGTTGATATATGACAAAGCGTAAACATTTACATTTAACTCTTTTTTTCTCCAAATATCTTCCCCTTATTTCCAGAACTAAGTAGATGCCTTCTTGACACACACAGATGTTTTTATGGACACTTACAAGACCACTCTGATTTAGCAACATGTTAGAGTTTTCTCTCAATGTGTGAATTTCCACAGAGTTTAAAGATAATCTACCAGGACTGATTTTAGTGCTTCACTTACAAGTTTTCTACAGATATTACAAGATGTATGAAGGCTGTGAACTAGGAATATAAATATTTAAATTTAAGGTTAGTGACCATGTCTATTCCATTTTCTCTGCTTTCAAAGAAAAGTATTTTATTATATCAATCTATCATTTGATAGATTCCAGCACAAGAAGGATGTTGATCTGTTAGAATGGGTCCAGAGGAGGTCCACAAAGATCATCAGGGGACTGTAGCACCTCTTCTACGAAGAAAGGCTGAAAGAGCTGGGGGTGTTCAGCCTGGAGAAGAGAAGGCTCTGGGGTGACCTCACTGCAACTTTTCAGTATTTGAAGGGGACTTATAAAAAAGATGGATAGCGACTCTTTGCTCAATCAGATAATGACAGGACAATGGGGAATGGTTTTAAACTAAAAGAGGGGAGATTTAGATTAGAGATTAGGAGGAAATTCTTCACTCAGAAAGTGGTGAGGCACTGGCACAGGTTGCCCAGAGAAGCTGTGGATGCCCCGTCCCTGGAGGCGTTCAAGACCAGGTTGGATGGGTCTTTGGGCAACCTGATCTAGTGGGTGGCATCCTTGCCCATGGCAGAGGGGTTGAAACTAGATGATCTTTCAGGTCCCTTCCAACCCAAACTATTCTATGATTCTGTTTCTATGATTCCATGAAGCCGTCCCTGCTGCCTCTCACAAAACAAAACAAAACAAAACAAAACAAAAAAAAAAAAAAAAAAACAAAAACAAAACAAACAAACAAAAAAAGCAGCAGAGTTGGGACCATGGGATTGTGCTCCTGCTAATATCCTTCAGAAAGCTTGAGAAAGTCTCCTGGCCAAGGGCATGAAGTTGTAGACCTGCTATCTTATCCAAGGAAGGAAAACAAAACTTTACTTATGAACAGCTTTGGGATTTTATGGAAAATTAAGGAAGGACAGATGGAATTACAGAGGAAGGGAGAGTGTAAAACAAAACACAACAGTGATGAGACTGATGAGTAAAATCAGTGTGCCTAGGTGCTCCTAATTAAATGAAAGATTTGGGATAGAAAGGCGTTTTGTCTGAAGTGTGCACTTTTCAGGGTGTGGTTTCCACTGAGAAAAGGGAATTTTTTTAAAGTAAGTGTTACCATACACTAAGTATTAGCCCAGACTACTTTCTTATTAGTCATGAAGCCAGTCATTCAGGCATTATAAAATGTTTAGTAATATCTCGGCTTTACTCAAAGCAGTAAAGAATACAAATCTGGCTTGATTTATTCTCTTAACTTTTCCTGCTGATATGCCCCAAACCACTCACAGGAACCTAAGACTGGAAATGGACTTCTCCAGTCTCTCAAGATCAGATCCCACATCAGGATAAATCTTGTCATAAATTGATGAACTCCATCTAAAAATAGGTAAGATTTATGTCCCCATTGCAGTGATGAAAGGCAGCTCCAGAGCTCTCCTCCCTTGCTGCTGGAAATCATCCAGTTTCCAGATAATGAACATCCTTGACTAGTTCCCGCCTGCTAATATGGGAGAAAAGTGGAAAAAAAGCACCACTCTTTCCAAAGGCAATATTCTTCAGTTTTAAAACAGAGTGATAGGATTTAGCTTTTGCTATGGATGAAATTACAATTGCCTGATGTGAAGGATGCATGGTAAATAATTAATCTGCCATAAAATCAGTTGCTAGGAAGCCATTAACAGCACACTTTGTTGATGAGAAACAGTGGCTCTACAACAACATTTGGTTTGGCTAGTGAGGACTCTTTTATTCAACAGACACATGGCCTGTTTGTTGTTCATTTTAGGAAACATCAGCTTCTGCTCCATATCAAAAGCCAGAAAAAGATATTATTTTTTCATTTTTCATGTGATAGTGTTTTTTTTTTTTTAATGACAAATGGTTAAAAAGTTAGTGTTTGTTTCTATTTTCTACAAATAAATGTCAAATAGAATAACTTTGGTTTTGTTGATATATCCCTTCATAAAAACTCTGCAACTTTAACACAAGGAACAAAAACATCCTGCTCTTCCTTGTTTATCAAAATTCACATGATTTGGCCTGAAAAAAAAAAGTGTCCTACTTTTTCCTCATCAGATTTTAACCTCCTGAAACCCTAAATCAACACTTTTTTTTTCTTTTTTAATTATTCTAAATTAGGTAACGATAACCTGGGTGTGTAACATCAGATTTTACAGTGCACTACCTATATTTTTACATCTTTACAAATTGTATACAATATATTTTACATTATAATCTGACTATAGTGTATCAAAAAATGAAAAAGAAAAGAGTGAAACCTTTCCTATAAAATTAACTCCCTGTTCAATTTCCACTTCTCTGTAAGTTCATATAGCAACATTAATAAAATCATTGGAAACTTCAGTTTTTCTGAAAGTGTTGTAATTTTAATTTTGTAACATTAAAATTATAATAATATACTATGCTTCATTCTATATCCTGGTTTGGGTGAATTTCAGTCAAGAAGCACAAAGAAATAGAGCATACTGAATTTTTAAATCTATACTAGCCTCAGCATCTCTACTGTTTAAGATATTCATATCATATCTAAGTTTTCAAAATTCTGGAAAAGAGAGATAGCTTTAGAGTTTACTTCCACATCCCCACTTGCCTGATTTCCACCGCTGCCTAGGTCCAGGGTTTTGACTGAAGCTCATTTCTTAATATTTAGCTAATTTAAATGCTAATTAGACTAATTTGATGAATAAGACGTGGTAGGAATTTATTAACAACTTTGCTGCTATTGCTTTATGTCTACAGAGAAATTTTCTAAAACAGGACCTAAGGGACAGTAGCGCATCTGTTACCAGTTGAACAAGTTGGATTTTTTGTAGCACTAAACATTAGAGCTGGTAATATACTGCAGGGGAGAAGGAGGAACGATTTAGATTTTTCCAGATCTAGCACATCTTGGATATAGGCCACTAGTGCAGTAGAGGCTTTATGCTGTCCTGCACTCATCTGCTTCATGTTTTTTGCTCTGAGTTTTATATATAGTGGAAGAAAATGTACCTTGTCTCTGTCTCTCATTATCTGCTAAAGTCATCCCATCTGATGCTACAGTTGTTCTGTCTGATGTTATTGCTGTGTATATAAAGAAGTCAAATCCTTTACTGCAAGTCTAATCTTGTGATAGACTTTGTGTTTTTATTGAATCCCATTGAGTCAGTGAGGCTTCACAGAGGAGAGAGGTCAACTGTCAGACAGAAAAATGGATGAGGCGATCTCTTTGGAAGAACAGTCTTGTTGTTGCTTCTTTGTTTGTTTTATTCTGTTTTGTTTTGTTGTTGTCTTTATTGTTGCAGCATGTACTGTTGCCACAGTCAATAAATTACTTAAGCAGGTGTCATATTTTCAAGATGTGACTATTCACAGGCAACAATTGCTCTTGGGCTTAGATGACCAAATTTTCCTCTGAAAAAGACCTACAGAGAACTTCCACAGAACTTTCTAAGGAAGAAAAAGAGGTTTTGCTAAAAATATGGCAGATGGTAGAAAAGAGAGTCTTTCTCCAGACTTGCGTGGCTCTGTTAAGGCTCTGTATGTCAGAGCTAACTTTCTGCTAAATTATACATACCCATGTATCAGAAACTCTGTGGTGAGGCTACTTTCCTCTCCCAGATTCCCAAGGCTATTCCCCAGATAACACTGACAAAGACACCTGGCTTCTTTTTACATGTCTGGACAGCCATACTCAAAGCAGAATACCTTTTCTACACAACACAATTATTATTTAATACTGCCAGTCTGCTAGGCACACAGTACACCCCCTCCTCTAAATAAATGAGGTTGCTGCGGGAATTACAATGCAGTCAGGACAAATGTTCCCCTGTAGAAGCAGGTCAACAGGCAGTATTATAATGCTAACAAAAGTCAAGCAATTTGCACTGGGAAAATAAGTTTTCTCTGCTAATCTGGCTAGTAATTAGCTGTTCGACTTAAAATACCTTTTTCTTTGTGATTGAGGTCTAAGACTTGTTCCACTCTAAAGCACCTGTATTTATGTTGTGCCAGCTTCTCTGATTCCTACACCATTAACTTTCCTACTTTGTCTTAAACCAAATTTAGCACTTAAGAAATCTGATAGCACTTCAAATGATCAACTCAGTGTATCTCAGTAAATGCAGTATATCGGCCAACAAGCATGCACACCTCACAATGTTGAGCCTTTCTCACTCTTCCAGTATTCCTCATTCACAATTTGCCTGGAGGAGAGGAGAAAATATTTTGTATCTCTTGTGTCACCTGGGACTCTCAGCTGAGACTGACCATAAGGAAAGCATTGGTGATAAAATTTTAATGCTTTAAATTTTTTAATATTTGTATCATTTTACAGTCACAAAGCATAAACTCATACTGTCTTTTGTAAGTTTTTTTATGACAAGGAAGCTGTTTGTTCATAGCTGTTTTGACTTCGCTGAGCAGAATATACTCTCTAACAGTGAGAAAATGATCTTAAGACTGCAGAAAAATGTAAAAAGAAAAGTTCTGCTAAAAATAGCATATTTTGGACTTTGTTCTCCCCTGTGTAAGCTCCCATGGTTGAATTAGTCTGTGATTATTTTAATTTGCATATAGAGCAGCAGCCCCCAAAGATCCATCTAGAATATCCCCCAAATTTGGAGGAAATCTGGATTCAGGTCCTTCCCTTCTGTGATACCCTCAGGCAACTCAAAAGATTGCAGGCATCCTATTCTTCTTAAGAAAAGTACAGTTCATACATGACTTTTGAAGCTACATCTGTATCTAGATACGTATTTCTGATGAACAAAAATAAAATCCATGGCAGATAGAAAGCTAAATATCTTTGTGGATCTGGACCTTACTATTTCTTTGTCCTAGTTTTCAACCAGTAAATATTACTATTACTGTATGGCAAAGGAGCCAAGAGGGTAAGCATTCTACAGATGGTGAATGGCATGCTCAAGTGTAACAGTGGAGGGGGTCATCCAAACATTCAATCATAATTAAAAGGGGATAAGAATAAATGTAAAGGAGGCTAGGCGTACTGAGAATACCATTTCTCAGTGAAAAAGTTCCAAATCAGTTTACCATGACCTTAATTTAGTCTTGTACTTGTTACGTTTTTGTATAAGCTTTCATTTCTGAAAGCTCAAAGTGAATGTAATTCAGTTTGCAGGTATTTCAAATGGAGGTCAGCACTCACTTCTACGTGTTGACAGGTCTGAATGAGTTTCGCCAAAAGAGTTTCCAGTTCAGTATTCCTCTTAATAAGGTTGGTGAGGTTACTCTCCAAATTTTGCTGTCAAAAAGAAAGAAAAGAACACATTAGTATTCTGAAGAATTTAAAATTTAAGTGAACAGTTGAAAAATGGGTGTACTTTCAGGATCTGAATTATGTAATTACACAGGTATCAACACATGACATTCATTTTGATGTGCACGGTTAGATATTTTGTCCATGAATCAAGCATGGCAAGACAAGAAAGCTGAAATGTTTGTGGTAAGAGTTCACCACAAAATACTTTCTAAGGACCTACTAGAAACTAGATTAAGAAATTAGTTTTAATCAGGGGAAAAAATAACAGAGTAAGTAGAAGTCAGGGAGGTTAAAAATGCTTTATCAGAAAAAAAAAAGTGACTCCTTATTCCATGCTCTTAGTCTGACATTTAAATTTAACAACCTGCTGCTAACTGACGTCTCCCAGCATGTGCCTGTTTGGGATCACACTCATAAGGACTCAGTAGTAGGACATTGATCACACCACCGGGGCATTGATGTAATTGATTTATTTCCCTACTTGAGTACAGTCAGATTTTTTAATAAATAATTCTATAGAAAACCATCATTTCTAAGTACAATAATAAAATATCTACTCACTTATTGTCCTTGAGAAACAATGTGTGGTTTGTGCCTGTGTTTATCAACCGATTATGGCCACAACAAATACCCCCAACTGTGGGAGCTCGCAGTGCTTTCTGCCTCCCAGATCTGAAGCCACATCCTGGCCGCTGTGCAATTTCATGTGAGACAGAGATTCAGAAACAAATGATTCAGCCTCCTCCCTCCCCACCCTACCCACAGGAAGGAAATCCAAGTGCATGAGGAAGATGCGGTCTGTGGTGGCTGTGACCTGCTCCCTTATCTGGCTGCTCTGGGACTGGGACCATGCAATGCACTGTGGGACTTGCAACTACCAAGGAGCTCCTTGCTTTTTAGCGTAGATCCTGTGATAGCTGCTGAAGTCCACCTTCTGGAAGCATAACATGCAAAGTTTCCACAAACACAGAATAATTTCTAAGTATAACTTGAGTAAATAGAAAAGAATAAAAAAATACAGTCCATTAAAAAGAGTCCTGACTGTAAACACTCACACATTTCAGTAACTTTATATATATTTCATATATAAATATATATTTCATATTGAAAATCCTGAGGACAGCTCATAAGAAGCTTTTCCTCATAGTCATTCACCTGTTTAAGCGTGTGAGACTAGTCCCTTGCTTAGTATTCCTGACAGGCTGACAATCTCTGTCTTTTAATTGTATGTTATCCTCCATCAGTCCCCATTAAAGTGATCTAGGAGGTGCTGAACAAGAATAGCAGAAATAGGCCCTCCTCACAGAGCCTGTAGTGCCCCTGCAGAACTCTTCTTAATTTCAACCCTGCTCATCTTTTATTAACATACTTCATTTCTCCACCCTACTGCTTTTCCCCACGATATAGCTATTATGTTACTTAAGGTACTTCAGCTACTACAAACTCACCTGACTTTTCATCCTTCCATTTTCCTCCATCCCTACCATCTCCACGCAGGTATTTCATGTGTGTTTGTGTGTGTTTTCTGGCACTGTTACCTCCTGCCTATTTCATGCTGTTTCAAAATGCCTTGTGCTTTGCCCTCCCTCTTTGCAGCCATGCAGTCTCCTTACTCTTTCTTGCCTTTGGCTACAAGTGAGTGAAGCTGGCAGTATTTCACTGCTGAACCACACATACTTTGGCGTTTACCAGAGCTGAAGCTGTAAACACTGGAGGAGGAGTCAGTGCTGTCTCATTAAAGACAGCACAGGATTTTGATGGCTTTATGTATGTAACTCTTTGGAGAAGCATGATGGGTGTTTGAAGTACATAATTTGGGCATTTTCTTTCCAGCCCAACCATGTGTATCATGTATCACAAACTCTGGTTGTAAAAATACCTTCTACATTGCATTTATTTTATAGCTCATTAAAAACAAAGAATAACAAGAATGGGAATTCTTTACCGAACAGTTTGAGCTGTATCTTATATTTCCAAAAGCTGTACTGTGAACGATCATTTAACTGCAGAGGCATGTTTGCCATGCTGTTAGATGTCCCTTTGCAGAGCTGAGACTCACATGCAAAGTCTAAATATTATATATACTTACAGTATCAGATAACCTTTGTATTAAAAAAAAAAAAAATAAAAAAAAAATAAGGGGATCCAAATGTGCAAGTAGTCTTGAAATTATATTTATGTGCCTTCCTATTGCCTATGTATTCATTGTGTGCATGTCCTTATATATTTATACTACAAGATGTAAGATGAAAACTGTATGATTGATGAGTAAACTCTTGATGAGTATACTCTTGAGATTGCCTAATTTCAACAGTATTTTTGACACAATAAATGCTAACAATTAGGGCCAATACATATGCTGAAGAAAAAAATATTCTCAAAGCTGTTATGGAATTTGGAATACAGTGATTTTAAAAACTTTGTCTTTCTTTTTTTTTTTTTAAACCTTTGTCTTGAACAAAGCCCATTCTTGAACAAAGCCCATTCATGAAGAACAAGAATTTGCATTGAAACAGAAATTTATTTACCCATAGGTTTATTTTAAATCTTGTATAAAGATTTTAGAATATTTTTTCTCTCCAATGAATATAAACATAAGCCAATATATATTATTATGGTTTCAGATGTGTCGCTTGATGTGGTCCGTCTTTATCAGTCATAAAAATAGAGAATAACCATTACACTAGTGAGTTGCCTTACAAAAATTAGAGAAAATGCAATCAAGAGCTCTTGAACAGTGTTATTTTCAAGTTGGAAATTTTGGATTTTTTTTCACTGCAGTTTGGTAGGTAAGAGATTGTGGTCAAGAAGTATCAGAATTTTGTTAAACGTCTGTTGAAGAACATCAGTTTATATTAATGCTTTACTAAATAGTAAGAACTGGCAGCTGCTTTCTTAAATGAATGTCAATCTTCCTGATTTCACTAGGGCAAGTACTGAATGTCATTTCTTAAAACTAGGCTGACTTGAAAATTTTAAAGGTTGTTAAAATTCAATCAACTCTTGCAGTATATTTACCTGAATTTTCTTTTGACAGTATCTTTCTCTAGCTTTTTCCCCTGTTTGATGCACATATGGACCATTGCACCACTCTGACTATCACACAGCATTCTGGAGAAAGTTTGTTGCCAGATTATGATGTATACATTTGAAAACAAGTGCTAGAAAAAGCTTATCCAAAATATCTTCCTTCTTCCCACCTAATATTCTATGGCCATTCTTGCAGGTGAATTGCAACAATATTTTGGGAAAATGTCTAGCTAAATCATAATTACTGAAACATTTTAACCTGCCTTTCCTTATCTTTTTTTTTTTTTTTTTTTTTTTTTTTTTCACTTGCCAATTTTGTCTATTAAAAGCTGATTTTAGAAATTCAGGGGATGACTTTTAAAAAGAAGTACAAGAGTTGCTGTACATTATCTCTGTGAGCAGGTTTCATACATCTTAACCCTGTGAATGAAAACTGCTCTCAAAAGTCAAAAGCCATGCTGAATGCTTCATGACTTACCAATGCAGACCTAGCCTGAGATCTTAAAAATCCATGTGTGCTTCACAGCTGTTTTTTTACAATATCCAGTATAAAGTGAAGAGAATGCTTACTGTCCATTTAGCACGGTCTGACAACTGTACAACATAAATATTCTTATAATCTGGGGATAAATCCAAGTAGATGGAATCACAGACGTAATTGAAAAGGACAGTTGAGGATGATGTTTCATTTAGACTCTGCATGCCTACAAAATGATATGATCCAGGGACTGGAATCTGAAGTTGGAAAAATTAATTCTAAAAACTAAAGGAATGTAACTCATGACTGGATGTCTTCTTTAAGCTGCTGTCTAGCTCACAGTGAAGTCTTGGTCTTTTTGCAGTAATGATTGCGTGAGGCTCATGCCCTGATTGAAGGGGGAAGTCAGACTAGATGATCATAATGGTCTCTTCTGGCCTTTAAATCTATCAGTCTATGAAAACCAAATGTGAACCCATGCCCTTTGCCAAATTAACAGTCTCACGCAAAGCATCGCATGTCTAAAATAGGAGGTAGCACAAACAGATAGTCTTAAGCTACTATATGGGTTGAAAATGCTGTCAAAATAAATTACCGTAAGTAAGTATTTCTTACTAAAGAAGAAACATGCTGAGTTGTGTACTCCTGACTTATGTCACAGCAGAGAGACAACATCCCTGAGAATTCCTCAGTGGCATTTTTCTGCTCCATAAATATGTCTACTCAAAGGGTCACAAAAGAAAGATACAGCTATCAACTACAATGAGATTTTAAATTCCATTTGAAGTCACTTTCCTTTTTGCATTGGAAGTATTCTTTTTCTTGCTCCTGCTAAATATAAGCATTCATTAGAATTTACCACTTGGGAGCTTTTTCACATTAATGCATTTTGTTTGTTGACTGGAGTGCTTTGAGAGAGATTATATATTTTCAGACTTGATTGCTTAAAGTGTGTGACCAAAAGCCAAACAGTTATATAACAATAGAAGAGAGATTAGGACTAAAACACACTTTAAAACACACTGCAGAAGTGTGATCAAATTCCATTTTAGTCAAGCTAGCAGGGGAACCAGAGCGGTGATGACATGGCAGATCAGTCTTTAGGATATGCAGACTCCCTATAGATCATAAATACGCACCCTGTTGCTAACAAAGTCCATGCGACCACATTTTCACTGTAACTATTTTTCCTCCTAACTTGAAGAAGTTATACTTGCATATGCTCCAGTTACATTTCCACCTCGTTGCGGTGACGTACCCTATGAACCAGGCCTGCTGCCTCTAGGACTTGCGTCTAATCTATTAAAAAAGTTGCCAATCAATTCCAGAAGAACTGCCAGAATATTAAGCACGGTCTTGAGCCAGGTTTTGGGTATATGTGAGTTTAATGTTTCCTTTGGTGTTCTTTATTTAAACGGACATACCAGGTGCACATGGAAAAACTTAAGCTAATTTTTATTCTATGTACTTGTCCTGAAACAGATGACTGCTCTTCCATAGGATACACATGCTCGACCCTGTATTTCTTAAGCCAGGGAATGGTAACATTTGTAGTTAATACAAATGATTGACTTCTAGTCTCAAATGTGCAGAGCTTGACAACTGCACTGCACATTTCTATGTGAAAAGAAATAACAGCTATGATGTTGTACACTCCTGGGGACTATGCTTTTTACCTCGAGTGATTACAGTATATCGCAAGGAAAGACCCTTGAGATACTGCATTCTTAATTAATTGTCCAGGACTATTATTATTAAAAATGCAATAAAAATAGCTGCATTTGAAGCCACCATCACTTAAACAATATTAACTAAGTCAGGTCTGTTGCTATATTTCACAGGATTTTTTTTTTTTTTAATTTTATTTTTTATCTCTTATTTAAAATGCAACATTGGGAAAAGTAAATGAAATCCAAGCATTTTAGATTCTTGACCACACAAAAACCTTATTAACTGAGAGGACAGTATTCTAAGGAAAGCCTACAATTGTTCTCTCACTTTGCAAAGCTGTGCACTCAGTGTAACATGGGTGCCTGCCATTTGCAGCCACAGCTCTGGCCTTTGATTCAAGTAGAGGTGACTGCTACACTACTCTGCCTTATGAGTTGCCTTGCTGCAATGCTCTTTAGTCTTCCTTCACTGCTTTTTCTTCTGTCTTCAGAGCATAAGAGAAATTTCACAGCTGTGGCCTCTGGGGAAAAAGGACAGGATGAGAGCCATATATAGCATGTTGTAGCAAAAGTTTACCTTTGATGTGCTGTATTAGGTTTGGGAAAGAAACAATGTATGTGCTTGAGGATTGTTCTAACTGCAATAGAGACCACGATTACAAAGAACACAGGCCAATGGAACTGACACTGATTAGTTATTTTGTTATTAGTTATTTTATTATTTATAATGTGAAATGGACATACAAAAAAAAGGGGGTGGGGTGGGGGAGAAGATGGGAAAGGAAAGAATATAGAGAACAACATGTTTTCTCAGGGCATTCAAACTTCTTACCAAAACTTTGTCCCAAGTTAGACAGTGACAGAACTGACTTTAGGATAAGCAATTTTTTAAAAAGAGATTCCTATTTCAATCAAAATATAAGATATCCAAATACTGGCTTAGCTGGGATCTTGTGTAGTTAGTTCAGCCCTGTTTCTAATGAATAAGTAACCAAAGTAGGACAACGATAACAATCAGGAATCAAGAAAGACATTTAAGCATTTGAATAAATTTGAAAATATACAAGTTGTGGATGAACACGTGAGCTATTCAAGGTTTGCAAAACTGTACATATATTTGAGGCACAAATATGTGTGACTTTTTTTTTCTTCTTCAGTGCAGTAGTCAAACTGGAAGATGAAGTGTTAAAAGAGCACAGCAAATACCAGATAGATTGCACTGAAAGCATATCATTAAAGACTTATTGAGGAGAGCTAGGCAGTTCTCTAGCTTATTCCCTACTGGCTAATCCAATGCAATGAAGGGGGATAAGGAGAACTTGAATGGTTGTACAGCTGTCCTGCAGCATCCTGGCTGCATCTGGTTCTGAACTCCCAAGACATGGGACGTATTTGAACCCAGGAGTTCAACAAGAGCTGCTGCTCATGAGACGTTTAATCTAATCTTCAGCAAGCAAGATCTGGGAAGTATTCATTCCAAAAAACGAACCTCTGAGTTTTGCACATAACTAATGACAGAAACTTATAGAAAGAGAAAGCAAAAAGCTCATCTAAAGTACCACAATTTATGCAGTGTTATTAAAATCTTGGCTTCTACAGATATCTACCAAAACATTTTTGAAAGTTTATATTTTATTTGAGAGGTTATATTATGGAAAAAAATCTGTATTTAATCAATCAATACATATTACTGCATTTTGCGGTTGAAAAAAATCCCATTTTATCTAACCAGGTATGTATAAAAAGCAGTTCAGTATTAAGCTAAACTGGCAGGTTAGGAAGGACAGCTGGATAGGCAAGCAGCAGAGAAAGTAAATATGATGATTTGGTCTGTGTTAGGTAGTAGACCTGTGGAGCTGCCATAAACCTTGTTCAGCTCTTTCTGCTGGCTTGTGACAAAGCTGCCATTTGAGGGAGCTGCAACCACCTGTATTTGTGTATATTTCTCAGCATGGCAAACATCACTTTGAAAGACCTCTGTAAATTGCCTACTTGAAGGTATTAGAACTCCATCTCCTCACATGACTGGAAGGGCTGGGATGGCTGGGGCACACACTAGTTTTGTCTGCTACTGGTGCAGCATGCAGAACTTTGTCAGAGTAGACCACCAGAAGGGATTTATTAAAGAAATGGGAGTCAATTTCTGTGCAATTCGTCTATAGAGAGGAAACAGGTATATCTGTTCCCAGCTGTTGCTCTGGCTGCTGGTTTGGAACCATATTGTCACTGTCGGAAAGCCCAAGTGAAGGCAAAATTCTTTGGGAAAATGGAGATCCATCCCACTGTTCAATGTCATGGTACCTCAGGTAAGTGACAACCAAACGGTCAGCCAGAAAGACCCAACTTTGACTTAGGGTGTATCATGCTAAGAAAAGAAGCCTTTACCGTTATGTTTTATAGTATTTTTTCTTCTTAAAAACTATCCAGGATTTTGCCAAGAATTACACTATGACTTAGTTCTTCCATTCTGCTGCACACTGGTTCTGTGCCACTGAAGTCATTGGTGGCTCAATCTTTGCCTTCCAGTGGAATAGGCCCCAGCTGCAGTAGGTTACTAGCAATAAAAAAGTTGGTATCCTTCCAGTTTAATGCTCATTCTGGCACAAGCTCTTCACTTTGCTGCCCACAGTTAGAGCTAGATCTAGACAAAAGTGTAAATCTCTCCATTTTCTTCTCATTTATCCTATTTCCTAGACAGTATACTAAAATACTATACTATATTGAGTAAATGCCCTGAAAGAATTTAATGTGGTGAACTTGAGTTACTCACACATTTAAAGTTTAGACACAGGCTTAAGTACTTCTTTGAAAAGAAGGCTTAAAGAGTCTTCCATAATACTTGCCAATCTGGGCTGGTAAAATAACTTATCAACATTATTCTGTTCAGAGATTTTGACCAAGCACCAGATCTTTGATTTAGGACTCAGGAAAATAAACTTTGATTCATATTGCAGCTACAGATTTGTTATTATATTTAAGTCTTCAATTTTTATAAGTTGCTATGGATAAAAACAAAGAATAATGTTAAATATAGTACAATTGTATTCCTCTGGAAGGAACTTATTAAAACGTAAAATGTGATGGTAATGTGATGGTGGTGAGCTGATTTTAAATCAAGTAGTGAGTATAAAGTACAAGGTAAAAATCATGATTTGGAATCAGATTTTGTTTCATGTTTCTTTTGTACTCTAGTAAAGTTTATTTTCTTACTTGTTTAACTCTTATTTCCAATACTTCATCAAAGATCATCTCCAGATTTCAAATCCACTGACCACAAAAAATAAACAAACAAACAAAAACAAACACAACGAAACAACCATACACAAAAAACAAACACACACACAAAATAAAACAAACAAACAAACACAACCACAGGAGCTTTTTGTTGGAAAATCAGGTTCAGGTGTCAGTATGATTTAAATATCAATGCACTGGAAAAATAGCTATGACAAAAACAGCGTTCCATTTTGCCTCATATTTCCAACTGATATATGAAAATAAAGCATACAAAGAAAACAGCAGGCAGAAATACATCCTCTCTCATGTAATGTACAACACTAAGATTTTTCTCCCCTTACCTCAGCAGTGGACCCAAAACTATTCCCAGACAGCCTCATCTCCCTCACTACTCTTATCTCCAAATCATGTACTTATTTTGCCTCTGTTGCTTTGGCCATGCTGTGGCATGCCCAATTTCTTTAATGATGCACCCTCACCTCCTGCTAGATTTCATGAACCTGAGTTGAACCCAGTTGCTGGCTCCTGCTTTGCCAGTGCCAAGAGTTTCTGGGTGGAAGGACTGAAAGTAACTCGGGTGCTCAAGGAAGTACCCTGGGGCTGACAGGTGCATGCTACAGCCAGGGAAGTCCCCAAGTAAATAATTCCTCTGCTTCTCCTCCTAAGATATCTTACTACTTTTCAATCCTTATTGGACTGCACATTCATTCAGATTAAAATGAAATAATGAATTCAATGTCAATCAAACTGTCATTTGAGGGGCCAACAATTCAAAGACAGATTTTTATTTAACAGCCTTTGATAATATAAATTTAAAGTTTAAAAATAATAATCAGCAAACCAAAAGCAAATGTCCTATCTGGAGGCATAGATTTGCACAATTCACTTATATAAGCATTGCAAATAGTAACAGATGTGTTTTATTTTACTAATATGAACTAATTAATTAGTATGAACTAACAAATTGCTCATTCTAATATGAGCAATTGCAAGAGAATACTTCAAAGTAATGAACAGGATTGCAAGATTGTTCTCTTCACATTTTAGATTCTCAGCTTAAAGCTAGAACCCTCAGGAAAGATCTACATGTTCTTTTCGTAAGAGAATTAGAAGAATAAATAAGAGAGCCACATGTGCTAATAGCAAGAGACTTTGAACATTTTAGTAATAGAATAAGGAAAAGATACTTTCTCTTTGGTCTTGGTTAAAATATTAAACATCCAAATTTGCATTAGTAAATTTGGCTTCAGAAATGAGGGCATTTCATGCATAGAGAACCAAAGCAATTTTCAAATGCATACATAGCCTTGAATTTCATAAACGTTCAATTAAGAACAAAATACTTATGAATAATAGAGAATAAACTTCCACCACTGCTTTTCTAGAACAGCAAGAGATATGTATAACCAAACTCTTCTTTAAAACCTTAAAAACTTAAGAAAAGTCAAGATAATTTTAAAAAGCCATTTTTCTGTTACTTCTTCTTCCTTCAAAAATGATGGTCCTCTAGAGGAAATCATGTGACTAATGAAGCCTTCTAATTTATCTTTGAACAATTTACTTAGAATTTTAGCCCCTTTCATCTTACCCAGTCCAGCTTTTCTAAATTAGGAATGCAGAAGTGAGCTGTTCTTACATGGTCTCCTCATCTTCTTCACATCAGGTGGGCTAAGAGTTCGAAAATGGAGAACCAGACTGCCTGAATCCTCCCATGTATCTTTTGCCACTGTTCTGTAACCATTTACCATGACAGGCATTCGGGCAGTGAAAAATACATGCCCCTGCATTATGGTGAAAGACTAGCAATTTAGAGACGTACAAATCTAATTATTACTGGAGAAAGAGAGGGAGTGATCTTAAGATTTCATTTGACACATTTAGATAATGTGACCAATTTATGCAGACTTCCTCCAGACAAATTATTCATCTGATTTATCGCAGCCTTTGAAGTTTTTCATACTATCAAGGCTGGCAAACTTTTTCCACTGAAAACATGAGCCACAGTTGATTATGTAAGCATGCTTTTCATAGCACTTTGGGAATTTACAAAAACTGTGAAGCCTATAGAAATATTTATTTGGAGCCTTTATTTAACTAATTTAGATTTTGACCTAAGACAAAGTTTTATTGGAAGAGAAGACCAGAACTTGATTCACCCAGTACATTACTTTAGTTTTGTATGTATTTTGTTTATCTGTTCTTTGTGAGAGACGGGACTACAGTCTTTGTGAGAAACACTTTCTCTTTAACTATATAAAACATGCACAAACAAGAACTTGAATAGGCATTCATACATGCACTGTGATATGCAAAACAAGTGCAATGTGAAGATGTAGAAGGTGTACAGAGTATTCCCTGATGTTTCTATGTATGAATAGCAATAGTGTTCGAGGTCTCACAACACTAATTTAGTGTTGAGCTTCATTTTGTACACTCAACAGTTTTTAGAACATCCCATGAAAATATACCGTTTATTTATTTATTTATTTTTTCTTTATTCTGTATTAAGCAATTTTATTAGTTAAAAGAGCTGTGTCTATAATCAAAGCATTGATTTAAGTGTGGCTCTGTGTGCATATGCATGTGTATCCATGGATATGCATGTGTATTAGGAAATTCTAGAGCGAAATCAAGCTACAGATTACCCTGGGCTCTTATTCTTGCTCACTGAACTCTGTGCCTGTATTTTGAGCTGACTTGCCCAGTTTGAGCATATTTCACTTATGCAACTATGCAACTCATTCAGCACAACAGCAGCTGGGAGAGTGAGGAGTGAGAACCAGCCCTGAAGCTCCCCTCATCCGTGCAGCAGAAGGGCAGGAGGTGCTCCAGGCAGGCAGCAGCAGTTCCCCTGCAGCCTGTGGAGAGGCCCCTGGTGGAGCAGGCTGTCCCCCTGCAGCCTATGGGTCCCACATGGAGCAGATCTCCACGCTGCAGCCCCCCCATGGGTGGAGGAGCCCCCGGTGGAGCAGGTGGATATGGCCTGGAGGAGGCTGCAGCCCATGGAGAGCCCCCGCAGGAGCAGGCCCCGGGCCGGAGCTGCAGCCCGTGGAGAGGAGCCCACGCAGGAGCAGGGGTCTGGGGGGAGCTGCTGCCCACCCGTGGGGGACCCGTGCTGGAGCAGTTAGCTTCTGAGGGACGGACCCCGTACGGACCCATATCTGGAGCAGTTCTCGGAGAGCTGCTGCCTGTGGGCAGCCCCTGCAGGCTCAGTTTAGGAAGAACATCCTGTGGGAAGGACCCCATGTGGAGCAGGGGCAAAGAGTGACCGTGAAGGAGCAGTGGAAACGAAGCGTTAGGGACTGACCGCAGCCCCCATTCCCTGTTCCACTGTCCTACTTGGGGGGAGGAGGCGGGAGAGGGTGGAAGGGGGAAAGGAGTTTTTTATATTCTTTCAATTGTTTCTCATGTCTCTAGCTTGTTAGTAATAGGCAATAAATTTGGCTACCTCACTATGCTGAGTCTGTTTTGCCCATCACGATAATTGTTGAGCATTCTCCCTGTCCTTATCTCAAACCTTTAGGCCTATTCATCATATTTTCTCCTCCTTTCCCTTTGAGGAGGGGGAGTGAGAAAATGGTTGTAGTGGAGCTTGACTGCCCACCTGAGTAAAACCACCACACATATAACAACCAAACGTATCTATGCAAGGGAAAGGAAAATCAACATCTATCTACTTCCTACAGTCCTGGTCCACTCTTTATCTCCAGGAATTTGGAAAGCAAAGCTTTGCAACACTTGTCAAACCTCAGGGCATCAGGCTGTCCCAGATGGAGAGGCTTAGATTCCTCTTTTCTGCACAAACACCTGTTTGCCCTGTACATAAACACGCAATTCTGTGAGATGACCAAGAAAATAATCGTGCAAATAGCCAAGGGGGTGCCAGCAGGACTATGCCATACATTGCATGCATAACTGATGTCAAGAGCAGCTCTATTTTCCCAATTGCTCCACTGTTGCTGTAAGTACATATATTTTACAGTTACATGATGACAAGAAAGCAAGTTGGCATCAGTAAACCTTTCACTTTGTTCTTTGTTGTAGCTGTTCATGCAGGATATGGGAATTACATTTGGAAAAACTGCATATTCTAGATAATATTACTGAATTTTGAAATGAAAGCTCCATTAACTTGCTTTTTTTTTTTTTTTTTTTTTTTTTTTCATTTGTTTCTGCCAGAGTGCTTCCTATTCTACATACTTACATGTTTAAAACTAGCTTTTACCCAGGATTTGTTAATTAATAAGGATCTTATTCTACTTTGTATTTCAATATGTCAGTGGGTTTTTGTTTTCGTAATAATGCATTTGTTCCCCAAACTAACATCAACTCAAATCATGCAATATATTTGTTTCCATTTTAACCATGTAACTTCAACTGAAAGAAATGAGTGATACACCAATCTGTGAGGTCTTAAAGCCCCTTAAGTTAGTCATTTAAATGATTAAATCAAATTTGATAAAAACAGTTTTCCTAATAGAGAAAACTAGTAATACTTCATGTTTTGTACTTTATATCTATGAATTATAGTTTCTTTTAGGAAAGAGAAACATTGTGATTTTTATTTTACAGATTATGAAATTTCCCTTAAATCAAATGCCTTTAGTCCAAAACCCACTGAAGACCGTACTAGTTTTTCTAATGAGTCAGTAGGCTTTGAATGAGATTCTTCATTCCTCTTGTTACAGACACCATGTACCAGTAACACATGCTCTTATATTGACAAGTGACCTGGGCAATCAAAATCATCATCATAGAATCACAGAATGATCAGATCACCCAGTTCCAATTCCCTTGCCATGGGCAGGGATGCCACCCACTACATCAGATCATTTCATAAACCCCTCTTAAATATTGAGAAGCTGCAATGAGGTCACCCTTCTTTTCCTCAGGCTGAACAGCCCCAGCCGTCTCAGCTTTTCTTCATAGGAGAGGTGCTCCAGCCCTCTGATCTTCGTGGCCTTCCTTGTGATCTGCTCTAACCACTTCACACCCTTCTTGTGCTGGGGGCCCAAGATCTGGATGCAGCACTCCAGGTAGGGCCTCACAAAGGCAGAGCAAAGAGGGACAATCCTCTGTCTTGCCCTGCTGGCCACTCTGGTGATGCAGATGGCCTTCTGGGCTTCAAGTGTGCACTGCTGGCTCAGGTCAAGCTTTTTGTCCACTAGAAATCCCAAGTCTTTCTCCTCAGGGCTGCTCTCAAGGAGTTCTTCTCCCAGCTTGTACTCATGCCTAGGATTGCCCCAACCCAGGCGCAGCACCTTGCAGTTAGAATTATTGAATGTCATTAGGTTTAAGTGGGTCCAATTCTCAAGTTTGTAAAATGCTCAAGATACTGATTAACTACTACTTTGTTGTCAGAGTAGTACAGGTAACTTTGATATCAAACTTTTGCATGAAGCCACACATACATGACTACTAATGACAACAAAAGTAATGACCCAAAGATGTCTAAGTTCAATATAAGAGAATTATATTGCCCTCTTCACAGTTCATTGATATATGAGCAAAATGAAAACACACTGAATAAACATTCCCAATTCACACTGCTAAAACTAGCATCTAGAGACATTTTATGAAGAACCTATTTCTTGCTGTTCAGTATTATTTTGAGATGGCACATCTGAAAAGAGAAGTTTCACTAATTCCTGTTGGGTCTCTCCAGATCTTGAAGGCTGCATTTTCCTTTTACAAAACATGCACTGCAGTATGTCTCCGGTGTATGACTTTAGCTGTTGGAAGCTTTTCAAACTAAATAGGAGTCTGGTTTGTTTAATTTTGCAGAGTTCTCCACAGGTACGTTCAGACATGTCTTAGGTAGAAATGAAATTTTAACATCTAGAATGCTTCTGAGGCTCAGTGCCACACAACTTGCACTGAAATCAAATTGAATGAAAGATAATCACCATATAGGCAATGCATCTGACACCACAGCATGGAGATTTTCTTTAAGGAAACATTTTATTTGATAAAAGAGCTGTTCACCCTGCAGTTTGTAGAATAAGCCTGGGGGTCCTGGTGGACAACAAGCTGATTATGTACCCTCACTGCATATGTGTCTTGTTACCACCTTGAAGTGGTCAAATGCTGTAACAGGTTGCATAGATTGGCTGTGAGGCCCTATCCTTGAAGATATTACAAATACATAGTCCTCAATCAACCTGTCATTGTGTATGACATTCAACAAGATGACCTTCAGAGGTCTCTTCCAACCTAAATTATTCTATAGTTCTGCAATTAAGATATTTGTCTTCATAAATCATAAATTTTACAGAAAATGTGAAAGTACACGTTTTTTAGATAACTGAGCCCTAACTCATGTTTATAAAAATAACTTAATAATGTGTATTATTTAGAAGCTTTCCTGTGTACTATCTTATCTTTTACCAGAGCTACAAGATCTGTAATATCAAAATGCGAAATATGCTAATATAGGTTTTATAAAAGTACAAGGAACTAATAAATATGTATGAAATTAAGATTTTGCTTTAAATATTCAAAGAGACAGATTTCAGGAAAATCGGCTTTTAAGATTTTGATAAGCTTGTGAGCTTTACTAGATATGCCTAATATGCCCATCATTATACTACATAGGAACCAACTTGTTTTATACATTTGATTAAACTATTTAACAGACATTATAAAACATAAATATATAATACAGCTACACAGCTTGTTCTATTAACCTCAATAAATCTGTACACTGAATTAATATCTTTAATTGTGTATCAAGTTTCAATGAATAATATATTTTCTGGATAATGTACAATTACAGAAACATCTCACCTATATTACTTCACTGAAAATCTGCCACAAAGAAATAACTTTTAATTTATTGGGGTGTCATCTCAGCTTTCAGGGCAATCTTGAGAAATAGTAAATAACACAGAACTGAAACTCAAAGGCATCTTCAGCTTTTACTGAGTATCTCTCATATACTCTACTAAAAAGAAAAATCTGGTTTTTGTTTGGTTGTTTTTTGGTTGGTTTGGTTTGGTTGGTTTGGTTTGGTTTGGTTTTTGTTTTCCTCTCCATTCAACACTGTTTGGGCACTCTAAGCAAGGGTAGAAAAATTGTCACCTTTTTTTTGAAGACTTTGTCAGCATGTGGTACCAGACAGTTGTTACTTAGTGCTCCCGGGCTGCATGAAATGAAATTTTCAAAGAGCTTTAATTTTAAAACCCATCAATGGAAGGAACAGATTCAAGTTAGGATAGGCTGCACCGATGGGCTGAGGTCAACTGCATGAAGTTCAACAAGGCCAAGTGCCGGGTCCTGCACCTGGGGCGCAATAACCCCAAGCAGAGCTACAGGCTGGGAGAGGAATGGTTGGAGAGCTGCCAGACAGAGAAGGACCTGGGAGTGATGGTGGATAGTCGGCTGAATATGAGCCAGCAGTGTGCTCAGGTAGCCAAGAAGGCCAACGGCATCCTGGCTTGTATCAGGAACAGCGTGACCAGCAGGGCTAGGGAGGTGATCGTCCCCCTGTACTCAGCTCTGGTGAGGCCGCACCTCGAGTACTGTGTTCAGTTTTGGGCCCCTCGCTACAAGAAGGACATCGAGGTGCTTGAGCGGGTGCAGAGAAGGGCGACGAAGCTGGTGAGGGGCCTGGAGAACAAGTCCTACGAGGAGCGGCTGAGGGAGCTGGGCTTGTTCAGCCTGGAGAAGAGGAGGCTCAGGGGTGACCTTATCGCTGTCTATAGGTACCTCAAGGGAGGCTGTAGCGAGGTGGGGGTTGGCCTGTTCTCCCACGTGCCTGGTGACAGGACGAGGGGGAATGGGCTTAAGTTGAGCCAGGGGAGTTTTAGGTTAGATGTTAGGAAGAACTTCTTCACTGAAAGGGTTGTGAGGCACTGGAACAGGCTGCCCAGGGATGGTGGAGTCACCACCCCTGGAAGTCTTCAAAAGACGTTTAGATGTAGAGCTTAGGGATATGGTTTAGTGGGGACTGTTAGCGTTAGGTTGGAGGTTGGACTCGATGACCTTGAGGTCTCTTCCAACCTAGAAAATTCTGTGATTCTGTGATTCTGTGAAGTCTGCTTTTAACATTTGTTTGCGTGATATGAAAGCTGTAGGGCAAAAGGAAGAAAAAGCCTTGAAATATGTATGGATTGCTTTACACAGAAATACGAATTAAATTAAGAGAACTAACTTAGAAATAAGTAAAGAAAAGTAAATTAATCTAAATGAGTTATAAGTTCTTATGTAAGTATTTTTCCTATTTCCAATTTTTCCCTGAATAGATTGGCTGCCTTGCTTTTCTCTTTTCCTTTAAATAATAATAACGATAGTAATAATAATTATTATTTTTTCACATAGTCAAAAAATGCCACTTTGCTGAAGTGAAAACCTTAATTCATTTTAGGGTATATAGTATGGTTCTTCTAATTAAAACATCCTGTGAAAACTAAATTAAAGAAGAGACTGGAGAAAGAGGAAAGAAATACTATATAATACTTTGTACTGAAATAATGCACCAATTAAATAAAAATGCAAGCTAAAAATTACACTTTTCATTTTTCCCTGGAGGTTTTGCAAAAAGCTGAAAGCATTTTCAGTTTAGTCCCATAGATTTTAAAATTTGATTGCTATTCTATATCTAAGCTGTAATTAGACATTTTGATACTAACAATGTGGTTTATAATTTCACACCAGGCTGATCATCACTTAAAACCATTTATTTCAGCTCAGTACATCCTCTGTTAATTGGAATGTTTTGCCAGTGGTGTTCCCATTAAGATACAGTTATGTCACATGGCCATTAGGCTCAACTTCTTCTCTGGAATACAAACCCAGGAAATAGCTCCCTTGAATATATGCATATTGATAGGTGGTATAGATGCACTAACAGATAGCTTCTTGCTCAACAGTGGGTTTTAGTTAAAATAAAAGAACTAGTATGGAAAAATTTACAGTCTCTGCTGCACAAAAGGTCTGATTCTGTAATCACAGTGGTCATGTCTGGCCTTAGAAATCTGTGACTTTATAGTATCTACCTGCAGCAAGCTTTAAAAAGTAGTAGTTTTGCTAAACACAAAGGGCTAAATTCAGCCACCAGTTCAATGTAAGAATGTAAGAATGAGAGGATTTCCAGAGATGTAGCTTGGTTCATCATTTATTCTTGACAGAACATATTTCAGTTTTCAAAGCTATTATTCATATGAGTAGGGATTTAGGGTAGTTTCACCTATGATTATGGATATTTGACATTTCCCATTATTGTATTTTGTTTTCACATACAGCAATGACAAACTTCAGCTATTCCAGATTAAATTTTCCATATACAGTGTTTCCTTGGCATGATTTTATTTAATTTTTATTCTTCTGAAAACGTGAGCCGAAACAATCAGATAATTTCACAAATTAAGCTAGGGGAAATATGCTGTTGGTCTATGATAAAAAGTCTTGCAATGCCACTTCAGTGCCTTAAAGCTAAACTTAAATTTGGCAGGAGAGGTTTCTGTGCCATATACGTCAGATATATTTGTCCTTTCCTGCCAGTCCCCCAAAATTCAGGCTAAACCTGAAAAACAAAAACAAAAACAAAAAACTTTTAAAAAATGTACATCTCAGTTTTGCAACTAAAATCTCTACAGATTGTCAATGGTAGTCAAGTTCCAGACTCCCAGCTGACAGGTGGTATGTGCACCACCACCATACAACTCAGGGCTACTAGAACCAAATTATAACATCCTGGTAATGTTTTCTCCCACCTGATGACCTAGGGCATGGTCATATTCCAGATCTAATAGCAAAGAGCTTGTTTCTCTGGCATCCTCAGTTCTCCTCCCCATAATCACCCATTCTAGCAGAGAAGGAAACTGTTAAAATGAAGCAAGTGCCATAATTTGGTCAGAGACAGAAAGTTCAACAAACACATGGGATCTGGTAGGCTAGCAATGGATAAAATGTGTTCCTGGTGAGACTAGACTGGAATAGCATGATGAAAAGGGGATGAACAACTGGGAAAGGGGAGCAAGAAATGAGTCATTGTTTGGAAAGAGATACTGAACCTGGGAGCCGGGTAAGCTGGAAGCCACCCTGAAAGTAGAGCCAGAAAAGAGTGAGAGGGTAGAATAGCAGGGTAGATACTTGATACAAGATAGAGAAAGGTAGATACAAGAATGAGAAATGGCTAGAGGTGACTGAACGTTAAGGTGAATAGCGATACAATTATCGCCAAAGATGGACCAGGGGAAGGCTGACATTAGTCAGAAGACAATCTGCAAATGATACTGTGGTGGGGCAATGTCTGGGACTGGGAAAGTAAAGCCATGGAGGACAGAGCTGCTGGGGCAAGAAATCTGGGTGGAGAACAGAACAGTGGTGTGTGAGAGAGGGGTCCAACTGAAATTTAATGAGGATCCATGGAGGTCCAAGAAGATGGGCAGTCAAAGGAAAAGGTTCAGAATATATGTGGGTGTAGAATCAGGGAGATGTTAATGTTACTCCTGGAACAGGGATACTGAGAATATACAACTGTGAAAGTATCTGAGCAGGCAAGGAGACTGAGTGTCAAGAAATGGGATGACTGAGTTTATTGGAAAAAGATGGGAATTAGAAATTAGACTCCCTCAAAGGGGGAGGCTTCTAGATGAATAATTTTGCAAGCTTAATAATGGCCTTTGTGTGGACTTGTATTGACAGAGAAAAAAAACTCAGCTCCAGACAGTATTTTCATAATACTCAAATGATCCTATGATATCAGCTATACTTTCCCATTAACCAAGCATTTCCATCTGCAAGCAGAAATCCAATCACATATTACAACAGAATCATATAAATGAAACCAGTAGAGGCAACATTCTGTTTTAAGTTGTTTCTTACAACTCTTTTTTGCAACCTTAGAAATTCTGCTTGTATGCAGAGTAAGGAGTAAAAACAAAACAAACAAACAAACAAAAAAAAACATAAATAGTCCAATGATTGCCCCTGGAAATGTGCTCGTGTTAAAAAATAAAATAATAATACTAATAACAGACTCCTATATGCAGTGCCCATTCAGAACTGCTGAAAATATCAAGTAAAAATACATTCTTTTTAGCCACCTTCTATATCAAAAGCCTATTTCCTTTTATCTTGCTACGGGGTCAAATTTAGTAAAATTGTTGCACAATGAAAAATGTTTCCTGGTGCTAACAATGCTGTGACTAAATCTGTCTATTCCTTACATGCAGGTACAAGTTGAGACCACTTAGGAAAGCCACAACCTGACTCCACCAGCTAGTTTAGAGTTATTTTAGTATTCATCATATCATATAACTATCATATAACACAGGTAAGATGTTCTTCCCCAGTGCCTTTATTTGTTGCTCAGTATTTTTCTTACACTGTTAGGTACCGGTATTTATTCAAAGGATAAGTAACTGTCTGGAAGAAAAAACTGCTTTTAGTATAAAATTAATGTGTTTGACATAAGCAACACAGATATCCCAGCAAATACCAATTCCTTCATGAAAAAAAAAAAAAAAAAAAAATCAGCCCACAAGATTTTCCATTTCTTTAAGAAATTCTGGAAACAGCGTATAGCTACAGTGCACAGTAGCACACTTTTTAAACTAGCAGGTTGCTATGTTAATTTTGTTACTTTCTTAAGCATTTGTCTAAGGAAAAAGTATTCCTGACAGATAGCATCTGGCAAATCAGAAAAAAAAAAAAAAAAAAAAAAAAGGTTATGAGAGTTGCATTATTTTGAGCACAGGCTGGTAGGAAACAAAACTACAGAAGTTTTCACATACATTTTCTCTTGACTTTTATTCCCAGTAGTGATGTTTATTCCCTGGCCTTTGCCACTTGACATCACTGTGTGCTTAAGTTCCCTCATCTATGAAGGAAAAAAAAGAAATACTAGCTTCACAGTATTTAATGAGGCAAGGACAAACTGGGCTGAGGGCAATGCCCAGGGGCTTCCACAGCTGCCACCTGTGAAGCTGCCACTTGCCATACCTTTTGTAGTGGCAGCACCTCTGCCTTTTTAGGCCCTTTATAAACATGTAGCCTGCTAACACACCAACAGCATTACAGACTAGTCAGAAGAGAGTCGGATAAGAGTTGCTACAAAAAGCGAGGGAACAGTGAAACTATGAGATTGGGAATCATGCTTTTTTTGCAATGGTCAGAATAGGGCCTGCAACACTGAGAGGAGTCTCCATAACTGGATGCGGTACTCCAGGTGGGGTCTCATGAATACAGAGGTGGAGATTAATCTCCTCCCCTTGACCTGTTGGCCACATTTTTTTTTTTTTTTTTTTTTTTTTTTAATGTGTGCCCAGGATACAATTGGCACATTCCCCTGACCTCTCCCTGCCTCTCTCAGTGGTGCAGGCCCTTTCACTAGAAGCAGTGTGCTTTCTGTGTGTTAGGTGTCAACTGGGAAAGCCCACAACTTTTGCTGAATTTTTATATGTAGCTGATACAAATACTGCTGGCTTGTGTAGGGATAGAACTTAATTCTGTGCATGCACCAGTCAACTGTACTGCAGCTTGATTGGGACCGATTAAAGTGTTACAAGTGCAATAAACATGAAGACTACTTCATCTGTACTTCAACATGATATTGGCACTTGCTGGCTGTGCTGACAAGGCCCATTTAGGAATTATGTGTCTCCTCACGGGCTCTGCCTGCACTCCCCTCTGTCAGGCAAGAAGGCAAGCTAGGCAAGGCAAGGGGCATCAATGCTGTAATTATGCAGACAGTTACCCAGCACTAGGAACCTATCTGAACAATGCCACTTCTGCCACATGTGTTGTGCAATTTCCAACTATTCAAAAATAAGCACACACAATCAATATTCAGAGAATCAGTTAATATACTAATTATTAACAGAGAGGAAAAGTCAAATACTGAATTATGAGCCTGCTAGAAACCTCTCCTCTTCTTTTAGTGCACAAGGCTTTTATCTGCAAATAAAACATCACTAGTGAATAATTGTGAAGTTAAAAGAAATTTGTAGTAATGAAAGGCAGAGTCAAGCACTAAAAAATTTCCTCCAGGGACACTTACTCAAATACTACTTTGCTTAAATGTTAGAGAATTTAGTCTAAAACTTATATAATGATTATTAGCTGTAACCCGTAGGTAACCAACTGAATAATTACGTGTGATAGTTGATCAAAATTAAACTAATTTATGAACACTATATGTAAATTTTACAGAAGATGTTTAAAAAACAACTACAACATGTTTATTTTTCCCTGCATTTTTCTAATACTTAGCATATTGAACACCTGAGGTTAAAAGTGAATTAGTCAGTAGTTCTGAAATACCTACAATAAAGCAATCAGTTTTTAAGCAAGTGAGGAGACATACAGTGCTTTGTGTGTGTGAGAGAGTCCTGTCACACAGAAGAACCAGGTACTATGTAAATGTAAAACAAAAATCTAGTCAACACCCAAAAATACCTAAAGACTACAAGGAAAAATCTTGTGTTAAAAAATAATTTATATTACCATATTTGAATAGTGTTATTTCTGAATTAATTGATATATGGCTAATATTCTGAACAAACAAGAATACAGGCGTCATTGCCTAGGAAGCTTAGAGGCTGAAGTGACCTTGCGCTGAATTACCAAGCTTTGTTTTAGCTAAGGGGACTAAATGTGAGAAATGAATTTCTGTTTGGAAACTGGTAGCACAGAGGCAACTGGCTGATTTTCTCCATACCCCTGAGATTTTTATTTTTGTTTCATGCTGCATTTGTTTCTCACCCATCTGCTTCCCCTTCTGAGCTTGTTCCTGACTGGTCTCAACTGCAATGTGCTAAAATCAAGCAAGCTGCTGAGGAGTACTGCTTAAGTATACAGGATGCTGAGCTACAGCTCTCAGAGAGAACCTATCAAGTCCCACAAATGTCATTAAAGGTCAGAGTGTCAAAAAATATTAAAAATAAATTTTATGGATAAATTCCCCTATGGAGAGTTTTAAAAGGAGAAATAGACACATGGAGGAATGACAAGGAAACAGTTACAACTATTGATAAAGGAAGCCCACGTGACTTAAGGAACAGAAGTGTGAGAAGAGGGAAACGTATGAGGAAAACCACAGTAGACTAAATGTATTCCAGAAAAAAAATGAATGAAAACTGCAGAAGTTTGTGAGAATGGTGGTAGAAAGGTAACTGTATTAACTGAATGCACTGGTCATAAAATTCCCAAGATAGATAAGCAAAAAAGACTTTAGCTTCTACCTATACTTTAGCTGCCAATGATTCTTTCAGTGCAGCTATGTGTGTACAGAGCCATGTTCTCTCTTCTCAGTATGTATGAATATGTTGGTGTGTGAGGTCTGTGTTCCTGCAGAGATTTCAATGGCTATAAAGAGCTAAATGCATGCATTGAACATATATTTGAAATTTCGTATCCCATATCATTGATTTAAACAAGATGCCTAAGTTAACAGCTTCAGTTAACTGCCTGTCTGCGACCAGAGCATGCAGTTCCTATCATTTTCTTTCACAATGTCCCCCCCTTACATGTATACTTATATATACATATGTATATATCTTTACTTATAGAAATAAATTGTCAACAAGCAGTTCTCCCTAATCATTACTGCTGAATACAAATATTGTTTTGAGATGGTCCTTCTTTTCTCTTTCCATCCAGCCCTTTCTGAATCTCTCAATAGAAATTTTATCAAAAATGAAAACATTCCTGGAGAAAAAAATAATCTGCTTACCAGCATTTACTACTACTACTACTAATAATAAAAAAAAAAGCAATAAGGAGATCATTCCAAAATACCTAACTCTCCCTGCTCCCAAACCCTTATACAATCCTACTGCCCTGATATAGATCTCTGTAATAACAGTTCTGTAAAGATATTGTTCGCCTTTGGACTAACTCCTTTCTTTGCAACACTAGAATGCCCTAAGAGAAAAGGGAAACAAGTTTCTCTATTTGAAATTTTACACCAGAATGAAGACTGAATCTTTGTGACCTAATAATGTATATAAGTGACTGGAGATTCAGTTACTAGTCCTTCAGCGAGGAAAACTGTTGAACTGTACTACAGCATTAGAAGCGGCTCTGTGCCCAGGCATTAGACTATATTTAATTTAAAGTTTTTTTTTCTTGTAGACTGAAGAATGAAATAGAATATTAGAAAGCAGACGATAGACGATAAGATAGTTTATTAAATACTAAGAGTAAAGATATGAAGAGAGCATACAATTTTATTTCATTCCTAGTTTTGTTTTAACTAGACAAAAGTAATTTAATAATAATTCTCCTGTTAAAATAAATAATAACTTTTTCCAATCCTTACTTCACGTTCTCCATGAAAAAAAATAAATATATATAATATTAAATGAATGGCATTATTTTTCTCATGCCTTTGGCTCTTGATCAAAGATAAAGCTTATCTGATCTGCCTGTGCTCTATACTGAGTTTTTCTGTTGAAATTTACACTGCAGAATTCACTATTTGTCAATAGAGCAAGGCTGCTCTATTTGTTCCATTATAACATAATGCTTTGTCAGACTTTTAAGATACTTCAGTCTAGTATAGTTAAAAACAAAACATTTATTCAGATTCTTCTTTTGTATTTGTACTCAAAACATTTGAAATAAAATAGTTTATCCAATTCTGAAACCTAGAGAGGGATATAGAATTATTATTTTTTTTTTTTTTACTTACTAGAGGCAGCATAGTTTACTAGTTAAACTACGAGTATAGTTAAACTATGAGTATGATATACTTGCCAATTGACAAAAGAAAAAAGAAAAGAAAAAAGGTAGGTTCCATATCAAGGCTTGGTAATGGCTGGGTGTGTGAGAACCAGAATGTTTTCTGTTCTGTTTTTTCACTATAAACCAAAGTTATACTCACAGAAAGCATAACAGTAGGTATATGATTTTGAAGTGCTCCAAGAGGAGAGTACAATGGAAGCGATGAAAGAACATTGTGAAGTTCTGTAGTGTCACATTGCTCCTGTTCAATTTTGTGGTTTTCTTTGAAGTTCAAAGCTTTTCTCCCATTATTCTTATGATCTGCTAGTATCTTAACTTCAAAGTTTATATACAAAATCTAGCTTTAAAAGTTCAGAGTAAAATCAAGAAATCATAACTATTTCTTTCATAGTGCCCAAATTATTTTTCAGCCTCCAAAATTTTCCAAAAACAATGCTAGTTCAATGACTGAAAGAGTTTATTTTCAGTTGCAACTCTACTACATGATACAAAAAAATGCATCTCTGTGATCTCATCTACAACCTTTGATAGTGATTTAGAGGAGCAAATAATCACAGCTAGTGATAATAGTGTCCATCTCTGATGTTCAGGTGGCATTTAGGACATGCTACACTCCTACTTTGTAATGATAATATAGTATAATATAATAAGTATAGTATAATAGTAATATAATATTGCTTTAAAAAGATCCCATCCCAGACAATGTTTTAAAACTCGGTATTTTTTTATGTAAACCTAGGATAATGATAAATTTAGAGGATAAAAAATAGACTGTTCTCTTGTTTTTTATTTATCACTTTCAAGTGAATCTGTGCTGCTTTATGCAGCCCTGTATTTAAATGAGTATGTTCTTTTTTTGAATGTCTATGTAGCTTCATCATTTGGCATTCAAAATATGCTGAAGAGAAAGGGATGTTTTCAGTTTGTTGTTTCTTGTACTGTGATAAAAAAAATAAATCTGGTTGGAGGCATTCCTGGAAAATACAATTATTTATCAATTCTGCTTTGAAACAGAAGCCCTAGCCTTTGTCCCATAAGCTCTTATATGAGTCACCCTTACTCCTGCAAATAGTACCAGTGGAAACAGCAACAGATCATTATGTACCACATATATTCGTTACACATGGCTGTTACACTGTATTGTTTTTTACCTTTCCTTTTTCTCACTTCCTAAAAACCTTATGCATTTTACATTTAGATGATAAGATGATACCACAAATGCAGGACCTTTTTTTTTTTTTTTTTTCAATGTAACATGCATTGGATTAGTGTGACCTCTCCCAGGTGGTGATCCCACCACACTTACCCAACTCACAGGACCTAAGGGACATCCTGAAGGGACAGGCTACCCATAATGGCAGAATAAAGAACTTACTATTATTCCCAGTCTAGGCCAAAACATTTTTGTTATTTCAACATCAGCCCTCAACATCAGCACTTTCCAGAAATGTAGCTCTAATTCTGGAATTTTTATGTTTGCATCATAGCAATAAACTTCCTTTGATAATTTGGCTGTGACCAGAAAGAAACAAGCACTGTAAGGCTGCATTGGGTAGGATTGAGTAGGTTCAAAGCGTACAAGATGCATTCTGCATTCTCTTGTCTAATCATGCTAGGGAAGGAACTAACTGGAAATATAGAATTACAAACTATTTTTTTTATTATTTTTTATTTTTTAATATTTAAAACCAGATGTGGTTTTCTGTTAACCAGAATACTTTCTGCCAATACTTACATCAAGAGACTGTACAAACTTTGAAAAACTTACTGGATGTCAGTTACTAAACACTTGTGATTAAGAAAATGAGCTATATGTTCAAAACAGTATTTAAATTGCCATATCTGTTGGATTAAGTGATTTTCCAAAAACTTCAGTAAATGTCCACTGAGGATGAATTTGCTATGTTTTATCTATAAACTGTATAAAGTTACATGAAACAGATACTATATCACTCCTTAATGATGGCTATAAACAGTCCAGGTTAACTTAAGAGTCCTGCATTTAAAGTGGAAAACTAGACTGATAAAATCTACCCAAGTAAAGAAAACATTACGTAGGATTATGTGTATTTGCAGCAACCCTATGTCACAGACAGATTTCAATTAAAGAATGAGATATAATTGGCTATATAGATCCAGCAGATATGTTATACCAATGCTAACTTTATTTGAAAACAGACCTTTTATTTTTTTTTTCATGATGTCTTGAATTAACTATAATCCTGTAGGTTTTTGCATTGTACAAATGCAGTATAAAATAATGTGTGAAATAATGATGAACCTATCAAACAAATACTGTTAGTAAACATCCATCTGTAAGTGTCTCAAAGTGGAGGTCTTCTATAACCTGTGAAAGACATGATTGTTAAATAAGGCACTCAATATGGATGCTGAGGAATTCAGTCAAGGAATCTCATGAACCTTGTGAAAGTCAGTTGACCTCCTTATCCAGTTAAATTACAAGGATAGTTAAGTAATATAGAACTGCAGTAAAAAATAGTGCAACATTTGCATCAAATACGAAGGAAACAAATATTCACAAATGAGAGATTGATCCTGCAGGCAGTTACACACCTGGATTAGATAACAGACTGTTTCATGGCTGGCTGCAGAATCTTTACCTATGAAGACCTAAACTTAGAATTGGGCCATCAATCAGCTATATATAGCAAAAGTACCCAAGGATCTTTACAAAACCAGAGGAGACGTGATGTCTGCCTTGTAAAATTTAAAACAAACAGATGAAAGAATATAGAAGAAAGAATATAGAAAGAATATAGAAGAAAGAATATAGAAAGAATATAGAAGAGTAATTAGGAAGAGTGTATAGATACCTATTTTTTTCTTTAAACTAAACAAACAAAAAGATCCTTACAAGGCACAGTATTTCAAAGTTTTCAAAGTGAACTATTCCAGATATACTTTGCATGGAATGAGACAAAAGATATGTGAGAAAAACCCTATACAATCTATTATTAGGACTTGTAGACTTACTCCATAAATAACAGTCAGATACCTAATTCACAGGGCAATGTTCATGGTACTTGGGCATTTAATTGCTTAATTAAGTGTTCAGTCTGAGCACATGGTTTTTGCTGCGGTGTTCTTAAATGATTTATATACAGCTTGACTCCCTGGACCTCACTTGAGACTTTTCCACTCAAGATGCAGGCAAAACACCCAAATTAATCCCTGTAAATTTTTTATGTATATAGCCATTGATTCCCTGTGGTAATTGTGCAGCAGCCACTGAAGTCAGCTTGGGCCTTTTCCACTGATGCCAACAAGCCTTGACTGAATTGGTCCTGCCATAACAGAATGATGTTAGTGTGAACTTCTAATGAATGGGGTACAGAAACTGAAGCACCTCGCTAAATGCAGATGGTACTCTGTAAGGACTTATAATCAAAGTAGAAAGAACTAGGGCAACATTAATTTTATTTGCCTAAGCACAACTCATAATTTTTACAGTTATATTCAATTTGGTAATTCTACTGCCAGATATTTTTGCAGGTGAATGGAATTTAAAAAGTCTCTCATTGAATGTCAAATATTTATTCATTGAGTTCTTCATTGTATTTCAGAGCTGTAAATGTATTTCACAGCAATACTTACAGACTGAATTAGGTACTGTGTTGAGGTAGACATCTGCTGTACTCTGAGAACAGCATAAAAGAAACTGCAATACTTACAGTGAATTAACTTCAGATTTGACCTACAGAGGCAGGTTTCTATAGGGTAATGTTAAGCAATTCACTGAAGGCTGATTTAATCATGAGGTCTCTTGCAAACCAGGCAGCCAAATTGCAAAGGTGCTTTGTGAAATCACCTATTTACATCAGAGGTTTAACTGAGACTCCTGTGTTCATCCTCTGCCAAGTCCCCAAACATGAAAAGCTTGTGTTTTACCCCAATGCTGAGCCTTTTTTTTTTTTTTTTTTTTTTTTTTTTGTCAGCAGAGTGAGAGCTGCAACAGACTGCAGGTTGCCAATAAAAATAAGAGGTTTACTAAACTTATTTTGGACATTAAATGCTAGCCTGAGGGTCTTTGATTCTTGGGTCTTTTCCATGATATGAAACAAAAAATAGCAAATACACAATACCATTTTACATAATGACAGTCCTGTATCTCGTAAGCACTCATTCTGCTAAAGGGCAAGTTCCTGCTCCCATTTAAATCAACAACTAGGTTTCCTTGTGCAGGATTGGAGCCTTAAACAGAGCTTTTGTTTACTTTGTCTTTTCTTACATGCTTGCTATGCAGATTTTTATTCTTTCCTCTTCCTCTCTCTTTTATAAATTTTTACAAATTATCTGAGTAAAATACAAATCTTCATTGAATTACTTAGGTAGCATTAAAATACATTTAAAATCAGACCTTTCACCAATTAATTTATGTCACAAAAATAAGCAGTCAAATAACAAGTTAGAATTTTCAGTGAGATCAGTAATTATCTGAGACCATGAACCCTCTTGTTCTCCAGAATAAAAAGTTAATAAATATCTAATAGGCCCACCAAATATTTGCCTTGGAATTATCTTAAAACCTATTAGAATTATGAATTTCAGAGGCATACCAATTATCCCCTTTTAACATGAAGTTTGAAAGAAAGAAAAAAAAAGCATTAGGATATTCAAAAGAAAGAGCATTCATGAGATATGGATTTCTGCTTTTTAAAGTAGACACTAAATTATTTCATGTCTATTATGACTCTGTGAGCAGCAATAAAACAAGTAGATATAACAAGAAGTAATTCCATGAATTCAAATTCCTACTGGAACTTTGTTGTGTGGATTGGAATCATCATCAGAAAGACTGGACATATTTTCCAACTCTTGTCACCATAACCTCACAGGCTACTATTTCAAATAAATGAAATAAAGAACAGATGCACAATCATATCTTAATGACAGATTTCCTTGCACCTCACAGTCATTCTCTTACCTTCAAGATCTTTTCCAAACTTAATGATTGTATGATTCTGATAACATAACCAAAATGCTTGCAGGGTATTTAGATAAAACTGAAACACTCATTTGAGATATTTTCTCCAGAGTGCCAGGTTTTCCAGTGATGTTTTTAAGTGGGTCAGTAAAAGTAAAATGGACCATTGTCACTATGGAAAAAGCTTTTTGTAGGTAAAAAGCTGACGTTGTTTTCATTTCCACCTATGTCTGCCATGATGTGAATCATCCAGGAAGGCAAGGATCTTGTGTCAGATAGCAGATGACTGATATTTTTAGGCAGGATTTCCTTATCAAAACGCTGTGAACATTTGCTGTATATTAAATAAATGTGAGATATTTAGGGCACATAGGAATCTTTTGGCTCACTGCAGCCACTTGGGTAGTGTGTGACCCCTCCCAAGGACCTACTGAAGGCTTATTATGAAGTTGTCAATCAATAAATAGTATAGTGTATGTTCAGGAAGGCCAAGCTGTCCTGAGAGTATCAGAATTTCTGTGTGTGGGTAAAGAGCAGCATGAACATGTCTGGGTGGTCATAGCTGAAAATCCCAAAGATGCATAGGACTCCAGATGAAGAAGAGCTAAATTAGAAGCATATTATATGTAAGAGTTACTATCTGGAATTTCTGGGCACTCTTTTACAGTCTTTACAATTTGCTTGGACAACATTTCTAGCCAGAAGGAGAGGACTTGCCCCAGAACACTGTATAGAAGATAGAACTGTTTGTATAGAAGATTTATATTAAAAACTTGGCAGGAACAAGAACATAAAATATATATATTAATAGTATGTACCTCACTGAATGCTGTTGAACTTCAGCTTTAGCCAGAGTCAGGGATCTACAGTAGATTTCCTGAGCCCATCTTCCATGAAGTCCATTTGAACACAATGGACAATGCTAACAGAATACATCCTTCTGATCTGATGCAGAGTTGACACAGAAAGAAATATATTGCTAGTATAAAAGGTAAACTCGGATAAAATGTTGTGAAAACTAGCACTACAGTCTGTTCATCATTAAGAAATTCCACTTAAACTAGTAAGGTGATATTTTCTGGAGATGGATAAATTTTTATTTTTTTTTTTTTACTGACATCAACTGTCTACTAGGATCTGTATTTTGAAAAAAGTAGAAAAGAAAAAGAAAATAGAAGTCCCCTAACTGGGAATGTACCTCTGGCTTACACACAGTAACCACTGGAGAAAAAATAATAATAAAAGAAAAGCCCATTCTAATTTTATTTTGGGATGAAAACTTTACAATTTTAAATTTCTACTTAAATAAGAACTAAGCAACAGAAAGTAGCATTTTGGATGAGAATCCTAGCAGAAACTAAACTCCAGTGCTTTTCAAAAGAAGTTAACTATAATTGTGCTTAGTTTCAATGAAGAAAAATCAACCAAAATCCTGAAAAAAATGAGAAACATTATTTTTTCGATGTTGTTTATTCTTTGATTAATTTCAATTCCTGGGATCACTCCCCACAAGCTGTTAAACAAACCTGCACACTTCTGGATTTCAGTTGCAATGAACTGCGAGTGCAGAAATCCCTCTAAGAGCAGTGCTTTTTTGACATTTATTGCTCGATTATGTCCCAAAGCTATCAAAAATTAGTGGCCCAAAATCGGCATTTTCCCAATGCATCATCATAGAATTCACTGCCATTTCTTGATTGTTTTTAAAACCTTGGCATCCAGAAGTCTCTGTCTCCTTCCCTACCACTTTCTGAAACCTGATGTTGAGTTCCACAGGACTTGGCAGCATCTCTTCCAGTCCCTTCTGCTGTTAAACTGCACACTGCTGTGGGGTTTCCAAATCAGACATGATATGCCTCTTATGAGAGAAGCCTTTGAGCAATTCAGCTTTTCCATGCTACATGGTTCACAAACAACATTGCTCTAAGACTTGAATACACTTGAGAGTTGCTAATATAATTTCCTAAAGCTAGTAGGACAAAATGGGCCACACAAGCCAACTCCCTAACACAAACTAATGAAACACTGTTCTATTGCTGGTGTTGTATAAAAAAAGCACAATACAAAATCTTTCCTTTTTTCTTCTCCAGTTATTATTTATTTGTAATGCAAAAACATACTATTCACTAACCAGAGTGGTACATCATGGAAGCTGCTAAGCACAGCTTAGGAGCTGCTAGCACAACACAGATTTTTCCTTGAACTCTTGAGAGAAGCTTGGACAGCTTCTCAGCCTGGGTTTTAATCTTGGAGTTTGCAAAATTAGAGAAAGCTGAGTTAAATAGCCATATTCCACAAAATTTTGACTATTAGTGCTACATTACAGCTGGTCATTTGACTGACGATGAAAACATCCAGAAATAACTAGATTTGAAGAGGATGACAAAAATCTAGCAGTACTAGCTGGGCCAGAATAGCTCACAATTTGAGCACTACTCTTTAGTAATAAGTACCCTGCGTAATGATCTTTGAATGTAAGTAGTTGGCCTCAGATGGAACATATGCAAAGGCAAGCTATGAAGAAAAAAAGATGGGATCTTGTACAGATATTACAGTGATCAAAACTAGAGTGACTGAATATCCCAAACCAGGCTCTAAGAACAAAAGGGCATTTTAATGGGTGGAAATTATTTGTAATATATTATTCTTCTCACATAGTAAAGAGGAAGTCTCTTTTTTCTCTTTTGCTGTTCTCTTATATATTGGATTGAAACACTTCCTTCTGGTTCTCACTGCCAAATCTCAGTATTAAAGGAAATATTAGGTCACTATTGTTAGTCTATAAATTAGCTGAACTTCATCTAAGACCAGTCTGTAGACCTGTCATGCCAAAAAAAAAAATATATATATATATATATAAAAATCCAAAAAGAAGTCTGTGCTTTTTCTTAATGTACTACATCTCTGTTTTAAATAAGCCTGCACAAAAAACAGGATTCTGCTGGAGAATGTAAAGGAGTAAATAAGGCAGTACATGGAAAGCAGCCTCTGCAAGTGCATTAGCTCCACACAGGCCAAACTACTGTCCTACTGACTATTACCTTATTCTGCCCCATGTAGGGCTGTGATTCTAATTGATTTTCTGGTTCAGCAGACAAACCAAAATAATGAGAGCAGAAAAGTTGATGTGTTTCTTCGGTCTTGTCCTTACCTTGGGAAAAAAACAAACTTGACCTGGACTTCCCACTTTTCTAGACAGACTAAATCTCCAGGTTCTAGGACAATCAAGTAGGAAGATATATATGGCCAAGGACTTCTCTCCTGTTAAAGGTCCTTCATGACTGGTCTGAGGGTCAAGACAGGGGAATCCCTGAACCAGAGTAGCCTGGACATCAGGCTGCAGATCCTAAGGATGGCAGAGCCCAGCATCTTTGGCTGGCTGGACAGAAGAGACATCATTCATGGCCCCAGGGACCACCTATGCTACTGTGGTTTACTGAGAAAAGGGTCAGAGGAAGAATCACTTTCTACCTCCCCAAGTGAATGATGCAATGTACAGTGAAGAAAAAAAGGAAGATACCACTCAAAAAGCCCTCTAACTTTCTCCTGAGAGACATCACACTTTTACACAGGGAGGTGTGGTCTCAAAGACACTCATACTGGGATAAGAATCAGATTTTCTAATCCTTGAGTCACTGGGTTAAAGAAGTGTGACATGACTAGAATATGTCTTGAGGCTATTTTTCTTTTTTTTTTCCACCCCAAGCTTCTTCTACAGTTTTACACAAAAGTGGGAATAGCATAGCTTTAGGGTCAAAACCTCATTCACAATGAATTTGCAGACACTAAAAATGTTACCCAACTCTATTGATTAAGTTGCAGGATAAAACCAAAGTCATCATCCAGTAATGCTAAAAATCCCACTGAAGTTGTTAAGCAACTCCTACAGCTTTGTTATCATCATCATCATCATTATTATTTGTTATGGCATGGGACAGTGGCACCCTATTGCCATCAGCAATGCTGAAGGTATTACATATGAAAACCAGGATAACTGTAAAGCTTATTGTGAGCTAAAACAACATGGCAGCGAATGAATTCAGCCTCTCTCTAAGACTGCCAGCACTCTGTCATTTGGCAAACTTCTGAGAAGGCACGAATATTTGTTTTTCTAAATCTCAGACAGCTTTGGGTTTGCAAAGCTACATAAACAAATGAATTACATGAAATCTGTGACTGACCTACAAATCCCACCCTGCCTATTTCTCTTTTCACTTCCCCTTCTGGCAGTTCAAATTCAGGAGACATCAGTCTGTTACTAGAGCAGATTTATGTGGCTGGAACATTTACCTTGAGGCCAAATGTTAGCTCTAATAACTATTTTTTATTCCCATCCAAAAGAATGTTTACTGGCCAATGCTGAGCAACAGAAGGATACTGCAGGCTCATTTTTCTTCTTGTTTTAAACCTCAGGGTAGAAAGGTTATCAAACCTCAAAATATATATATATTTTTTATCTAAGTGGGAGTATAACAGGGATTCACACCCACCTGTGAACTTTTTTTTAATATTCTTTCCATATCAAAGATGTTCTGTGAGCTTTTGCTTTTGAACATGACAGCCTCTAATCTCAACATTTGATCTCTGCACTCTTCTTTCTTTTGAAATGATGTTTCTCATCAACAGTCTGAAAATTTGCTGTTTGTGTCCCCTTTTTCAATTATTTTACTGTCAGCTGCTGGTTCTGCAACTTTGGCAGTAACTGATATGCACTAAGAAATTTTGTGTGTGTGTGTGAGAGAGAGAGAGAGAGAGATAATAACGTGAAGGACTTTGTTTGAAGATAATCTGAAGGACTTTGTTAGCTTCATCTGTTCAGTTGTCCCTGAGCTGAAGTGTTAGGTATCTCCTTTGGGAACATGTAACATTAAATATTCATGGCTATCCAATTCTGAATCCATAATATTGAATATTCATATTGGAAACATAATCCCAAGAGCTATTCTTACCATATAAAGGAACAGAAACATAGCTGTAAAACTAAAGTATGCTTTAAACTGCAATATTTCATATACACTTAATTAGAACAGGCATACTAAGGTTTATTAAACATAAACATTTAAAGGCTCAGATTTGGCCCCAATGCAAATTCCTCTCTCCTGAGTCTAGAATTAATTTGTGGTTTCTTTTAACAAAAATTAGAAGGAATACTTGCTTTCTGGTGAGACAGGATGATACTTGTTTCAGTTTTAGAGTTTCTTAACCAAGAAAATGACTGTAGTAGGCACTTCATCATAACACTTGGTACTTCAATATCTGTTTGATTTTGAACAGCCCAAGCAAAGACAATGTCAGTGTGTTCAGCACACGTTCCTCCTGGAAGTTTTTACAGTTGTTTGAGTTGTATGTTGTAACTCCATGTGCCATCCTGGGTCCTGACAGCTCCAAGGGAATTCATTATGCAAGAAGTCAAGCTGCCTAACACTACTGCTTTCCCTCAGATGGAGGTAATTTAAGTTACCATCAAACAATCACACATTTTCTGATAGATTAGGAGAGGATGTTTTTGTAGGAGAACAGGCAGGAAGGATGAGTAAGCTCTGGGCATGATGCCCCTGCACTACCCTTGCCTGCTTCAGGTCTGTGACTGCCCATACCCCGATGGTGGCAAGGTTGTATCTCCTTCAGACTCCCTTTCTGTGTTGACCTCATCACATCTAAGCATGGTAGAGAATTTTTGTAACATACCCCATCCGAGGTTTCTCCTCCTGTCCTCCCCTTTCCTTCCCAATAGTCTTTCCAGCATGGCTTGGATTAGCCTTAAATTCTTACGGTTTCTTGTTTCAGATTTTGGTCTGCTCATTTGTCATCCTGATCCTGTTTCTTCTCTAGAATGACAGAACACAGGATCACCTCTCTGGATAAGATTATATTAGTGCTTCACTGTCAAATTGCCAATAATGAGTCTCTGCCAAATTTATATTCCAAAATTCCCCAAGCAGCAATTTAATTACATTATTTTGGATACAGCACCATTGCAGCTGCATTCATTTGATGGGGGTTCATTATGGTTTATGGTGAAAACAATGGCAAATTAGCTCTGATGTGTTTTGGAATTTGCTCTTTATTTAGTTTAGAATAGCTTTGTTTTAGTGAGCATGATTCCCAAGCCCATTTGATTTCACAGTCTGTGAGAAAATGAGAAGAATCAGACGGGAGTTTTTAAAAATCAGGCAATTACACCTGTTGTAGCTCAGCTATTGAGGTTCTGCTGCTTTGTGGTTAAAAGGGAATTATCAGAGAATTCCATTTCATCATATTTTATGGACTATTTAAAAATTTGGATGTTTAAATCAAAATAAATACCTAAATAACAAATCTCAGCTTTGTCCATATTTTTCATGGATAGACTTTTCCCAAAACATAATAGATTATATGCCTAGTAGAAATATATTTGGGGTTCTCAAGGAAATCTAAAACATACAATCTCTGTGACTGCTTCCACACTCAAACTTTAAGCCAGATTTGTAAAATATTTTTTTGAAATTTCAACACTTTCTGGAGGACATATAGTAAGTTCTAAGCATATACCAGTGGGTGACAAAGAAAACTAACCATAGGGCAAAATTCACAGAATAGGGATAAAAACCTCCAAAGATCAAATATGTTCTTGTACCACTACTTCCAACAAAAGCCACAGCTTCACATCTACATTAGAAGGTTTTGCCAGAGCACTAACATCACATGAGGGCCCCAGCTTCAACAACAAAAAAATAAATAAATAAAAATCTTTGTATATATATTGTTATAACACCATGTTTGTACCTCTGCACTTTAGTTTGCTTTGTTTATCAATAGAGTTGTTTTTATTGGCAAAAACACTTTTGGTCGTTTATTCACACAAGCAAAAAGAACACTTTCTTTTTCCAGCTTTCTTCAAATTCTGATAGATTGATTCAAGCTCAGTAGTCACATCTATACATCTTAACAGAAGTCTGTGGTAATAAGGAGAATGACTCTTAGCTGAGCTAGACATAGAAAAGTTGCTATATCCCCTTTTCACATACAATTAAGAGCTATAGATTGAATTGCTCCAGCACCTTGCTTAGGATATTATTTAAAGTACATTTAATTACTTTCTTCCCTGTCCTACTCTGGAAGGTCCTCATCTTTACTTTGTGACAGAATATCTGACACAGTCATTTCAACTTGCTAAACGTCCAGAAAATTATTCACTAGCTACATGGAGTGGTTTTATATTAACCTTGAGGGCTGGTGTAGCTCAGGGCAGGATTGGACAGGCATGACACCAATGCCAAAGAGGAAACAGGGATGCAACATTACAGGAGGGAGAAAAGGTTGGACCCACAGAAACCAGCCATTAATTGATTTGGCTGCTTGGAAATTGTATTTTAGGCAACTGACTTGTGCCTATGGTATTAACGTGTAGTCCAGCAGTCTGCACAGAGTACACTTATTTGGTCAGTGAAGATGGCTGGATGCCTAAAGACGCAGAAGATGGAGTAGACTGACTGGTCCCACCCTATTTAGGCCTGTGTTATTGTATTACCAGGACTGCTCACTGAAGGAATTTAGGATTCTGCAGGTGTGCCTGTGGCAAGAATGTGGTCTATACTGTGAACATAATATAAAGCAAAAGAAGCAACAGGACCAAGCTTTTAAGACTTAACACAAGGCTCTTTACTCATACTTCCTAGCTCTTACTGCTCCACAGCATTTAGAAACCATTACACAAATTCCAACTCTTAAACAATACTGAAATTACATGTATAAGAGAACAAAAAGGCAGAGCTTTATAAAAATTCTCTTTTACCCAGCATGCATAGGTTAAAATGGTTTCATAGCCATGACTAAGTCCTTAGCTACACTCCAGGGTTTCTGAAAGGCTTTCTCCATGAATTTTTATCACAGAAATAATGACTCAGAGAGAGCATCCCTGACAGAGGCAGCTTCCAAGATCGGATATTTACCTGACCTTGCAGACCTCCTCGGGAAGGAAAAGAGTTCCTCCAAGGAAAACATGTGACAGCACATTCACAGCCTGTTTTGCAAACAGGAGTAATCCAACAAGAAACTCCTGTCTTGAACTTCAAAGTGAATTGGGGTGCTTAGCATGGTTAAAGGATATCAGAAAAAAATGTGAAAAATAAGCGTCTTCCTTTCTACTTTCCTTTTATTTTCTTCCTTGGAGTGACAGTTTCATCACTAATTATAAACACAATCATTACACAATAAGCCCTCCCACATCTGCATCTGTAACTTGTAACAATCATTTACCTACAATCCAACAATTTTCTTGCTGATTTTACCCCTATAGAGCAAACACTCAGTTTTACAAACAATAGAGGTAACAATTAGACTAAAAGTTTCCTTAAGTTATTAAAATACATGTTGATTTTGTGCACATCTAAAACCTTGACGGACTTCAGCAGTGCTGAAATTAAGCACTCTGAGATTTAAGAGCAGAACTCCAAATTGTTTTTGTTTGCTTAGATTTTGTTGTTTGTTTGTTTTTCTATATTGTAACACTGATTTATTTGGAAGAAAAAATATACCGTTTTCAAATGAGAAGGTGCAAATTGATTTAGACAGATCAAGAATCCATTTAAGACTGCTTAAAATTCAGTCTACATTTAAATGTCTACATTTAAATTTTCAGGCATTCAAAAATGTCTTACTATTTTATCACTCTCATGTTCTTCCCTTAGTCTTTTACAAAGTCTCTTTCAACAAAAGACATAAAAAGAAAGTTACTAATCTAAAGAGGTGGTATTACTTACGAGTAATTCATTGTATGTTCAGACAAAGGTTTTCCATTCTTGTAAATACTGAAAATGCTGAATGTAATCAAGTAAATTAAAGACAGTAAAAGGTTTCTCTGATGATATTTCTTACACACAAAAACCTAAAATAACTTGTTAACATCCTGCTTGCATAAGAACTTCAGTGCATCAGAATTTCATGAGAGCTAGACCAGCGTCTACAAAGACCCTCTGAAAATAAAGCTAATTTAGAAAAATGTAAGACAGCATGAAAACACAAAAAGGCATCATGGCTGCTGCTCTAATTGGTGGATCTGAATGGAAAGGTCACGTTTTCCTCAAGAGTGATCATAAGAAATGCTCAAAAGAGGGTGAAAACATTATTGTGTTTCTGATATAACACCCCTTCCCCCCAAAGCTGAAGCATATTTTTTAAGTTGAAAGGTGATATCAAATGCAGGGGAAAGAACAACGTCTGCCCTTACTTAAGCACATGAAAGAAAAGATTGCATCATCGTAGGAGTTCACCCAAAGTTTGCATAACCTCACTGGGCATCTTGAGCAGGTCCTTTAGCGGACACCTATAGCTCCTTGGGATAAAAAAACACATCAGTGCAGGGGCTCCCTCGCATGGCAGAGTTTTCAATTCACAGATTAACCCTCAGTGCTGGTCTTCCAGCAGCAGCACTTCACCACAGAAAGGCAAATGCAGCTCCATCCCACCGAGTTGAATCACACCCTATGTGGTGGAAACGACCCGGTGATGGGAGGGACATCTAGGAGTGCCCCCTCCCTGAGCAGCCTGGCATGCTGAGGAAGCAGGAACCATAGGAAAGACCATACAACATCCAGAAGGGCCATGACTACAGGAAAAACACAGGGCCTTTCTCTCCCAAGCATTCACCTCTGCCAATCTCATGTACATCTGCAAAAACATTTTTTCTCTTTTATAGTTTAAAGAATATAGTCAGATTTGTTGTATTAGAAAAGGAACTGAACATTTTCTGTCTTGTTTAATAATATTATTATTATTATTTTATATTTATTATGTCAGTCAAATATTATTTGTATCATATTAAATGTTCCTTCTGTTATACCTCTGAAGGGATTTCTTGCGTGTATGTGCTTAGACTCCTTGGGTCATGGATATATTTTAAATGTCTGTTTAGTTGAACTGTCATCCATATACTGATCAATATATTTTCTGATCTTTTAACAACTTATTAATAAAATAAATATTGCTTGTATTCAGTTTGAAGAGACTTATAGCCAGCACCCCATACGTTGCTGGCTTAATCTGGAGATCAAATTTGCACACACTGCCATTAACCACAGCCCACCAAGTCTGTTTAATGCTTCTACCATGAGACACATCCATTGTAAACAGCTGTCTGCCTTTAATTTATTGAAAAGTTTGACTGTGTCACAGTAAATAAGAGAAAGCGGGCATACAGCCTCAGGTTTTAAAATTGCTGGTGTGGCTCCAGAGATGTGTTTCAGTGAGGAGACTCCTGTAATGCAGGAGCCAGCAACAACTTCCAGTCCACTGTACACTGAAGCAATGGTTATCCTACCAGGGCACACCACCATTCCTAAAAGCAGAAGAATGTCAATCCATATAATTAATACATCTACATGGGTTTACCCACAGCTGACAGTAGCTGACAGTAAGAAATTATCAGTGTAGTATAGCCCTAATATGAAAGGTGATGAAAAGGACCCTTTGTACTTTTTAGCATTTTGAGAAGAGACAATACATTTTATTCCTACTTATTGTAATTTTTATGAACTTTTGCATATGTCACATAAAAGATCTCTTCTTCTTGTACTACTTTTTCATTTTAATTTTATTGAGAACTCCCTTTGAAAAATGAATGTGATAACAAAATCAGAATTTCATTAAGAAATAAAGGCTGAAACACTTATGACATAAAAAACACTACAGACCAAACCTAGAATTTAATTAACTTAGAATGTCTCACATTTCAGTTCTTTTTTCAAATTTAGGCAGTGTAAATTTTCAATCAATAGAGTACTATTTTGTACACTTATTACAGTGTACTATCTTTGGTTTGAACATCACAATTAAGTAATGGGAGTATAGGCTGGCACAGAAAGCAGGACATGCAGTTGCACTGGAACTTCTCCTAAATGAGAATGCAGACCTTTCAGCACAGTGAAAAGGTGAGGTTACCTATATTTCACACAAGAATCATTAAAAGAAATCAAAAAGTAGTGCCCCTTTTGACTAGTGGAACTCGTCAATATTTATTATTATTTATTTAATCTTACCCATTACATGATGCCAGGAGGTAGCCTGAATATTACTGATACCATATGACTTTTCTAATTTACTAATTTACTATTATACTTCTTCAAGCAAGGAATACATCTCTTCATGAATTTGTGAAAGATTTTATATTCTGGACTTAATTTTGAACAGAATCTTTGTGATTTGCCATGGTAAAAATAGATAAAATTATTTCTGTACTTTACAGATATGTTTGGCAGAGATGTTAGTACAGTGGAATACCATCTATTCCAAAGTCAAAAAAGCCCACAGAAATTTCCTTTTCTCTCTTTTTTTTTTTTTCCTCTCTTTCTCTCTTTTTTTCTTTCTTTCCTTCCTTTTTTTTTTTTTTTTTTTTTTTTTTTTTCCTTCTCTATCTCTCTCTTTTTTATTATTCCACCAAAATATCCTTGCCATTTCAACTTTTAAACATTTTCTTTTTGTAGCCAGTGTTCAGTGTGTCACAAAGAGGCTATGGTGGTAAGGCATCTGTGGTAATTTAGAAGATCATCCTCAATATCAAAACTAATTAAATAGGGAAATTGCAAAAGGAAAAAAGCTAGCCGTAGGCACTCCAGTTACATCTCTCATCTACACTGAATTTGATCCCTCTCATACTGCAAAATATAATTAAAAGATCATATTGCTACTTTGTGTTATCCTGACACTGTAAGGACATTAAAATTACAAAATTTAAAATGACTAGACTGAAACAACATTTTACCTGGAAATTTTCCTTTATCCAAAAATGCAAATAGTGTAAGCATGAAAAAAAACACACACCATACCTTCCTTTCAGCGTCAAATTGATGAACATGCATTCCTGAAAACACATAAATAACCCCAAAACACTGGAATTGCATTAGTGTCATACTCCAGATGGATAGTGAAATATTTCTACATAACCATACTCCTGACTATGGACATTTCTTGTCCTTTTTTTTTACTTCTTTTTTTCATTTTTTCCTTTTTAGTTTTTAGGTCTCAGAATCTCAAAGAGCTGTTTCAGAGTAAGTAAGGCATAGGCAAAAACACACAGGTGTTAGCAGGTGGAAAAAAAAATTCTAAATATTGCAGTGCAATCCCAGCTATGACAAAATTTCCCATCTTGGCAGCTGAAAACAGGTCTGTAAGCTCTAATGAAGGGGATCTGAAAGGTACAGAGGCAATGCAGACATCCAGTCTCTTGAGAAATTTATCTGAGGCATTAAAACAACATGAGCATGCCCCCTTTTACAGTCATAACTGGGATATTGCACAAGGCCAACACCCCACACAAAGGAGGAAATTCATAAAACAAATTATACTTCCACTTCAGCCTGCAGAAATTTCAGAAGAGAAGACTGTCATAAAAAGCAATCCTGCTGGCACCATACAGCATCAGGAACACCAATGTTATATTACTTATTTATTAGCTACCCAACATGTTCTATACATTTTACTGGCAGGAATGAAGACAATGTGGTTCCATTTAAGTGTTTGTACTTAGGTAACAATTGCTTAAGTAAGCTTATATAGAAGTTCCAGGGATAGCTCGGTAGCTCAGTATTGTCACACTATGACAAAATCATTTACTTTTCCATTTTCTTTGCTCCTTCTTCATTTTCACAGACTTTAGACAACTGGAAGAACAGAGAAGGCTCTATCTGATTCAAGAGAGTGCATTTTAAATGAGAGGTGAAAGCTGTGAAGTCCCCTCATGTCCCCAGTGTGGGTGCTTGCTGTTGGTATCAACAGCTTCCTTCCCACCCCAGCAAAAGAAAAGGCTTCCTATGGGTCAAGGGAAGACAAGGGGGCTGGTCTCGGGGAGAGGAGAGAGAGAGAGAACACAAAGTCTTGCCATACACATCGGGCTCTGAGGCCAAAGGAACCCACCACAGCTTTGCAGTTTGTGACCTGGGAGACCTTGTCTGTCCTTGGACTATTCAGGCTTTTTGAATTAGGTAGGCACTATACCTTACTGGCTATGAACAACTATGTGTAGGCTCACAGTGTTGAGGACACACACAAATACTATCATTTTGCTAGGAAGGGCACATTTTGCTGAAAAAATATAAGGCCAAAGAATATCTTGATAGATGTTTGTAAAGACTGAAATGCAAAGTAATGTACTGGGATCGTTGCTGGATTTGTGTTTTAAGATCAGAGAACACAGAAAAAAATAATATAATAGGTAATGAAAATTGTTTAACATAAAATGAAGAACTGAAATGCTTTAATCATGCTCCTATGATTGTATGTCATTACAGGGCAGAATTGAAGTAATTTGGATTTCTCTTCATGTAGTAATTTAACATGTTAAATTAATCCTTGAGAGAAATCTGAATATTGAGTGTTCTGTAGTGCTAGTTTGGGAGATACTTACATCCATGTTGTTGTTGTTTTTTCCTATATAAAGCATACCACCAACAACCTTCACATTTGTCTGAAAATTTATTTGGTGTCACTTATTATTAATATCTGCATTAAAATAAAGTTATGCCTTTAAATAAATTTAGAATATACATACTTCATGTATTGATATACATATTTGTACACTTCCACATACCTCTCAATGCATCCAAAGAGTGTGAGATTTAGCCTACTCTCTAGGGCAAGTTCTCTTAAACACACTCCCTCAGCGAGCTTTATAACTCCCTAATAAAGCAATAAAAGAACTAGTTTTCTCATTCTATTTAACAATTTTAAGAAAATGTACTGTTATAGTACATAGAGTTCTGTCTTTGAAAGGTCACCTTGTTTGTAACTTCTCCCATTACCTACCCTATCTTTGTTACTTCATTAGGCAAGCACCACCTTTCCTACACAAAGGGTCAACCTGTCCCCAACTCTGAATGTTCTAAGAGAGTTAGTTATTTGTCCTTAACCTCATTTATTTCCTTCATTTCCATTTTTATTGCTTTATTGTTTGCTGTTTAAACACAGATTCTCATTCTGAAGAGGCATTTGTCATTCATTACATTCCAACACCACCTCTCGATTATCTCTAAAAACGTATAAGCAACAAAGGGACAGTCAGGAGGTCACTACAATAAGCAAATTAAGAGCTAGAACAGGGACTTGAAGTCCATTAGCATTTTGGATCACATCCATGGAAAATTATGAAAATATATTTAACATCTAGTCTACCTTCCCTGGAAATCGGAATCATGAAAACAAAGAAAATAATGCAGTACTAGTTACAATTACATTTGTCTTCTTCTTCCTGTAGATATTATGCCTTCAACACTATCATTCCCAATAAAAATTGAAGGAAATACGTTATATATAAATATTTATGAAAGACAACTGGTAAATTTGTGAAAGCTTTTAAAAACTGTAGCTTATATTATTTAAAATATATTCAGTAAATAAAAACAATCTAATTGAACTTTATTTACAGCTATTGTTAAGTAATATATCATAATCCATGGTCATAAATACCTGGATCTCCAAACTAGGCTAAAACATTCTAAAACTTACCAAAACGACAAAGGAAAACAGAGTCCACCGCTAATGTTGTTACAACTCTATTAACATTTACTTATTCTTTTAAATTCCACCAAAGATATGTCAGATGGTGCAAACAAAAACCTGAGATAATACTAGACTAAAAAGTATGTTCTAAAGTCTGCCTTAAAATTTACATATCAATAATAATAAGTGTCACTAGAAAGCCTTTGTAATAAAATAGTTTGTTCCTACATATATCATCTTCCATGTAAAAAGTTATTATTTTGGATATTTGCAAATATTAAAGCACAGAGAATTAACTATACTTTTGCATGTTTCTGTGTTAAGTAATATCAGATAATATTCCTTACTAGTATATATATATGACTACTCCTCTTTTTCATTTCATAACAAATACAATGAAATATGTGTCAAGCAGTACCTAATCTAATAATAATACAAAGCTGTAGCTAATTTAATAACAATGAAAGTTCAGGAGTTCACGTTTTTTCAGGCTAGTTATAGTGGTTTATATATATACTAAAGTTGCCTAGCTGTCACTGTAGAAAGTATTTTTCTACATTTTGAAATTATTAAGTATTATGTATGGAAAAGTGCCACTTATCTAAACGTTTAATAATGCATATCACTGTAACACTGAAATACTATCATATTTCATATCAGTTGATTTTATTTTATTTTTTATTTTTTACTATAAATTGCTTCCAATAAATAGGAAGTTAGTATTTAAGGGCATGCAGGCAAACTATAGATTCATATGAGAAAAAAATGCTACTAAAAAGTTATATTCATGAAGTATTAAAAATAAATACCAAGAAAAACAACTAAAGTGTAGTTAATGCACACATGATCAAATATATTTTTATTTGACCTACCTATAAGTGAAAATTTATATTTACTTAAAATATCGGCATACGTATATTTATACAATTACACAATTCTGGATATTAATTGCTAGAAATTATGTGTATTTCTGTGCTATCCAAACACATCTACACATACATACATACAAACATATGTAGTATTGCCATGTTATTGTATTAATGCAAACCCTATAAATATTAATATAAAATTGATAAAATGTATATAGGCATATATTTACATATATTTGCATAATGTATTTATATATAAGTACAGAAACCTGTATTCCTGTATTGCCAACCAAACTGTTTGTTTGAGGACAGGCTTAGAATTGTTAGGTTCTCACAGTATCATAATATATCAATTAATGATCAAGCTGCAAATACAAAGTATCACAAAGAAGTAATAGTGGGAAATCTTCCCACATATTTTGCCAGTATCTCTGCGCAGACATTTAAATATGAGAAGTTTTTATCTCAGAGTATCAGGGAAGGACATATATTTTTGTGCTCTATTTGTAGAAGTTGTGGACCTGACAAAATCTATTACCTTTATACCACCAAGGTAGGTTTATGCAATTGAATTGAATGCAATTCTTCTTATGTGGAAACAGCTTATGGCTGCTTCCCACCAAAAAATATTTGTGAGTAATTGAATTGACACATACTGAAAACCAAATCCTTGCATCCTGAATAAAGAAGTGCAGAAAAAAATAGATGTCTATGGATTCTGCCACTCAAATGAAATAAAAAGCATACAAACAAGAAGCTCCCTTTTGTTCTTGGAATTCCGGACTGACATTCAGAGGACTGCCCTGCCTTCATAAACATGTCCAATATGCAACAGTGCTAATAAGGTTCAAAGAAAACCACAGAGAACCACTGGTAACCTCTAACAGTTTGATTTAATAAAAGATTAAGTGGCAAGGAAATAATTTCAAAATTAATTTTGGGCAGGGTTATACATGTGAATGACCATATTCACAGTAAATATGAAGAGGAGTGAAATAGTTGGTTTCAATGGAGTTAAGAAGGTTTTATACCACTTTAAAATATGGTTTATTGTCTATCTTCCTCTTTTGTCACATCTCTCCGAGGCTCTTTGGCTAAAATTAAATGGATGATATCTCTCCATCCTCACCCACCACCGTCTCCCCCAAATATTCTTCCTTCTTCCAAAACAATTTTATATTTTAATTTCTCTTATGATTTTCCTGAGTATAAATACATAATAGGACAAGGAGTATAATAGGACAACAGTAATTTTCATTAATTTTCTCTAAAAATAACAAGTGTACTTTTAAATTGTGTTTTCCTTGCCATCGCAACAAGAAAAAAAAAAAAAAAAAAAAAAACAACAACAAAGAATCAACATCAAAAATAATTAGACAAAAATATTTTCTTTGTGATAGTATAGCGGAGTAAACATCAGCATTTGCATCTTCTATCTTTAAAGCTCTCATTGCTTATGTAGCTAAAATTTATTTCTAACTTTTACCACAATAATGACCACCACCTCATAAAGTCAGTGAACCACTGGAATGTTTCCTATTCTCTCTTTTTGTCACGGTTTATGAGGCTTCTATTTTTAAGGCATCTGTGTTTATGATTTTTAAAAAAAAAAAAAAAAAAAAGAAAAAAAGAAAAAGTCTATAAACACTAAAATAATTATACACACATAGTTATACTGTGAGGTCTTGGTAACTAAGAAAGAAGTGGTTCTGGAATGTGTCCTCATCTCCTTCCACCCACAGTAAAAGTTCATTAAGAAAAGCACCTCTCAGGGCTGGAGCCATAGCTGCCAAAGGAAAACACTTTCTCATTTTCAAATGTCCACAATTGTGATTACACTGACTGTTAAACATGCTTTAACATAGACTTCTCTGCTGGACAAGTGTACAGAACTCCTAATTAAAGGGTTTCATTTTTGCCACAAAAGGAGCTAGATTGCAATGGCATCTTTTGTCCTATGCTTAATGAAGGGTGAGATATAGTTTAAATAATTAGTAACACTGCTGGAAGAGAATGTGAGTAATTAGCATAGCTTGACACCCAGAGCTACACTAGTTGCTGTTGTTAGCATCAACAATGTGTTGATTTAAAAAAGAAAATTGCAAGAAAAGAAAATGTCACTTGAAGCGGTTTGGGGTTTCTTTTTTAAAGATACAATTCACCAACCATTTTTGAATGAATCCACTACACTATTGACTACCACTTGCTCATTCTTTTAGAATTTTCATTTTAAATTTTGGTAACCTATCTATCAACCAGACCCATGCAACAAATATAATAAAAACCCATAGCAACAATATAATGAGCAACAACCTGTTTTTCAGAGGGGAATTTTCTGATCTGCTTTATTTTGATCTACTTGCACATTGTATTTTCCAATGGCATCTGCACATTATTGGTAGGTTAACAAAGACTACATGCAAGTTTGCACCAAATACTTACATTAGCAGCTATCCCTGGGCTCAGTGTAAATATGTTGAAACCAGTGGCAAAATTGGTACAACTGGTGTAATTGCTGGGAATAGCAAAGTGAAATAGGCTGCCTCATAACAAAAAGGTTAGTAACTGGATTTCATGTAGGCTAAAAATTTTCGTTATAAATTGATTCTAGATAGACTGGGTACAAAGAAAGTCCAAGTCTCAAAAAATTCTGTGGACATTATAAAGAATTATAGGAATTGCCATTGTAAGGAAAGGGTTATTTGATCCAGGCCTATCCTAACCATTGAATTAGTACTCAAATTATTCTTGAATGAGGCTGGCAGAAAGTACTCTATTAGGCTTCTGCCAAATTAGCTAACCTGAATAATATTTAATGTGAATGTTGCTTGTCTGTGTGAGATACCCATCCAGAGTTTGCTTAGGAATCTTTGCACAGCAAAAGCATAGATCATGCAAAAACACCCTATTTTTTTTCTTAACCACCTGCAATGTTAAGCCAAAAATCTCAAAAGAAGATACATGCCTTTTAAACTTTTCATTCAAGACTAGTCATATCTAAGTACATCAGCATTACGAAATTTTTCTTTAACGTTTATTGACATCCTCAAAAATATTCTTATGGAGTATTTAATTTTGAAGGTACTTCATGTTAAGTATCACATTTCTACTCATATAAAGTTGATAAAAAATACAGCCATTCAGTCACTACTAGCTTACTAAATAGAAGCACCTGGTAAGCATGTAAACCTGCTGGATTATTGAAAAGAATTGTAGGTCCACACCCCTTGTATTCACATTTATAGTCCATGTTCCATTGTACTAATGGCTAAACTCTTAATTGTTAAAGGAAAAATAAACCTGCTTAAAGGAAATAAAAAGCAGAAATAACAACCCCTTATTGAATAAAAAAAGTCTTTAAGAGATGAAAAGAAGCTAATAGGTCCAGGTAAAGAAGTATTTTTCATTATATTAATGTAATTGTAGAATATGATCTGCATGCTTGCACATGCATAGAGGCATAAAAAAAACGTGGTATGTGTAGGCAAAACTTACCTGCACTCACATAAAGTTGTTGTAGATGTGTGCAGCCTCATGTTTTTATTGGAAGGTATTTAAGAAAACCCTTCCTGTTAGTTAAACCTATTAATACAGCTTCTTTTCACATCTCTGAAATTCTGTGTGAGAAAGCTGGCAGTTAATCTTTGCCCTCCACACTTGTGACTTCTCAGTTGCAGTTCATAGCTAAGAAATCCCCTCAAAACACAGGCAGGCAAGCACACACAGACCAGCCTGGGGGAATGAGGAATGGCACCTTGGGGTTTTAAATTCATTCCTGTGCTCTGCCATAGCACCTGAACTGGTGTGATGGGTCAGGGGCTACTTGACTTGGCCTCAGCAGAAGTCTGAGGAGGCAGCTGAGCCTCCCGTTGCCCCTGGTGAGGATGTCCCACACGAGTTAGGGACTGCCAGTCGCCTGGGTGCTGGGTGGGTGAGATGCCATGCCAGTGGGGACGGAGGGCTCGCATAACCATGGGAATTGCTACAAGGAACTAGGGAAGAATTTTGGTTTTCTTTCCTGCAAGGCAGCACAGGAAGAGCAAGGCTGGCATTCGAACCCCCTGGGCTGGTTGGGCAGCTGCAGCCCCTGAAGCCAGTGCATGTAAATACATCTTCTGCTAGCAATGATGCAAAGAGCTTTCCACAATGAAAACAACTCAATGAAAAATAATCAACAGCAGAGTGTACGTGAAGAAAGCCTGACATTTCCGTCAGTGCCTGTGTATATGCAGTCAACACGAAAACCCTGCTAGATGACATGAGTGAAGATGTAGGCAGATAAACAAATTCACCCCAGCAGTAGTGCACACTGCATATTCCTTATGATAGCTATAGAAAAATATAGAAAAAGCACAACTGAGAAATCTGTCTTTAAGGGAAAATCTGACACTTTTTCAATGTTGATGAGCACATATAGATCTGTATATGTATCTCATCTGGTGACAGACCGCACACCTGCCTTTACCAGCCCCTGCCCAAAGGAGGAAATACAACACCCATCTGAAGGACGCTTTCCTTCCCAACCACGCGCTGTGGGGTGCAGAGGCTGGTAGGTATCACTAACCTTTAACTTGTCATAGCGCTCGCTTAAAGCTGCCACCTGATGGTCACGGTGCCGTCCAACTAGCTTGCACAAGGCACAGATCAGCTGGTCATCAGTCACGCAGTACATGTTAACCTTCTCGTCCTCGTGCTCCAAGCACATTAATCCCCTGATGTGAGAGTCTGGGATGGGCTCGATCAGCCGGTGGCCAGTGAAGGGCTTCTTGTTGGGGTGAGTGGCTTTCAGGCAGTCTTCGCAGTAGGAGACCTCACAGGTAACACAGGTCTTCACCGCCTCCTGGGCAGGGTCCTGGTCGCAGAACTGGCAGAGGACCTTCTCGCAGGACGACATGCTGTTGCTGTCAAAAGCCCGCTCCCGGCGGGTCTCGCTGGGGGAGTTGGGCCCGCTCACCGAGGCTTTCTGAAACCGGTCGATGATGTTCTGCAGGGTGACGTTGCGCTTGAGCCCCTCTAAGCCACGCTGGCTGAGGGTGATGACATAGCGGCAGGTGGGGCACTGGAAGGCGGTGATAGACTCCACCGGCTCGTTGGTGGCGCAGTGGGAGACGAGGATGCGGTGCGCGCAGTTGAAGCAGAGGCTGTGAGCGCAGGGCAGCAGCAGCGGGTCTTCAAACAGCTCCAGACAGATAGGGCAGGTCAGTTCCGACTCCAGTGTTTCCATCTTCAGGCAAAGCTTTCCTGTGGTGTCAGCGAAATCCAGGGAAGCTGATCAGCTATCTGGAAACACACGTAAAATTCGATTAGGCGAGAGAGAACATGAGGGGTCAACTGTGGGGGGTTGTCAGCTTTTGCTGCGGCTCCCAGTGCTATCAATCCACAACACCAAGCGGGAGAGCGATCTAAAGTTTTGAAACTGCACATGCACACATCAAGGTATTTAAAACTAGACTTTTTTTTTTTTTTTTTTTCCCTCCTTTTCCCTTTCCTTGTCTCTCTCTGTTCACTTAAGAATGCAAACCAAAAGCTTGTTCTTAATTGTTTTTGCTTTCTCTTTCTCTCTCATGTGATTGAGGAGAATGGAAGACGTTTCTGTGCATTGCTAAAAAAAAAAACAAAATGATGACCTTCAAAGAACCTATTACAGTGAAACCAGATTTCTTCTGCAGATGCTGCTTTTGTCTTTGCTAATCTAATAGTAAAACTTCCTTAAAAACCTTCACTTTTGTATAGCATTGTGCAAGATCAGTCCAGAGTATACTAGCTAATAACTTTAAATCTAGCATTGTTAATACAGTTTCCCAGAATTATTTTCTGTGACTTATATTTTCATTTGCTATTACAGCAATAGTACAGCATTTAGAGTATACCTCATTGTTTACTTGTGCAAATATATACTTTAATATGTACAGGGAATCATGTGTCAAGGAAACCACATAATATTTTGACGTCTTTTATGTATATATTGTATATTATGATATATATTAATATATTGCTCCTGTGTATTTCAAGATCATATGAATAAAAATATGCACAAAAATATATTGCAAGCATGTTTTTGGTAAATATCTCCAAAGGACTCTATATTGTCCTAACTGAAATGCCCAAAGAGATATGGATGAAACAAACTATTAAACAGTAGTTTAGCCCAAATTTCTGATGATTCTAATCTACAAGAAGAGCCTCTAAAGAGGAAGACAATGAAATGTGTGATTTGCTCAGTATTTTGTGTGTGTATGCACATGTGCTTTTGTGTCAGTATTCTTTATTGCTAAAACTCAGGAACTAAGTGCTTGCTCTAGTGGCCTTATTAATCATCTGAAGTGGATTAGGAATCCATGACTTTTAGATGGAGGGCATGGGATTTTCTAGACAAGGCAGCTGCACACCCCTCTCAGAGATCAACTGAAATTTCATTTTGCTTCCTTTTCTGCATTCAGCATTACAGAGAGTGAATTTGAAAGCATCGCCCTATGCAGCTCTCCCTGCTGAAGCTCCCATCAGGGGCCCATCGCTGCTGCGAGCAGACAGGTCAGTGAAGCAGAAGCAAGAGCTATGCTTCACACTCACGGAGCTGTACCTCCTCACAGTATAATCTATTTAAGCTTTGTTGCTCATAACTGAAGACAGCTTCAGATGGCACAGCTGCATAGCCTTTACACTGTAAAGTCATTGTTCAGTTGTGTGAACCCTTGCCTCCTTCCCTGACCATGAAAAAACAGGGATGGACAAGAATCCCCCCAAACAAGTCTTGGTTCATTAAGGGTAAGGAGAGCTTGGGCTCATTAGCAGCCTTGGGAAACAAGTGTGTTTGAACCTCCTGTACTTTGTTATAATTAGAGTGCGGAGTGCAGTGACAGTGTCAGGAATGCTACCTACAATGCCAATAGGAACCTCAGGAAAATGGGAGAGTTCAGCAGATGGGGGCAAGGTTCAGAGTGCCTGTCAGTATCCAGCCCTGCTTGCTCTGTGGGAAGAGCAGCAAAAGGTATCTGTTCCAGAGATATGCTTGGAAATTAGGATACTTTGCCTCTTTGCACAAAAGCTCCCTTCTATTCTGCCAAGAAATGCAATCATTTAAAAAAGGCACTGACCCCGTCAAAAAATTTGCTTTCCTGTATCTTCTGTGATGCTGATATTACTTAAAATGAAGTTCAGTTTGCCAAAGATTAATTCATTTTATAACTATCCTTTTATAACTATTCTTCAGCTGCCATAATTATATGGTGCATCTGGTCAAAATTAAAGGACTGGCAATTTGATATAAGCAGGAAGATAACTTCCCTTCTCTCTCCTCAGCCATAGCCACACAGCACAGAAAAGATGAAAGCATTTTCTACAAATGAAGAACAGTTTGTCTTTCCTCCTCTTCACTCTTTGTATCACACAAGTCCCAGAAGATCAAAATCTCATTCACATTGTTTGAATCCCTTCCACACCACAACTGTATACCTCATCATCTGCTTATCCTGCAGGCTGAAAGCTGTACTGGAAATGGGAGAAGGGGATTTGGGGCTGGCAGTAGACAACATTTTAAGGCGGCAAACAGGCAAACTAAACATTGCTCATCTCTTGGCAGTCTAGTGAAAACCTGCTGACCTCTCAGGTTTGCTTCTAAGGATTGTGTTGGGGATACGGGGCTTTCTTGAATGCTCTGCTTTCTGCACAAAATCCCTCCTGTTCCCTTGTGTGCCAAAATGTTTCATTCATTCAGTTTCCATCTCAAAGTATTTTTTTTTAACCAAAGTGTTTCCCATGTTACTCATTTAAAAGAGGGGTGAACAGATTAAACCAGCAGAAAATATTTGCATCACTGACTCATGGAAAGGTATTTAAATCATTGTCATGGCTCTATTAAACATCACCATACTAATCAATAACTAATTCTGATCTACCTGGCCTGACAGAGCAGCCACTTCTGAATAATGCTCTTTAGTAAGAGCAAGGGTGCCAAAGTCTAATCTTAGACTGCAAACTTCTTGGAATAGAAGCCAGTAAAAGCCTATCTTCCAAGGTAATCAAAGCTGATCACACTGATAGAAACAAACAACAGAAAAAGACTTTTCCCTCTTTTATTTTGCAGCTGCCAATACGTCAAAACATGGTGCATCTGGGATTGAATAATGAATACGTTAAGAGGCACTGAAGAGGGGCTGTATTTTCTATGTAATCCAATGATTGCTCTTTAATCAACTGAATTTCTGATTTGGCTTTTAGGCTGGTGTCTGAAGTGCAGTGTGCAGCTGATCCAGAATTTTTCAAACACACCAGCCTTAAAGTCTCGTATTTAGTAACTTGTTTTCTTGAGTGTGATAGAGAAATCATAGCAACAGTAAACTGGAAGATTAGGCAAACAATTATAATGCATGGTTTTAAAATGCACATGATTGTATTCCATAGTCAACATGGCCCATAAATAGAAAGCCACATAGACAGCCTCTAGGCACAGAAAGGAAAATTTAAAAAAGAGTTCATATTTTAAGATTTGCAAAAATATGGCATTTCTGTCAGAAAATTATACTATTATCAAAATGTCATTGGAATAAGAAGTACTGCTTTTCTAACGTTTAAAGAAAAGATATCAAAGTAAAAGTTATCGAAAAAAGACAAGTGCTATTTAAAAATGAATAATACACTTCAGTGACTTTGGAAGTGTGATATCTCCCTGGGACACAACAATTACTTCTGCATTATATGGTAAGCAATTAAGCCAATGAAATCTTGATCCCAGTGTAGTTCATGGTAAGACATCTACTAACCCTAGTGGAGTTAGCTTCTCTAAAGCACAACATTACTATTTTTGAAGGAGATATTAATGTTTTCAGTGGCACAGTAGAGCACACAAAGCTCTTCAGTGCTAAAGAGACATGAGAAATGTGAAAACTAAATCTGAAATAGATAAATTTCAATATGTTAAGTGCCATCAGAGCTGAACAGATATAAAAAATAATCTGTCGAGCTGTTTCATAACTGAAGACAATGTTATGCAGCAAAAAAAGCTGTATTATATCTTCTGTTTGCTGTATACTTGTAAAATTACAGATCAGAGATACAACCAAAGTCAGCAGAAAACCATTATCACTGATCTTAATGAGACCCAAAAAATTGAAGTCTTAAAAATATACTTCCTAAGGAGGACATAAAATGTGCAGTTCATCACTCTTTAAAACATTATCATCTATACGAAAATATGGTGATGTGGTGGACCCGAAGTCAACCCATAGCTGACTGTAAGTTCAATCCTGATTTCTCATTGCTGGGGGTGTCAGCTTTATGAATGATCCTGACACCTTAAGTACAAAAATCAACATATAGAAGCAGCAGGACAAAAATATGAGAACATCTCTGTATAGGGAGATTTCCATGAACCCGAATGGTAAGCATTTTCTCATTGAAAGCAACACCCTTCTATGTTTTGAAGAAATCACCTGCCTTTAGAAAAGTATTTCAAGCCACACTACTACATGAAGATGTTCTTACAGCAAATACCCATTTATGGCTAGAACTCTTTCTGCACTCAAATGACTACCAACAAATTGCAACTAATATCTAAATAAATCATTTTGCCAACCTCCTTGTGAAAAAGGCAAGTAATCCAGCAGATCCTTGTGATCCAGCAGCAATACCACAGGATATGGTGATGCTAAACTAATAAGATACTTCAAGAAGGCAAACAGAATTCATTAAAGTTCAATCCAGGCAGTGTCTTTCATCTTATCTTGCCATGTTCAATGTTAAGGCAACTGATAACCTGTTGCAGGCTTTACTTTTAACTGTTTCTCATTGCTGTTATCCCAAAGATGTGACCAGCAGGACCAGGGAGATGACTGTCCCCCTCTACTCTGCCCTTGTGAGGCCCCACCTGGAGTGCTGCATCCAGGTCTGGGGTCCCCAGCACAAGAAGGATGTGGACCTGTTAGAATGGGTCCAGAGGAGGGCCACAAAGTTGGTCAGAGTGCTGGAGCACCTCTCCTATGAAGAAAGGCTGAGAGAGCTGGGGATGTTCAGCCTGAAGAAGAGAAGGGTTCAGGGTGACCTCATTGAAGATTTTCAGTACTTAAAAGGGTCTCATGACAAAGATGGAGAACAACTTTTTATTTGATCAGATAATGAAAGGACAGAGGGAATTGTTTTAAACTAAAAGAGGGAGATTTAGATAAAATGTCAGGAGGAAATTAGTCACTCAGAGGGTGGTGAGGCACTGGAACAGGTTGTCCAGAGAAGCTGTGGATGCCCCATCCCTGGAGGTGTTCAAGACCAGGTTGGCTGGGGCTTTGAGCAACCTGGTCTAGTGGGTGGCATCCCTTCCCATGGCAGGGGTTTGGAACTAGGTGAAGTAGGTCTCTTCCAAGCCAAGCTGTTCTATGATTCTATGAACGATCAGTAATATTGGTAATGATTTATATTTGTTCTACTAAGAAAGTAATGATAGTGTAATATTGCCAAAGAGCATTGTTCACTTTAACTCAGTACATTCAAGCTAAAACATGGTATTTCAGAAGTGTTAACATAATGTCTGAAGTAAAATGACTAAAATACAAAACTACACTTAAATATACACGTTTCAAAAATTGCAGTATGGTGAGGTCACTTTTAGTCAGAAAAGCACTACAAAATTCTCCCTGTGCAGACAGGATGAATAAATCTCTAACTATTAGAATAAATTTAGCTGACAGTGTTTTAGCATGCCACATGTTGCCTCCTGCTCTAGTTGTGTCCCATCCATTTTTATTCCAGCTGTTTCTACAACCTTCAGAGAAGGTGAGAAGAAAAGCTACCAGGAGTGAAAGAAACAGCAGTGGAAGACATCTTAAGAATATTCACTTTCCACCCTTGCTCCTAGCAGGGAAGTCACAGTATGATTTAAAGCTGTTTCAGTGAACTTTAAAATTGTAGTGACCTCTGTGACACTGAGGGAGGAAACAGAGTTGTATACCATTCTGCAAATTTGAAGCATCTTAGTAACAAATAGCACTGGGCAAAAGAGCAGGACAAGTGCCAAATTCCAGAATTATTTGATGTGTCATCTCACTGACAAAGTCGCAGCTTGTTGCATTTTGGCGAATTACGGCCATATTTCATCCAAGGAGGTTGGAATAACATCTTTTCCTAACAATATTTTCTAACAATCTGTTGCCTTAAAGCTACTACTGAATGCCTATTACAACAAGGCTATGTCAGCCCTGGTCTCATATATGGAAACTCATATATGGAAATGTTCATAAATGGACACAAGATTGCAAAATTGAAGATTGAACACTTGTAGATGACATGATTTTTCAGTTAGAAAATAAAATTTATTAAACTACCACTATATGAATATGAAATAAAATTTCATATGAAATATGAAAATCTGGGTTTGAAAGGTAATAAAATGTGTTATGCATGTATGTATGTGTGTATGTGTGCCTATATATCTTAGGGGTGTAGTAAAAGAAGAATTACGGTGCGCGCACACAGTCTTCCTGAATGAACTATGGCAAGTGCTTAAACAGTCTACTATCATAATACACAGCTGCAGCTTTCAAAGCAGCAGTATTTTTCTGTTAAGTGCACTATAAAAGGAAAATTTTAAATTTACGTTCCTGTCATAAAATCTGGCATGGGCAATAAAAAAAACACTTGCAATTTTTTCTGTTAGCTCTGAAACAAAAAGCAAGAAAATGTTCTATTTGCCATTTTCTATCCCACTTTGGGATATACACAAAATTGTCTTGGGAACAACTGCTCCTTCCAACAAATGAATCTGATTGCTTTCCATCACATTCAATAAACATTTCAAATGTGATTAAATCAATGGGCTGCTTCATAGCCCAGTTTTTCTCAAGTCCATTACTGCTTTTACTTTCTGCATCACAGACACTGAAGCCTCCAAGTAACTTATGATATTAGTAGTTTTCAACAGCACAGCTAGTGAGATGTTCATCTAAGTATTGTTAATTTGTGTAAGTAGAGTATAGGGGGCTAATAATAAAAAATCAGAATTTTTTATTTAAAAATGTTTAATGAAAATTTCTGTAGCACTAAAGCAGACAAGCTGCATGCACCCTCAAACATGGAAATACTTTTTTTTTCCACTTTTTTTTTTTTTTTTAATCAAAACAGTGCAAATAAATAAATATTCAAAGGATAACACCTGTTCATCAACCCCTGGTATGCAAAAACAAATACACAGCATAAAAGAAAATGGCTAGTTCATCCTACTCATATATTTTCACTCACAAGAGTGATTAGTTGCCTTGTCTACAAGTAAGTTACATGCAATATTTCCACGTTGTTGAGATTGTTGTTTGCAGCATTTAAATGATATTAATGCAGCAAAAGAACATCTGCCATGCTGTTTGTCGTGATGCAAAGTCTTGACAACATCCCTCTCTGGTTGAACCATATGCTAGTAACAGAATATATTTTCAAAAAAAACAAATCCTACATGTTATTCAGTGAGATAAATATCTCACTGAATTAAGGTCTTTGGCACAACATCACATATTCATTCTCATGGGAGCTCAAACAACAACTGAGCCTCAAAAGATATATGCAAGAAAAAAGAATAAAAATAAAAAAGGCCGTGCCTTATAAATCCTGAAGCAAACGGTATTTATATTGATTTAATATTATCTATAATGATTTTATATTGTAATGATTATATTAATATTATAATGATTATAATGATTTAATATTATCTATAATGCTATATTAAATACAATATCACACACGTGCATATACCTATACTAGGGTATATCTGGAATGTTTTTTTACCTTTATTTTTTATATCACAATTCTTATAGCTTTATGTTCTTTAGATACAAAAATGCTTGAGGGAAATGAAAGCAAAGGATTGTTTAATCCTTAGCACATGTGGCTCAACATCACGTCTACTGGCATTAACAGTGATCTCCTAATAAACCTATGCCCGAAGATCTGTTCCAAAAACTGCTTCTCCAACTTAATTCACACCCTTCATTTGAGAAATTGGCACTTATTCTGGGGTTTATCACAGCAATACAACAAATGTTGAGGAAGTCAGTATAGACCTGGTACCACCAGTTTTCTCATGGCTCTGTTTGCACAGTAGAGCTGGCAATCTCTCACCTCTAGGAATTTCAGTTCTGTAAAGCCTAAGGTGCCATGGTACTACCTGGGCTGTAGTGCAGATGATATAGCAACAGAAATAGCCAGAAATATTTCAGTACGTTCCTTCTAGTCATATGTGTTCACACACACTGATATGTGATTTAGTGCAGCTTGGAAATATCAGGGCCCTTAAGCTACTGCTATTTTTTTAGTGAAGGTTTTAGGATGGCTTCAAGAAATCATATCATTCTCTTTCCAGCAAGTTGTCCTATGAATTCTTTCCCTGCAGCTAAGTAAAGCGGGTCATAAATATGATTTAAATTCATGATCACCATCTCCATCTAGATAATGACATTAGATTATAAATTCCCATGGGAGAACCCCAAGGTCTGCTTTCTTATCAAAGACAGCCATTAAAACAGCAGCAAATAATGTCCCAGGAACTAAAACAGGTAAGAAATTGTGACCTTACCTGAGACACAGAAATTTGAATTTACACTAACTGCAAGCTGAGGGTATAAGGTGCACTTTTAACTGACTAAAGCGCCCAGTGTTTATGAAACTATCCCTATCACATTACATGCTACAGTGCTAGCCTCTGACAGTCTTACTCTCTGTTCCTTATATGTGATCGTTTAAAAAAAAAACAACCAACCAAACAACAACAACAAAAAACAAATTCTAAAAGGGTTCTGACTTTTTTAAAAGAACAAACACACTGTCAGTGTTATATTCTGCACTTTTGCAAAGAGTACAAAGAGATTCTGGTGGCTGACTCCCCCTTACCTCACCCCCCATAACAAACAAACAAACAAACAAACAAACAAACAAAAGAAAAAAAAAACAAAAAAACAAAAAACTACCATCCAACACTGAGTAGTTCCTTGCTCTAGTTGCATGCTTGCAGTACACTGTACTGCAGAAGATCAATGATGTATTTAAAAATCAAGATTGTAATCAGGTAATTAGAAGGGGAAATTAGCTGTGAACTGTGGGAGTGAGAAGAGGATAAGGAACAAATTATATCTGTGCTCTTAAGGTAATCTATTTTAGAGGACACATCTAGTTAGAAACCTCTCTGGTTGGTGCAGAAAGCACTCAGCTGAGGTTTCTTGGGTCCAGGAGTAACAAATGGGAACTGGCAAACATCACAAGGACCTTCACCAGAGCCCCAGACCTTCTCCAAGAGGAATGGGGACACTTCCCAACCTACTGCTGCCACTGGGGCCACCATGAGCATGTTTCTACCACTCCACCCAGGAATACCAGGTTCCCATTCTGTTGGCAGAATGACCTTGGAAGCATTCTTTGCCCCTATAAACTGGAGCAGGAGTCTGCAAATACTTCATAGCAAATAACCAGTGGAAAAAATACTAGAAACCTGTTCCTCTCCCTGGTTGCCTAATGATCCTGAACACAAAGGATGATATTCATTTGAACTGGTCTCTGTTGGTTCTCATGGTAGTCACCAGAGAAAAATAGGCATCTCTAGAGGCACTTCATTTAAACAATTTTAAGTTATCTTTAAGATTAAATTACTTCCTAGATATACTTATTTTGTTCCAATTACATAAAGATCTTAGGGTAAGAAATTAAAACTACATCATCTAACAAGTAACAGTGTTCTTGAGCTTCAAAGAAGAAAATGGAGAATCTACAGCTCTGTTTTGTTAAAGAATATTCTTATGAACTCCACAATCACTTATTAGTCAAGTTTGCTTCCAAAAGTCTCTTCCAGCATGCCTCATTTCTATCATTTCTAATTTTCAAAGAACTGAAAGGAGGTACAGAAAACTAAATTGACTTACAGGAGAATGATCACAAAATGGCCTGTTACTAGCTGATGTTACTGAACAGGGATTTTTCTGTTATTTGGATGGTTCTGGTCCCTGCTGCATGTGAAGGGTATGTGGACAGTTCCTGAGAAACAGAGGTGATGGGATCTGCACTCAGCAATCTTTAAGGCCAGCCTGCTTGGCATAGCAAACCTAACTTGAACTTAAATTTATTCATAATAGCTTGCCTTCTTATAGTGCAGATCATTACTCAGAGGCAACATCCTTGTTCTTCCTGTTCATTTTACAACTACCAATCCTGCTACAGTTCTTCATATCGAAAGCAGAACAGGCTTCAAAGAGTTGAGGTACTTCCACTCACAGTACCAACTAGTGTTTTTACTACTTTATTAGTCCTCTCCTCAGGTTGGTTGAGTGTTATTGATTGGCAATATTAACCCAAATCACCCCAAAATGGACAGAATAGTGCATGACTAAAAGTTCTGACCCTGACACAATAGGATACCAAATGAAATGTTGAGATCAACTGAGAAGAGGATAAAAATGCTGTGCTGAGTGCAGTGGTTAATGAGAGCCTGCTGTCCTGCCCCCAAGACACTCAAGGATTTGGCAAACCAACATAGCCTGTTCAGTGAGGTACCACCTCCCACTCACAATGAGATGCAAAGTCAGACTTTATTCCTTGTTAATAAGGCCAAATCTCAAGAAGGTGGCAAGTTTCCACTTAACCTCTCTTGAGGACTTTTTAAGTCATGTCAGCTGGTGCTTTTTGCAAAGAACCAGTAATGCTTTATTGTTTGCCAGAGGCACACCCACTTCTGTTTTATTTCTTGAGAAAGTATTACTTAACAGAAACATACCCATACTACAATAAATCCTTGTGATCTCAAATATTTTCTTCTATGCATTAACAACTTTTAAGGATGTTTTCCTTTACGGTCTATTTAAAGACCTGAGACAAACTAATCACTAAATGCAACCACATAATCTTGCCTCACAGGTCTTTAGTAACCACTCTGTGGCAAAACTTCATTGCTTCAAGATAAGAAATTCAGAGCAGCAAAGGGCTAATTGTATCAGTAATGTAATTTGCAGCTTAGGAACCAAAGTAGTGAATAGTACTAGTTCTTTTTAAACCCTATTGATGACCAGAGAGGTGCTCTGGGATTTGAAGTAAATTAAGAAACAAGATAACACCAGTTTCTAATCCAGCTTAGTAAAGTGATAAGAATAAATGATCCAATTTACTTATACTTCACTTGATAAGAACCAGGAGTCACAGGTGGTAGTTGGTTTGTACAGCTCTTCTCCTGTGCTCAGAGAGCTCCTGATCTTGGGAATGGCATTGCCAAGTAGCATTATGAAATTAACAAAAATGTTTTTCCACTATAAGGCTATTGGCTGAATGTTCTGCCAAACATGGTCAGACATGCACATACACACACAAAGAGTATCCACTGACTATTGGTGGTTGGGGTATTTTACTTGACATCCTCAAATTACTTGTCCTGAAAATAGTCTTTTGAATATCCTAAGAGAGAGCAGGAAAGATCAACCAATATGAACAATCACTTCTGAACAACTGTATCAATACCCCAGACAGGTCTCTTACCAAAACATTCCTAATGTCACTCAGAAAATAGATTATTAGGTTTTAAGATAGTATGGAAAGAGAAAACAATAGCTTAATTACATCCCTTTGAGACCCTACTCATCCACAACACATGAAGTCTCACAGATTATCCAAAAAAAATAGAATAAATCGTCTGTCTCCTGTCAGTTATCAACTAAGTCACCATTACTGCAATAAAGAGAGTAGCACCCTTGCAAGAATTATTGGCATGTTTCTGCACCACCTCCAGTCTCAAGCTTTTTTTTTTTTTTCCCGCCTTTTTTTTTTTTCTTTTTTCCCCAGGAGCTTGCTAACTATCCAATTTAATACTTACCTGACTGTGAGCTTATCTTGTTCTCAGAAAATTGCTCAGTTTGAAATACTGAGCTGGGAAAATCATACAAGTTCTCTACCTGTGGGCTATATTTGCTTCTGATTCCTCCAAATGAGTGGTGCATTTTGTAGCCCTTTGAACTTATGTATAAAATAACTGTGGTGACCAGACTATCACTCTAAGTATACTAGTGCTAAAAAGCACATCCTTTGAAAAAACACATTCTCTAGGCCATCATAGGTTTATGTTATATAACTTCATCAGTTAGAAGTAAATAAATGGGATTTGAAAGACTTTGCTTAAGGAGTGGAGCAGACTTCAGGGAATTACTGCATTTTTTTCATTCTTCTCATGTAAACATGTATCTCAGCCTTCCTCTGTTACTTTTAAAACAGAATTATAATGTTCCAGATGTTGTTAACAGTATGAACATGCCAGTGCTCCCTTTAGCTCTCTTATTAGTTTCATGACAACAAGACAACAACAAACCCTCATTTGAAAACACAAGATGACAAATACTCACTGCTAAAAGTTCCCCTTTTCTCCCCTGAGTTTCCAGTACTGAAAACAAAATTTGTCACAGCAACAGACCAAAACTCCACTCCTCCCTTATGACTGCTAAACACCTTCAAAAACATTTCCCAAATTACTTGCAATGGCAAGCCCCCCCATGCCGGTATTGGCTGGCAAGAAGCCACTACATGGGTACCCACCGCTGCATCCCGCCCTTCTCCTCCTCCTGGTCGGGGCATGGCTGCGGAGACAGGGACTGTAATGACCCCTCAGATGGTGCTGGCAGCTCAGTGGCAACAGCTGCCTCCGTCCCAGCAATCCTGTCCCGGTGCTGCCTGCCTCCTTCACTGCGAGGCAGCCGTGGTCAGAGCACAACAGGAAAGCCTCCCCTACAATTGCAGGAAAACCCGCTCCACCTAACCGCCTCCGCCAGCCAGCCAGCCGCCCTTCTTGCTGGGCTGGAACTGAAATACCTGCTTTCTCTCTCCAGACCCAGCCCAAAGAGGGGTAGGAGGCTGGGAGGAGTGGGTCCTCTTGTGGGGCACCCCAATGTCCTGCCTGGTGGCTGTAGGATGGCACTGCCAGGCAGCCTAGCCTAAGACAAGCTCAGCCCCGGAAGAAATTAATCCAGCACAGAGTGATGAGGGAGTGGCAGCACCCGGGCCATGACAGGAGACCCATCTGGGCTGCCCAAGCCTGCCACATGCAGAATGAGGATTTCAGAAAGGGGTATTTATTGCTTTCTCCAAATACTTTTTAAAAACTTGATGACAGTTCATCAGGAGTCAGCCAAAATAGGGGAGGTCTGAAAGAGCACAGTGCCCAAGACTCCATGGAGTCCCCGTTTTCTGAAATTTAGCAGGTGAAATGCAAGATAATAGATGTCGCTCAATTTTTATTTTTTTTTTTAACTAAACTTGCACACAAGCAGCAAAATGCATCGGAAAGCTACAAATGCTTCAGCAAAGTGCCCAGGAAGAATCCTGACTGAAGTCACACCAGACATTTGGTCTCCAACAAAGGTGTTAAAAATTCATGCAAAGTGGAAACAGCAGGAAAGAATTGCTTCCTTGTGTTCTCTGCTTTTCATGTTGCAATGCCTTCTTTAATACAGTGGTAACACGGCAAAGTGAAACAAAACATACCTCAGATGTCTGAACATAAGGATGCAAACCCACACCATCTTTGGTCTTTCTTCCGTGGTTGAGCCAGCACTTTGTTCTCATTGAAACAATAAACAACTGTTGTGATTATTTAATTTCCTATCCATTTCATTTCCTTGAAACAATGGACTGGAGTCCTCACATGTGCACACCCTTCATAAGGTTTTTTAAAGGTTTCTTCTGGCAGCGTTGGTTAGCATGCATGTGGAATGACAGCTTGTAACTGAAGAAATGAGCATGCAGAAAGAAGACAGATGTGCAGAGGGATTGCCATTGCAACTCTTTTTCATTATATTAAATGTCCGTGGGTAACCTATAGGCAAGTCAAGTTATAACCAGCCCAGCAGGGGCCATAGCGTAAGTCCGAGACGGAAGGATTTTAGATTCCTCAGCTCGTATCCTATTCTTGAGCTTTCATTAAATGGCAGCATGCAGTTCCTTTGGACTGTCCCTCCAGCCCTGCTGGCTCACTCATCCAGGCACATTTGAGATAAATCAGTGTGAAGATCAACTTTATTGGCAGGTGCTGCCCTGCTGCTTTTCACATTATAGTAAGCCTAAGCTTTTCATGCCCTTTGCCTGTAGACAACCAGCCACAGTCTGAAAGTTTCAATAAATAAATAGCTTTTTGTAGTCAAATCTTCTAAACAATCACAAAACTGATGCCAAACAGTTCCAATAATCTTAATTCTACTGATACTCCTACCTTGATTTCTGCATGTCTGCTTTTTCAGTTTGAGGGTACCATCGCATATGTTTTAATAAATAACCCAGGAAGAGCTTCCAAAGCATATCTGAGTGTCTCTATATGATGGTGTGTCTATGAAGGGTTCAGTGCATTTCTCATATCGCATACATAAGTATGCACACACACATGTGCAAGTAAACCATTATTGGTTAAATCCCATAGCCTGAAATACTCCTGCTTGTGCCACTGGCTATGCTAGCTTGTTCTAGTTAGCATTCAGTAGTCTTAACTTAAAATGCAGCTGAGAAAAATCCACATCGTCTACCATACTAATCTCCCTTCTTCCACTTTCTTAATTCATGTCAAGTATAATATAGATGACTTTTAGCCTTCCTTTTTGCATTCATCTAATGAGATCTACAAAAGCCCCACCAGGCAAGTCTTTGGACATGGAGTTCAATTCTCATGCAGCAGAAAGACAGAGATATAGAACTGAATGTGATCAAATAATCACAAGATACCACCTTCAGGGACAGCTGTGCCTGTGCATGGTACCGACTAGGAGCTCTCATGAATCTTAGTAAAAAAAGCTTTAAGGTGTATCAGCCACCAATGCCCCCTTTCTGCTGAAAGTTTCCACTAGAAAAAATATGGTATCAGCACAACTGATCATCTGATCTGGACAACTATCAAGCAACTTAGATGGGGCACAAAACTCTATTCCAGCTTCATTACTGAAATTCACTGAAACACAAACATCCAGTACTGTTTTTTTGTGGGGTCCAGTTATCCTGTTGATAACTCAGACATAAATAACTTCATAAAAATAGCTGGATTTGAAAATTGTTCCAGATGGTTTTTTAAGAAAGCCAGAAAGTGAGATTTTTATTTGTTTGTTTGTGTCCTAATACACAATCTCAGAAACCTTTTTTTTGCCACTTTGCCATCTACCTTACATGAAAGAATTCTCTATGCCACTCATTTCAAATGCAGAAGAGAAATACAAGATTCTTTAAAAGCTCAAGTACTTATGGAATTGTATTTAATCTTATTTCCACGGGCAACGGATATATATTTTTAGATTGGCAGGTAATGCTTGCCAGGCACCAAGCAGTTGATACTCCAATCAGTCCCCTGTATGTGCTATGCAAATACCATAGCATAGTATAACGAGATCAAAATAGAGATCTGTTCTAATATTAACAATTAAAACAAATATGCTAATATGTTTGCAGTTCATCACTTTATCAAAGACAAGCAAGAGAGCAGACTCATGAATTACTTATGCTATACAGCTAATCATAGGATTTTCTGATGAAGAAAAATAATAATAATGGATTGTATGATAATAATGCATCTCCATTCTTTCTTGTCTTGTTATATTCTCAGCTAGCACAAAGGGGCTGATCTGCAAGACATTTGCATCTCTTTCTTTTGCTGAGCAGTGCCAAAGTTAGATCAGCCTCATTGCTGTTCTGAACAACACAACAGAGGTGTAGGGCTCTCCTCCCCTGGGCAAGTACCTTCAGTACATTATTGCTTAATCCTGCCCACATATCTCTGCCCACCACAAATATAACAAATGGAAAAAGTATAGATGCTTCCAACATTTATTTAGTATTTGGACCTTGTGATTCTCTTTGCATATGAAGAGCATAGAAGGAAGAAAAAGGCAACTTAGCTTTTTGGAAAAAATAAAAAATGTCATGTCAGCAAGAACAACTCATGTGAGTTTGAACAGCTTCTTAATATGAAACTATTTCATATGATACCAACGCACTAATTCTTCTTCAAATGGTTATTTTAATATTAATTGCTCTTTGAGCTATAAAACCCATTTGCTGTCTCATGGATAGAAAACTTGAGACAATGATGAGTGAGTCTGTGCAGGTATGCCATTTGCCCCCTAATGTTTCATCTGCATTTTATAATGGTATTTAAATATTCTTTGAATCTGGCCCAATAAACCGTACTATAAATGACCCATTCATCATTAACATCCTCTGGAGGAAATCAAACCCTAATTTGAGTAGCAGCATGTGATCCTGGAACAATTTGTGCCTCACTGGAGGAGAAACATGTAGTACTTGATTCATATTAGATGAATAGATTAAGAATGGCACCATCAAATATCAAATTTCCCATATTGAGACAACATAGTATCTTTCTAAACTTCTTGCTTCCAATACACAGAATCTGCCTGTAATCTTAGGGGTAGGTGAGACAGGGAGATGTAAAAAGAAAAGCTACTCCCATCCCATTTCATTGCTACACAGAACTTGTTTTTAACATTCCCTTGTGATCACTGAAACCATTTGCTCAGTGCTGCTTGTTGGGTTTTGGATAGGGAAAGAAAAGATTAATTACTCTATTCCAAATTGTTAGATTAATGATACAGCACTGAAATCTAATCTGCCCCCATGAAGGACCCTGAGGGAGTGATCAGGGCAGGCTCATGGAGACATAACAAATTGGAGGATCAATTGGAAGACCATTTGGTCCAAGAAGATCAAATTGGTAAAGTAAGATTTAAAGACCATCAGTGTGCAAGTGTATGCTTATAAAACAAGAAGAAAAAAAAAAAAAGAAGAAAGGAAAAAAAAAGGTATGAACTACCCCAGCCAAATCCACAAGAACTGGTTCTTTTTTTATGTCTACTGTCTTTTACTGCAGCATAGACCAAAGGCTTGTTTACCTGTCCAAACTCATCATACAGAAATGTTTTGTATCGAAAACATAAGAAAATTATATATATATATATATTTTACTTCATTGCTTTGTTGTAAGCTACCTTTTAGCAGTATGATGCCAAATCAAACTTGATCTGGAACTTACTAAACATAAAGCCTGAAGTTTCTAAAATACTCATCTGAAGTCAAAGCCTCTGCTACAGTATTTAAGAAAGGAATTAATCTTAAATGGTACAGAAGACAATGAGTTCTCCAATGCAAGTAACCTCAAAAGTTTGGGAGGTTTAGAGAGGTTTGACTTTGGGGCTGCTGACTATATCTAAATTGCTCACGGTGTTATAGTTTTACATATTTTTTTTTTTTCCAACATAAAAGGCAGATTATTCTCTTTAGTAGAGGTGCTTTACAAAGAGGATGTCTGATTACTCTTTACCTCTACATGTTCTTCTGATTCAAAAAACTGGAATGTGAATATCACATCTAAAAACTCAAGATACACTGCTTGAGTCTGTTCATGTTTTTATATATTGGTCACAAGGAACTGTATTAGAAATTTGAATTTATATTCTTAAACACGGAAACAAATTTCTTAGTCTCAGTGGACAATTGTATGGTATTCATAAGTAGTAGTGCATATCTATACTTACAGTAATTAAAAATATATTTTAGCCTCAAACCTCAAAAATATATTTTAGCCTCTCCATTTTGCTGAAGGCAACAGGGATGCTTCAATGTTAAAACTGAAAGATAGGTTTCACGAAGAGCTCCAGAAGTACAGACTCAATGTTCAATAAGGAAGAATTAGCATTTCCATACCAAAATTGCTACATTTAATTAAAAGACAGAAAAAATCTGAATATCATGCCATCAGAAACTTAAATCTCATTTTGACTCTCTTTAAGAATTTTCTTTAACTGATATATACTTAGCTTCTTCGTTCAACACCTGAACAAAATAGGTAGGTTAAGGTTGTTTTGGTCTTGTTTTTCAAACAATATATTATATACCTAATATTTGGATGCTATATCATTCTCTGAAAGAATTGCTGTTGAAAACTGCAAGTATTGAATCACATAACAGTTAGGTCAAAGTTCCCTTTTAATTCCATTTGACTCAAAATTCCTGAAAATTTGCAGAAAAGTGATCAAGATTGATAGGTACAAAACAATTTCATTAAACTTGATATAAACCACCATATGCTATCTTTACTCACTCAGACACTGTATGTTCACAGGCAGTCCAACTACATTTCTTTTTGCCATACATATTTCTAATACTCTATGCTTTGTTTTACAGAAATTAATGTAATGAGCAACTACAAAATATTTTGAAAGCATATAATTATCTAAAATTTGTGTGGTTATCAAACTATTACTTTAATAAGTAATTACTTTAACTTAGCACTGCATACTAGAATTTATTATTTGCATATTAATAAAATGTTCTTTCAAATGATTAGCACAATTTTGATAAATTTCTGACTTTCTCATTCACATGGACACGTGAATTGCTGCTGAAACTTCATTTCTGTTTTCAACTGAGGCCATTGTTCTACAGCTTTCTTTGAAGGGGATATATTTCACTGAAAATAGTAATGGCAATCATGTTGCAAGGACTAAGAGACAGCATCAGATACAATAATTTCCTGGGAATGCTAAATAAAGTACATAGATAAATACTTAGAGAATTAGAGACAAAGCAAATGTATGCTAATGAAATGATCTTTAGTCTCAAGGGTATATCTATTGTCTTCCAGGGATATTCCTGTATTCACTGCATCATTGTATTTTAAAATGAATGAGGACCATCAGCAATTTGAACTCAATAGCCTTAAAATGTATTAGTAAAAGAAAACTGTCTTTTAATACAGAACATTAGCTCATGCAAAACAAAGCAAAGCATCAGGGAACACAAATCCTGACTTAACAGTATAGTGCCTGTTGAGTGGCTTAAGTGCATTTTATGCTTGTAAAAGACTGCAGGATCAAGACCCTCAACATGTATGAAAACATATACACCCTTGTGTTAGTCTCATAAGTGAAGAGATATTTACAAATGCAAGTCCATAAAGAGGATGATTATGGATACTCAGTGTTCTCAATGGAAAGCAAATTGCTTCAAACATTGTAAAAATGATATACTTAGTCTACAGTTAGTTCAGAGATTGGTTCTCGTAACCTCACATAAGATGAATTTAAACTCAGACCTCCAGAGACTGCTAAAGAAAATATCGCCACAAAGGCTGGCCTTGCTGATTATGCATGATTTATGTGTTGATTTGTGCTTTTCTGATTCTCCAAAGAAACATAAATCACTGTAAAGTATTACATGTTATTTTTTTGTATGCACTACTGACCTCTTCATCTGACTTTTTCTCCATTCAGAAACTAAAAAGAGAAAATTCATAAACCAGTATGCATTGTAAAGAGACTTCTTAGCAAGTTCAAGTTTTAATTAATGAGTTCATTATAGCTAGGAGCACTTGTTAAACATATAGCTCTAATTAATCCCATCAATCACAGTCTCTCTTTAACTACTAGTGATTTGAAAGAAATTAAGTGAGCACCAATTTTGGGTAACAGAGCAACCACTTTCTCCCCCCCCCCCCCCCCCCCATATTTATTATTACATTTCTAATTATCTGTTGTTTTTCCTCTTGTATCCTACTCTTTTTTCTCCATCCTCCTGTTAGCATCTTTGTCAGGGTAGTGGACCCACATCTAGAAAATAAAAGACAAAGCTTGTTGCCAAATTATAGATTATAGAATCGTATAAGTATTGGTTTCTGTCAACCTGAAATAAGAGCATGTCACTATGTTTACGCTACCTAGAGCCCCTGCAGGTCTCAGTAGCACTGTCATGGTAGTATATGTAAAAGAATTTTCCCTTAAAAATCAATGCTAAACAAGAGACAAGGAAAGAAATATGATAGTTTGCTTTCTGCTTTTCATCAGAAGAATCTCCCACTACTATGACCCATCATAAATTACAGCATAAATTAAAACACAAGAGTGTACCTCCCAGCTCAAAACAATGGGGAACCGTGTATTTATTCCCAAGCAAGAAAGAATGAAAATACTTTTAAATAACAATGCAATCTAGCAGGTAAAAGCTATGAACAAAGACTCCAATAGTGACTCAAGAAAAAAAAAATATCTTGTGGTTATTTAAGCAATAACAATATCATTAGGGATTAATTGTTATGAAACTTTCAGATCTGGAGTTTGAAATTACAAAAATCCTCTAACTGATATGAGTGTTAAGGTTTTTGTAGAAGAAGAAGCCATCACACAGTCATCAGTTATGTTTAAAGAGCTCAAGATCATACTAGAATGATATTAACATGCCACAGAGAACACAAGTTGGCCAGCTGAGAATTAACACATGTTGCAGCTATTAGTTTTAATCTATTTGAACCAGGGATTTTTAATACTGACATATTTTTCTTAGGAAAATCTCATGTTTCCTATGAAAAATGAGCAGTCTTCACCATCAGCAAGCTATGACCCATAGAAGATGATTGAGTTAAATAAAAACCGAGGAACAAAACAGTTACTGACTGAACCTCTCCCTGGAATTGCTGGTAACAGGCAGCTGGGCAGCCATCAGCATGCTATTTTCCCTCTTTTTTTTTTTTTTTTTTTTTGGAGTGCATTTTTATACTTTGAGCCTTCATAACATTCCATGACAATGAGATCCACTGATTATTTTAAGTTTCAGATCTGCTGAGCAATAAGTTCACAAATAAGTGGATATGACACGTAACAGTGCCTAGCACAGTGAAGATGCACAGCATTTTAATACTAACTGCAAGGTCAATTTTCCATTCCAGACTTTTATTTGCCATACCTGTCATTAAGGTAACATACCTAGGTTTCTTTAGATCAAATAGACCGAGCAGAAGTCCCTTGAAAAATAAAGTTACTGGGCTGCAAAGAGTGCATTAGATTGGGTTATTTCTTAGTAATGTTTGTTGATGTAGCTGATTTTTCGGTTGCCAGTAGAGAGAGGCCCTATGCTCTGCAAGGTTCCTCTCCACTTGTCAGTCTTGTATGTATTATCAGCTCAGGAATGCAATAACTTCTCTTTTCTTCTTTTGTTCTTTCCCGCCGTCTCCATCTAATTAATGCCAACCAGAATAAATATGTCTTTGTGAACCAGTCAGATATAGCAGTGGCCGAGCCAAGTAGCTGCTCCAGGTGGTAGTATGTGTTCATCCATATTTTACAAAGCAACCAAACAGGTTCAGCAACATCCAACATCATGGCATGACTTGAAATAAAGAAGAGAAAGAGAGAAAAAGAGAAAGACAGAAAGAGAGAAAGAGAGGAGGGAAGAAGGGAGGGAAGACAAGACAGGCTGATAATGCACCCTTATATTATTTTGTACTAACTTTAATGAACCTGTGTTAAATTCACAGTCATAATGACTTTTTTTTTTTTTTTGTTACAAGAGAGGAATTCCATTTTTTCCACAACAGACAAAAATAATCTGTTCAGGATCTTGAATGACAGACAGAGCACACTTATTAAACAGCGGCTAGCCAACAGAATTGTCTTCTCTAAGAAACCAATCTGGATGGCTAGTGCCCCACCTCTCACCCCCAGATGAGCACACTCTAACCATATTGAAACCACAATCTCTTGCAGGTGGATGTAAACTTCACATTCTCTCACCACCTTTGTTTTCTACAGGATCAACCTAATATTGTCTTCCATTTGCATTTGTCCCAGCTGAGAAAATCACCTAGCAGAACATGAATATTCATCCTCTCTATTTCAGCCACAAGAAATGATGAACAGGTATTGCATTACCTGAAGTGCTGGAGAAAATAAGTAGCCACAGTATGCCAGAAAAATAAAATAAAATAAAATAAAATAAAATAAAATAAAATAAAATAAAATAAAATAAAATAAAATAAAATAAAATAAAATAAAATAAAATAAAATGCTGCTACTGGAAGTTAGAATAAATAAAAATGTTATATCCTCCGAGACTGAAGTGTAAAGTGCTTTCCTCCTGCACTCTGCAGTGTTTCCTATTTCTTCCAAGTTCCTCATCAGTATAAATATGAACACTCACAGTAGTGCCACAAACTTCATCAGCCTGTGGAGTCACATCAGGAATATAAATCCATGCTATGACCTGTTCACTCTATCATTACATTTCTTGCATTTTTTTCTCCCATTTTCAGCTAGGAAAAAGACAGCTTCTGCTACCTGTAGCACTGCAGACAGCGTGAGTTAGCATGAAACTATATTGTTAAAAAACAGGCCTGAGAAAGTGAAAAAAGGCACAGTGGAAAGTTATGTTGCTTAAGTCAGTTTTTCTTTGTCATTAATGAACTGGTAAGTAAGTTCCTCCAGACATAACTGAGACCAAGACCTTAATTTCAGCCATAAAAATAAATAAATAGATAGATAGATAGATAAAATAGACATTTTAGCCACCTGCTTAGTTTTTTTTTTCTAGAAAATGGAGTGAAACAGCCACCACGTGATGGGAATATTTTTCCTCTAGAGATAGATGTCCAAAACAGACAGCACGAACATCCCTCTGTAGGTAGCCATCTCTACCACTGTTAACTCCAAGAAAGTCAGTACAACCAGGATGTTCTCAGTTCCTGGCTTTTAGACAAATCATTCTTCTCTAGAAGGGGTATGGGGTGTGGTGGTGGCAGTACCTAATTACTGTGAACAGATTAGTTGATAACGAACGTACGATCACTTCCTTCGAAGCTTACTCAGGACTCTGGCTTGTTATCAAGAATGGATAACCCAGCATTCCCTCAAGACTTTCACAAAGGACATACCTAGTTAAATCAAGCAGAAATGGGCTGAGCTTGTTCCAGTACACGTTTCCTCTTTCCACTAAGCTTGTAAATGCACTTGGAGGACTTCCAGATGAAGTGGTGAGTAGAGATTCTGACTTAATGATGTACAAATGCTCACACACACTGGGGCAAAAAAAAAGTAAGTCTGTTTCAGTAGCTTTCTTTAGCCTGATTTTGAATAGTAACTAAAATACTTATTAAAGCCAGTGGAAACTTTTACTTCCAGCTCATAAGAACAAGGTATTGAAAAACCTCTCATGGAAGCTGCTTCTACTTTTCTGCTGGTCAGTACTTACTTGCTTACTCAGTCAGTAGCACTGCATATGTGCAAGGGCCCTGTATGGAAATCTTTTTCATTAAAACCGTACTTTTATGATATTTTCTAGTCTGCATTCCTTCTCTAAACTATGGACACCTCTAGAAAATAAGGACTAATTTAAATCCCCAGAGGCAGATCTCCTGTCCAAAAGATGAAGCAATAGCAGCAGAGCCTGATAGAGTTTCCAGTTTACTTTGTGTTGCCTATAATTTAGCAATGAAAATACAGGGTTCCTAAAGCAGAGGGAAGACCAGGTTCTACAGTGTTACTCTAAGGAAGATCCTTTGTAAAACACAAAGTTTTACAAAATACCTTGGAACATTGTGCAGCCCATTTCTCAGGCAGTAAAACCAAAGAAAGAAAGAGGGGAGGGGATGGGACAGGAGGGGATGGGATGGGAGGGGACGGGATCTGTGGGAAATAGATCTCATAGCACTCATTTTTCTCATCTGTATACATAAATTTAATAGTATACCATATTCTGAATTATCTTCTTTTTTGCCAACTTAAGCCTTATATATGACAATATATTCATTCTTTCCCCTTCTTTCAAAGGAAATACATCTAAGGGACAGAGGAAAGTAATTTACAGCATGTTGCTTTGTTTTATTAAAAATGTATGCTCCTTGAGGACTCCATGTGTTTCGGCTAATCTGAAGTAAATCTATTGGACTAAAACTATCAGCAATATGTTACCCTCTCTGTTCAAGGACCTGAGAGTGCCAGACACTCAAAGAGATGTTTTCTGGAAAAAATGAGAAACCAACATATTTTCCTCCCATTAGAATGGATAAGATGTGCAGGAAAGCCTGAGAGATGAAATATTTTAGCAAGAATACATGAATTCAAGAAGCAGCAGCACAGCCATCACTTATTTAAATGTTTAATGCTGAAAGAAGTTTTAGTGCCATCCTCTGTAAATCTTCATTTATTTTACTTAACCAAAAAACAAATATGCTTTATCCACAACTATTTTTATGTCGTTTATTAATAACTCGATTTAAAAAAAAAAAAAAAAAGGAACCATATAAACATAACAGAACTACCATCAGGGTCAAAGGAGAAGGTATATTTTCATTCTATACCACATTAAAGAGTTCTTTATTCTGTCACCAGTGCTAAGCTCCTTTGACAGAAAAAAAGCTACTTAAAAATATGCAGACACCCTGCATCTGGAAAGAGATTGAGCAAGTCCACCAAAAGGTTCTCTAAGAGCCTTGCTATCAATGTTAAGGTAATTACTTCGGTACAAACCCTCCTTCATTTAAAAGATATATATATATATATGTGTGTGTATATATATACATATAAAATATATATATATATATTTCTGTGCTGAATTTTGTTTTGTTTTTACAGTTTTGCCTTCTCTTTAGGGTAGTGATAGTGGCGTAGTTCTCTTCAGAGGAACTCAGAAATTATGATTACATGACAGGCAAAGGGAGTTTTTCCTCTCTGTTTTCTCTTACTTTTGGGCCAGCCAAGTTTTCCTTCTCTCCCTTTTTTCAAAGTGTAACTACTCAGACATTAGCCATATGTAATGAAACCCTCCTTTTCTCCACCCACTTAACACCATCCCCCCAACCTGGCCCATCAGCATCCAGAAGCAGTTCCTTGGATGGATGATTTTTAATCACTGTCTTGACTGGCAGCAAAAGGATTAAGCCATGGTCCATTCAAGAAGTAGCTTTAATACACATTAGTCAGCCCTCTGAACCTTTAAACCTCTTTCTTTTGCTGTCTAATCTGTATCTTAAAAAATACTTTACTGATGGTTGTACTGTACTACACAGCTTTTCATCTATACTTGGTTACAGAAATTGAATTAACTTCCACAGTGTTTTTTAAAAACCACAGTAGAATTATCTTTTCTGAATTTAATAATGCAGGACTAGAAATAACTATTTTATAAAGAATTTATTTTTTCTTGCGTTTTTCACTTAAGGCCATATTTTAATTTATTCAAATATAAACTAATTTTAATCAATTAATTTGCAGAGTAAATTTATAGTGCACCATTCCTGTTACAACTTTAAGATGGGTCAGAAGTAAACAGATGATTGAAGATGTTGATCAGAGTCAGCATCTTCTGAACATAAAATAGTTTCTTTATGGCCATCTGACCATTTGGCCAGATTCTGCTATGCTGATACCTTTAGTTAACCAGTGAAAATCACTTATACCTTAATGCTATTCCTCCTACTGAGGATTTGTTTTCTAGCAGTACCAAAAACTTTGCTATTTGTAATGCAGAATAGACTATCAGCTATGAGAATAAAGGCATTCCAACAGAAAGGATCTGACCTTGTAAAATGTCAGCAAATGTTTGTGTTGTTTAAAAGAAAGGAATATACTGGATATTATTATTATTATTATTTTTAGAGCCAACTTTATACTCCATGCCTCTTTTGCTACAGTTGTGCCAGTGCCCCTTAAAATGGGTCTGTTATTATCATGCTCAGCACTGTGTTAAGTGTGAGATGGTAGTTTCATAAACAAGAAACTAAACGCTGAGGTCTTTTGATTGTCACCTAAATCAGATTACAAGCTAAGCTTTTCAAAGGTGAATGAAAGACTGTAGACTAAACATCCAGCATCACTTACATTAATTCCCATAGGAGCAAAACATTTTGAACTCTTAGGAAGAAAAGAAATTTAATACTTTGCTTTTCTGTGTATTTAAGCCAGGATTCTATCGTATGTGCAGAGACAGCATAGAGTGCCCTTAATGTAGCAGAGAAACTCTATTCCACTTAACATTTATTGTAAGTTATTTTGGAATGCTGAAGTGCTACTGCTCAAATGGAAAACATTTATTACTGAGATCTATAGATTTACATTATATTTGTGTTCAGGATTATGAAGTTACAAGATTTATCATTGCCTGAAAATCAAGGTACTAAAACATGATTCTGTGTGACACAATTCCTGTCTTCCCAATTGTTTTATTATCAGGTCAAACAAAGCTTTATACTTGTCTGTAGGTAGAAGGTGGGCCGGACTTTTTGTACACAGTCAAGATGTGGTCAAGATGGTTTATAATTATAAGTTATGGTTTATAATGGTTTGTAATTATAATATTACATCTTTTATTTGTAGGGAAACATTGATATAATGTGTGCATACAAGGAAAAAAGCAACAACAAAAACAAAACACCAAACAACAAAAACACAGCATGAGAGATCCTTGAAATTACTCAACAATATTGTGAAAAATTGCAAATTCTGGTGACTGATGACAATACCAAGCACAAGTTTCACTTCTACACTACAACAAAGTAAATCACACTATTCAGTTTTTATGCTGGAGTAACAGGGAAAAGTATCTGACAATGTGAAAAGAAATGTTCATGTGTACACCAGTGGAATTCAACTGCTAATGTTCTGAGAAGAGAAAATTAGACACATGACATGTGAGCCACTCAGTCTGTGAGTACTAGTAATTTATCAGCAGGATTTGTGTAACATCCCTCCCCCAAAACAGATGAATGAAAAAGGTGTTCCATATACTTTCATGTTGCATCGGGAACATGGCTATCCCAACATATTTCAGATACAAAGCAAGACAGAGCTCAAAATAATATATAGGAGAGAGAGCAGTATATAAAGCATTCAAAGCATAATACCCCAGCATCCACTTGAGATTCTCTGATAAATATCTTTCTTTACTTTGAGTCAGACCTGAACTCAAAGGGCCACAAAGGCTTAAAAAGAAGATTTGTTCTGCCTAGTCTGAAGATAAATATCACCCTATAGTACCAGATGAAGTACGCCAGTTCTCAGAGTTTGGCGATGGATTGCTTATTTGGAAAAGACTTCTAGTACATTGAGTAGTGCTTGCTTGTTTTTTAGGACAAAACTTTTTTTTTGTTGTTGTTTAAATCCATCTTTTAAAGCAGTCTCGCATATACATGTTTATTCTATTACTACATGCCAGAAAGAATCAGGACCAAAGAGCCACAGTCTTGCTTTCAGCCTATGCATTTCAGAAACAGACATCTGTCCATATTATAAAAGGATATATTAAAAATGATATGGTTTATTTTTATACTAAAAGATACACTTTAGATGCAGGCAGTTTTTTTTTTTATTTTCTTCCTTTTGTTTTATTTTATTTTATTTTATTTTATTTTATCTTTTTTTCTTTTTTTTTTTTTTTTTTCCTGGTCGATATTACCAAGCCTTCCTTTAACTGTCTATCTGCATTTCTTAAGTGCTTGGGGAGCAGAAAGTATTGTGTGATGGTACATGGCATCTGTAACAGATTGACTTTTCCAAGAGAACTTGTTTGTGAATTGTTTGGCAGAGTGCTTGCTGCCAGAGAGAATAGTTCAAGTACATATTCACCTCTTCCCATCATATCTGTAACAATCCCATAAACACCCAGAAAACTCACTCTTACCACCCTTACATGCACACAAGTCAGAAATGGGACTTAGAAGAATGACTTAAAAGTTAGTATTTTGTTTTGCTTCCTAGTCTTTGAGACATTCAGATTTCTACACTGCCACAAGAGCTCAACTCTTCCTGTGTGAAAGCCAAGCCTGTAAAAGTCACCCAACATCATGAGTGAGCATAAGCCTCACTGAGGGTTGGAGTTATCACAGCTGCACCTTTAGCAGTTTGAAAGCTAAATTTCTCCATGAGATAGATATAGCGCTATTGGGGCATCTGCACTGCCAATGACCATAATGTTGTCTCAGCTGTTGTTTCCTTGGGGAAAGAAAGAGTATGATGCAGCAGGAAAAGAAACCTCTACGGAGGCAAAGAGGAGAATCTCTGCACATTTTGTTAATTTGGTGTTTAACAACACTTTTTTTCACCAATCATCTCTGGAAGTAGTTCTTTGTCAATCAGTCTGGGCACACCACTACAGACTGAAAACTGGACACAAGACCTATGGTGGTGGTTTTTTCCAGATGTATTTAAAGTTAGGATCTTGTGTGACAGCTGATCTGGGCAATAAGGCTGGACTCCCAGTGAGGAAATGGTGGATAAATGGTCTGATACAAGTCACTGTCTTCTTTATTGAAGAAAATATGGATTCAGAGACCTATCTTACCAATTAAATTGGGATCTTTGGTCTTCTGATGCAGTAGCCTGAACAAGTCTTGGAATTGCTTCAGTTATGATATTGATTGACACAGAAGGGAAAACTGAAGGCAGATTTCATTTTTTTCCCTTTCATAATGATATGAGAGCATATAATGTCACAGGTTTTCAAAAGGACATACAGGAATATGAATTTCTTATACATCCAGTTTGTGTCTAATTTTTCAGAGAGTGCTCGATACTCTTAAAAACAAACAAAACAAACCTCAGATCCATTTAATATATTACTGGTGGATCTGGAAAGTACAGGATGTTCTCTCTGTCTGTTATCTTACATAAGCAAAAATGAAGTTGGTTCACATAGCCAGAAAAATGCTCTTTGCACCTGTCCCCAGTGTGCCTTGACATATGCAATGCTCAGCATACAACAATTTCCTTCCTGAATCAGTTTCCCTGCTTTCGTCTCCAAACTATTCAAGTACTCAGCTAAAATTTCAGAATTTTATGGATATAATTCTTCTGAATGATAGCTCGACACTTTGAAGTTTGATTTTCTTCCTTACCAGCATTACACAACAGGCTTCATATTTTTCTGAAGTATAATTTTGTTTAAATACTAAAATAACAAGACCTTAATGGAACATAAGATGACTATATCACTCTAGATAGCTCTTTGCTGTCAGCTATTCCATGCAGTCTTTACCATGCATGGCTCATTACACAGGAAACATTTCCAGTTTTTTTGTAGCTTAACACCAGACAGCCCATTTCATTTGTATGTGCTGTTCCTTCATGGTTCATAACATCAGTCTTTTTATTTCCAGATTTTAAAAAAGCAAACTCTTAAACACATATGTTTTTTTTTTTGTTTTTTGTTTTTTGTTTTTTTAATTATTGATGTTAAATTACTACATTCAAACAGACAAACAAACCAGAATATATATGATGGTTGTCTGAACAGAGAACACTTGTTCATCTTTTTCTCATTTTCATGAATGCAGGAAAAGCATAAGTGTCATTTGGAGGCTTTAAAGAATATATCATTCAAGCATAACTTGAGACAATGTTTTGGCCATTGAAACTCAACAGCCGTGGGCAACAAAAATTTCCCATGGATTTAAAATTCACAGAATTGGCAGACCTTTTGTAGAGGCTAGGGGTAAAGTTCATGCATTTCATAGCTTCGCTAAGTCCAAGAAACAAGGGTGCTTTTATGTACTCCTGAGCGTTTCTATAGAAGAGATTCTTCCACTGTTTGCAGAGATAAGAAATAATACGACACAGATACAATACTCCCATAGTGTTGAGCAATATAGCCTCCTAAATACATTCATATGTTCAATCAACAAATATTCCCTAGCTTTGGTTGAATTCTAACATTTCAACCTTTTAACAGTAAAAAGATGCCTACCACCTTCATGAAATACTAGCTTCCTTTTGCAGTTCTGCTCTCTGTAAGTTACAGAAAGAGGTAGCTCTGCTCAAAACGGATGCCTGGGAAGATGAAGCAAAGCCTGAATAATCAGGCTCCAACAGGGGTCTTGTAACAAAGCCCAGAGAGGAAGTTAAAAGCATTAGCAGTATAACACTCTTTAGCATTAGTACTCCTCCCTCAACCTGGCTCAAATGCATCTCTCTGTTCTGTTATTAAGCCTGCCCTTCATCATTTTTTCTGTGTTCAATATACCTAAGATACACTTATGCACTAACTTAACCTCCACTCTTGAGGGCTAGTCACACCATTGTACCTTAAGAGCCATTTGAGTGCAGCTTGCTCATTAACTGTATCTGCATTTTTAACCTCATCACTCAGAAGGAGACTGGTTTTGAAAGCACTATTATGGAAATGAGTAGTTCAAATGCAGATGCTAATTCAGGGATACCTGTGCCTTTGTAAAATGGAAGCCCCTGTGCTTGCTGTAGGTCTTCCCATTGATGCTTTAGTTCAGGTCATGAGAATATTTCCAAGCAGTCTTCCAATCCTCTCCATTTATTAAGCTTTAGTTGACATTGCTGACTGATGCTGGAGCATGTGAAGTTTCATCCTCTCAGAGGAAATAACCCAGATGGGGAACTGTATGTGAACACTTAATAATGATTTTCAGCCACTAATGAATATTCAGTCTTCATGCCTCAAACAGAAGGAGTAGAACACAGGAGTAACATGTATAATGCAGATTTTGGGTTATCTGCACTGATTATTTCACTCTGCAGATCTGCTGTTAACAAGCAGTGCTGGACTGGTTAATGTGGACACAAGCACCGAGTATGCCAAGCACCTACAGGAAACTGAGGATTCAATCTGGGAATCAGGAAGAGTGGGGCTTCAGAACTGGAGCATGTGGGAAAAGGTGAAGACATGGGAATGGGCATGGAAGACACTGAAAGGACATGGGATACTTAGGACTGTTGTCCTGGTTTGTGAAGTTAAAAATGTATGGTATGAAGTAGGTAACACTTATAGGCTGAGATTCCCACTAGGAGACCTGCAAGATACTATGCAGCTCTCAACCCTGTTAACATTCTGAATGGCATAAATGATTCCAAAATTAATATATTTGAAATAAATTTGCCAATTTGTGCCCTTGCTCAGTGCATCATGACTAGACATCATACAGTAGCCATATAAAATGAGCCATAGCATGAATTCTGCTGAAGTACCTGGATTCTAGGAGACTGTGGCATCACTCTGCTAACCTTAGTCAATCCAATCCTCTGTAAAGGCAGAACTTCATTGCAACAGACTGTATGTGTCTGGTAGTTAGATATGTCATATGAAAAATACAGAAAGACAATGTAAAGCAATATTTTTTTGACTGTTCTATGCAGTCATCTTTGAACGGGATACAATTGATATCAAGGAAAACAAAGTCCACTTTAAATGATACTAAATTTTGATTCATCTGATGAGATAGAGGTGTCCATAATAGAAGCCTACAGATAACTAGTTCCTACTTATCCTGGGATCCTTTTATACTCAATAGGCATTTCAAGGAAGCAATTTACCTGGGTAGTTTGAGATGGCTTTATTACAAAAAGAATAATGTCCTGGAAGTACCATGAACTATAAAAGGAGCCTCGAGAAAATGGGCTGTAATGTAGCTGTCCACATCATCTGTATCTATATTGTGAGATGACTGCCACCAGCAGAGGGCAGTATATCGAGGAAATTTCCAGTTAGTACACTTCCTGGAATGCACTTGCACATGCATGGTTTAATTAAAATTAAAATGGCTCATTCTAATGGCTTCTCGTAATATTTTCCACAGAATAAGTTAAACTAACAAAAAGAAAAAATTGGTCATTGAATTTCTTGCAAATGTGTAATTATATGCAAATGCTTATAAACTGGCTGTTTGAAACCTATGAAACACGACATTTGGATTTCCTGTTGAAGTTGGTTTCAAAAGGTCATGTTTTTATAGGCAACATGGACTTCTGCTGTCTCATATGATCAATATTTGTTTTAAAACAAACAAACGAACAGCAACAACAATTGAGGGTCTGAGCACTGCAGACTAAGAGTTGGATTTAGAATTTAGAGGTAGAATTTAAAGGTAGAATTAAAAAGGTTTTCATAGTTTCTTTAAAAGTTCTCAGCCTACCAGAGATGCTTTTCAGCCATCATAGTCCCTTGTTGTGGCAGACCTAGCTGGAACACTATCAAAATACTTCTTCACTAAACCTGTCTTCTCAACAGAAAAGCTCAATATTATTTCCTTTATTCTGTATTGTTCTGCCTAGATCTAGCCTGTATTAAATAAATAATAATAATAATAATAATACATCTATTTAAAGCTTTAGCAACACTTAAGTTAAATTGAGCATCCTGCATAACATCAGGTGGATGTAGTTTGTATGTCAATCCATATACTTTACAGATAGATACTAAGATTAGTTATTAGCAGGATTTAGTTATTAGCAGGATTTTATTAGTTATTAGCAGGATTTTGTTGGAAATGGCATGATTCTGAAGGTCCACTTTTATATATCTCCTCTCTTGGTTGATATAAATAATAAATCATGGATTTAGAATCTAAAACCTAATTAATAAGATAGGTCAGCTTGTTGTGTTCACTCAGGTATTTACACTTGGAGGGAAGTATAGAAATGTACTAGAGGACTAACACCATAAAATGATTTAATCTGCATCCTCATCCTGAGGTGAATGAGGGAGATACAGCAGCTGACATGAAAGTAGAACTGGGCACCTGCTTCGTATGTATGCCTGTGTCACTTAGATTGGGAGGGTTGGGAGGCACCACACAAATTAGAAGTGTAAGTCCTCAGTTACAGCATGAACATGCACAGACAGGAAATTGTAAAAGAGCCATGAACTGTCGCAGACCAGGCTTCCTGTCTCCGTGTATTTGCATTTAAAACAAACAAAAAAAAAAACAGACCTGAAAAATATTAAAAATATCAACCATGTACCAAACTTTTAACGTGATGCTTTAAAACACATCCACATTTTAGCATAGTAAAACACATGTGAATTACTTCATCCACTGAAATGAGAATGCTCTGAATATTTGGAAAACATAGTCAACACAACTTCCTTACATACTCAGAGTTACACCAATAGTACACCTAGAGTGTAAACAGAAATGTCCCAGGTCGGGAGATTTCGAGTGAATTTTGTGGTGCAGTCCTCTTTAGCGCAGACATAGTCCACTTCCTGTTACCATCTGCAATTTTCTCCCAGAGAATTTCCTGCTAGTGCAAGACACCAGCAATTTATCTTTCTTGTTCTGAGTCATTTTAGAGGCCTTTATGGCTTTTGATCTTTTATACAATCTCATTTAAATATTTTATGAGATACTATGACTCATTTCATTACTTGATCACACAAGTTTTGAAGAATGGATATTCTTTGTATCTTTTTGAACTACTGGGATATCATTGCTGGCATTAAGCAACTATACTAGATATTGCAATCAGTTCTTATATACATGTTACTAATGAATTTTGTATCAGTTTCTGCTCCTGGACAATCAAGAAAGATAGCTGAACATAGCCACTGATGATCATAAAGTTATAGAATGATTTAGATTGAAAGGGACCTTAAAGACCATCTAATTCCAACTACCTTCCAGGAACACCTCCCACTAGACCAGGTTGCCCAAAGCCCCATCCAACCTGGCCTTGAACACCTCCAGGAATGGGGCATCCACAGCTTCTCTGGGCAACCTGTTCACCACCCTCTGAGTGAAGAACTTCTTCCTAAAGTCTAACCCAAATCTACCGTTTTTTAGATTAAAGACATTCCTCCTTGTCCTATCACTACACTCCTTGACAAAGAGTCCCTTTTCAGCTTTCTTGGAGGCCCTCCTTTAGGTAGCAGAAGGCTGCTGTAAGGTCTCCCCAGAGCCTTCTCTTCTCCAGGCTGAACAATTCCAGCTCCTCAGCCTGTCTTCATAGGAGAGGTTCTCCATCCCTTTTATCATCCTCATAGCCCTCCTTTGAACTCACTGTAATAGGTCCATGTCCTTCTTATACTGGAGGCCCCAGAGCTGAATGCAGCACTCCAGGTGGGGTCTCACAAGAACAGGGAAGATGGGGAAAATCACCTCCCTCGACCTCCTGGCCACACCTCTTTTGATGCGTCCCAGGATATGGTTTATGGTTGATTTTCTGGGCTGCTGGTGAATATTGCCAGCTCATGTTGAGTTTTTTGTCAACCAACAGCTCCAGGTCCTTCTCCTCAGGGCTGATCTCAATCTGTTCTCTACCTATCATGTATTTTATGCTTGGCATTGCCCTGGCCCAGGTACAAGGCCTTGCACTTGGCCTTGTTGAACTTCACAAGGTTTGCACAGGCCCTCCTCTCAAGACAGTCAAGGTCCCTCTGGATGGCACTCCTTCCCTCCAGTGTGTCAGCTGCACCACACAACTTGGTGTCATTGACAAACTTGCTGAGGGTGCACTCGATCCCACTGTTCATGTCAATGACAAGGATGTTAAACAGTGCTGGTTCTAATACTGCCTCTTGAGGAACACCACTTGTTACTGATCTCCACTTGTACACTGAGCTGTTGACCACAACACTTTGAGTGCGACTATACAGCCAATTCCTTACTTGCCAAGTGGTCCATCCATCAAATCCATGTCTCTCCAATTTAGATACAAGATATCATGGGGGACAGCGTCAAATGCTTTGCAAAAGTCCAAGTAGAGATGTCAGTTTCTCCTTGCTATCCATCAATGCTGTAAGCCCTTTGCAGAAGTTCAACAGATTTGTCAGTCATGTAAGTCTGCTCTTAGTGAAGTCATGCTGGCTGTCATCAATCGCTTCCTTATTTTCCATGTGCCTTAGTATAGTCTCAGCATAGAAACCGACTGACCTGTAGTTCCCCAGATCTTTCTTTTTTCTCTTTTTAAAAATGGAGGTTATGTTTCCTGTATTCCAGTTAGTGGGAACTTAACCAGACTGCCATGACTTCTCAAATATGATGGAAAGTGCCTTAGAAACTTCATCTACATGTTCTCTCAGGACCCGCAGATGAATCTCATCAAGTCCCATGGACTTTTATACCTGATGCCCTGTGCAACTTTCAAAGTCCTTTTTTTCTTCACTTAGAAAGGTGTTTCCATGTTTGTCTGCATAGAGGTGTGATAACAGAGGATCATTACCTTTCTGTAAAAGTCTAACAGGAAACACAGTACCTGTAACGTTTACTTCACGGTAGCTTAGCAGGATCCTAACTATAGCTGAGGCTAAGAATGTTTATCCACCATATTATGAGTTTTTCTCTTCTAGAACAGTTAAATTATAATAGCTATCCTGTGGTTATAAAAAAGACTATATTATCATTAATGTAGTCAGAATAACTGATGAGATTAAGCATTTTGGAATACTGGAGACTTCCTGTTCAAAAATGAAACACAAGCATTTTTATCTTCAATAAAATTAAAATATTTCATATTTTACTTTTTGTAAAGTCTCTTTTCTATAATCTGGTCTGACGCAATTTCACAATGAAATTAACTGGTTTAAAAATTAAAATGAATTCTTCACCTCCTGTTTTACCAGATGCTTTAATGCCAAAAAGTATTTCACTCTCATTCACAGATCATTGGAATGCTGCTTTTTTTTTTTTTTTTTTTTTAATAAAGCAGTTCCATATTGAAAAGTTCATTTTCATCAAAATAGACACATGTTATGTCAGCTTGAATGAAATTTTTTAAGGAACATGCCAAAAGGAATGATTTTATTTAATTTTCTCATTTATTAATCACAAATATTTTTCTTTTCTATAGTATGTAGAAGAGCATAATTAGTGCTTTAATATAGTCAAAATAAAAATAATTGTTCAGTCCAAATGTATCCCAGAACAGAAATACTTAACCTTATTTTGGGGTTCTGTCATCTGAAAAATAAAAGATTTTCACTGGACTGATTTATTCCAGAGGGTTATTTTGAGTTTTGGTGGTGGTGGTGTTGTTTTTTTTTTTTTGTTGTTGTTGTTGTTGTTTTTTGGAGGGAGATGGAGAAACAAAAGCAATTAGTTATTTCTACAAAAGAGGGTACCATTTTAAGAGAAACATATTCCACAAATACGTAATATATACTTCCAGCCTTCAGTCATGACCTGACTGCTAGTCCTTCTTAAATAATATTAATTCTTATTGTTTTTTGTGAAAGCAAACTTCAAAACACGAAGACATGGACAAAACATTCCATGTCCAGAGAAGGCATACAAAGCTGATGAAGGGTCTGGAACGTAGGCCTTATGAGGAATGGCTGAGGGAACTGGGGTTGTTCATTCTGGAGAAGAGGAGGCTTGGGGGAGACCTTATTGCTCTCTACAGCTACCTGAAAGGAAGTTGTGCTGAGGTGGGAGTCAGCCTCTTCTCACTGATAGGACAAGAAGGAATGGCCTCAAGTTGCGCCAGGGGAGGTTCAGGTTGGAAATTAGAAGAAATTTCTTCTCAGGAAGAGCGGTTAGGCATTGGAACAGGCTGCCTAGGGAGGTGGTGGAGTCACCATCCCTGGGGGTGTTTAAGGAAATGATGGACATTAGGGACATGGTTTAGTAGGTAATCTGGGTGGTAGGGGCACGGCTGGACTAGATGATCTTGGAGGTCTTTTCCAACCTTAATGATTCTATGAAAACATCTTTCAAAGTCAGTATTATAATCCAAATTTTCCAGATAAAATCAAGAAACAACATTTTTATTTTTTTTTCCCCAAAGGCCTCCAGCATGTCTTTGTCCATGTCTTCTTCATGATTAGCTGTTCGTTTCAGCTAAATGGTGTAGAGCAGCCAAAAAATGGATTGTTGTTCTTGGAATTTCTTAGCAGCAGTACACCATAAAGTCATAGCTGCCCTGGACCATACCTTGCCTAAGTGTCTTCTGACACTACTGACATAGCAAGCATCCTGTCCTCAAACCCTCTACAGATCAAAAGTCTAGCCAACAGAATGTATTTTCATCAATAACCAAAGGTATGATCTTAGGTCATCATTTTTATCCATATGCAATCTTTAATGACATTTAAGCCTTCTTATCCTGTCTGTCACCCTTGGGTATAAGTGGCAACTGTCATGGAAGTTGGTAGTTATTCCTATTTTTCCTAACCTCTTTCTCAAACTTCTAACTGCGAAATGAAGTAGTGTGGCATAGAGAGTCTCCTACTTTGTATAAACAAATTACACCAAAATCCTTCCTACATTTCTTTTTTTTTTCTTCTTCTTCTAAATCTGTCTTTCAACAACAACAAAATAGAAACAACAAAACAAATTACTACAGTTTATCCATATGCCATTTTATGTCCTGTTTCTGAAACAACAGTTGACAGGACAACATATGTGACCAGTAACTGCTGTTCAGAGCTAAGCTCTACAAATGGTGACTGACATGTAACTGGGTATTCCATTAGCCAAGGGAGCTATAGACCAACCAAAATAAACTCTGAAAATTTTTCTCTGGGTGTTAATTGTTCTGAGCATCATTCTTTCTTGCACACAAGGCAAATATTCTTGACCTTCAAATTTGGATAAAAACCACCCCTATTAGTTAACTAATTTGTCCGTTATCACCTGAAGACATTCATAAGCCTTTCACCCAATACAAGAAAGAGAACAGAATACACAAACTTATATTGTAAATATGACTAAATCTCCAAGCTCTGCTAACTTGCTTGATTTGTTACAGTGCATGTGCCATGCTAATTGTGCACAGTATATATATGCATTAATATGTATTCTTTAAATCTCTGATGTATAAGTCTCTGCTCAGCATTTTCAAATGAAACAGTCCAAAGCAGGGAAAAGAATTAAGTCAGTCATCTTTCAACTCTAAAATCTGTACTTACATCTGGCTTAAGTACAGCTTTTTATAATATCTGCTCATAACATAAATTTCTAACTGGTGTGAGATCTTCCATAATAATTTTTACTGAGATGATATGTAAAAATGTCAAATGTCTTTATCATAAAAACTAACGTCTCCTGTATAACTGCAGTCTCGAAATTCTGTGGGAACATTTGGGTTTGCGGAGTAAGCATTTTCATATACTTGCAAAATAAAACATCATGGTTTTGTTTTTCTGCCTACTAAAAGCCAGATTGTCACTTCTGTAGGGTAAGTCTTTGTTCACACAGTGGAAACATCACAAGGTCAGCAGGAGTAAGGGTCTTACCATAGAAGTGAGGTCTTTTTTTTTTTAAACAGAGCCTTACAATAAACAATTTCCTAGAATTTCTTACATTGATGCTGCCCCATAATTCTGGATCACAGATTTCAAAAATGAATACGCATGTAGTAATTGGTACATTTGAGTTCTTAACTGATGATTTATAATTCCAGACCTCAAGTGCAAGGTTTCAGCATTTGGTAGTAAAAAAAATTATTTACACACACTCATAATGATCTCAGGATTAAAAAAGCCAAATGTTTGTTTCTATTTGACCAGAAAACTAAGCCATATACTTTGGATGGTTTTAGAGATGTCAAAAAATCCAACACTCTAGAATGTTGTCATATTTTTAACACCCATTAGAAATAAAAGCTTGCTAGAGGGGATGGACATTCAGAGGATTTATAGGACAAAGCACCTTTGATCATCCCATTACAACTTCAGTGTAAAACATGGGGCCTGCAAAGGACAGTTATCATCAGAACAAGAAGAGACAGGCCAGGCAGTCTAATGGAGAAAGAATGGGAAAGAATGGGCTGTTGTGTTTATTTCCTTTTGTACGCCTTCAGAAGTCTTCATCTCCCTTAACTTTCTGGCTGCTACCTTGCTTCTCTTTGCCTTGAAGTTTGTAAGCTATTCCTCTTTCTTGCCTCTCGGCTTGCCAAGGCAATTTCTGATTCTGTAACACTGAAAGTCCTATTTTCATATTAATTCTCAAGGCTTTCAAACAAACTTCATTAACAACTTCTGTATAAATGGTTCTTCCTCAGCTTTCCTAATGCAATTTCAAGAAGAGAATCTGGTGATCTTTCCTCTTTCTCCAGGCTCTTCTTGGCCTCCTCTTCCACACAGTTGTTTTCCCTCTGGGCCTCTCTCTGTCCATTTCTTTTGCACTTTATTTTCTGAATAACCTAGTCTAATCTCAGGAATGTACCCTGGCATTTCAAAATACACTGCTGTCAAGAAAAATAGAAAACTGCTTCTCCTGTTAAATAAGCATAGCACAAACAGCCAGAGCTGCCCCTGTCTTTCTCTTTCTCTTCCTCCTTTCAAGTGCCTTGGAAAGGCAAACCCATTTAATCATCCCCTGGAACAGTATCAACTAATAGCAAAAACATCATCAAAAAATGTTCAGAAAGCTTCAAAATATTTTCAAGCTTTGGATTTTCAATGAATATTTCCAGTTTCAGTTCAATGATAGAAAGAAACACAGCCATCAGGCTAAGGGAGGTGATTCTCCCCCTCTACTCTGCTCTCACAAGACCCCACCTGGAGTACTGCACACAGATCTAGGGTCCTGAGCACAAGAAAGACCTGTTACAGCTGTTCCAGAGAAGGGCCATGAAGATGAAAAGAGGGCTGGAGCACCTCTCCTATAAATACAGGCTGAGAAAGTTTGTGTTGTTTAGCATGGAGAAGGCTCCAGGAAGACCTTGTTGCAGCCTCTCAATACTTGCAGGGGTCTTATAAGAAAGAGCAAGGCCATTTTACCAGGGCCTGTACTGACAGGACAAGGGGTCACAGTTTCAAACTAAAAGAAAGTAGATTTGTATTAGAAATAATGAAGAAATTCTGTACTATGAGGATGGTGAGAAACAGGAATAGGTTGCCCAAAGAACCAATGGATGCCCCATCCCTGGGAGTGTTCAAGAACAAGTTGGATGGGGCCTTGGGAAACCTGGTCTAGTGGAGGTGTGCCTGCCCATGGCAGGGGAGGGTGGAACTAGTTGAACTTTAAAAGACCCTTTCAACCCAAAGCATTTTATGATTCTATGTAAGGGAAGAGAAGATAAAAAATATTTTTGTCTTGTTTGTTATGATCAAATTGCCAGCTGCACACTGACTAGGATAGGAGTCACAGGTTAGCAAAGTGTACTTCCCAGATGAGGTTAAGAGCACACTTGAAAAGGAGGGGGATGGAGGTCGCATTGTTCAAGATACCTCTCTGCCCTCTGGGTTTACCCTACTGTTCCTGTGAACTCTAGTATTGTCCAGATACCTAGAGAAGGCACAGGAATTTAAAGACAGAGTCCAAAAATCTCATGACAGGCAAGTGAGAAACAGTAATAGAAATTCTAACGCAGGGACAGGGTGGGGGACAGTGAGGTTTGATCCAAAGAGGTGAAAAACACTGAACTAGTACAACAAATTACTGGAATTAGTCTGAAAACACAAGAGAACCTTAGGGAAAAAAATCAACACCATCAGTTAATCATCATTCTTGGTGCATACCTACCCCATCAACTCAAGATGAAAGGGGAAATAAAGTGCACTTCATTAGAAACCTGCTTTCTCTGGTGACAGTTTCCAGATTTTCTAGACCACAAAGACACAATCTGTCTTCTTAAAGCAAACTCCTCTATGATATTTACAGGTATAAATTCATAGAAACAGACAATAGAAAAATTCATGGAAATGAACTAGATCCATGACCTAATACCCCATAATTTCTAGTCCACAAAGATATACGATGCTTGAGAAATAACTAAAGCATTTTGTGGGTAATTATGCAATAACATCAAGCTAAAGAGGGAAAGTGTGTTTTTGTTTTGGTTTGGTTTTGTTATCTCAGCCGGGAAGCCTCTCTTGGAGGCTGTAAACTAAATTTCTTAACACAGCCTCAGCATAAACTTTAACAAAGATGAATATAATATCCTGTGCCTGGAAAGAAGTAATCCCAAGCAGCAGGACAGGTTGTGGACTGAAGAGCAGCTCCGCTGCAGGACCCAGGGATAGTGGCAGGCAGCGAGTTGAACACAAACCAACAGTGAGCCCTGGCAGGGAAGGTAGCCAGCAGTGTCCCAGGCTGCAACAACAAAAATACAGTCAGTAAACCAAGGGCTATTTCATTCCACTAGACTCATCTCAGACACACCTGGATGAGTCTAGTGGAATGCTGTGCCCACTTTTGGTTCCCACAGTTGAAGTTGGAAAGGTCCAGTGGAGGGCCACCAGCTTGAGAACTTGACATAAGAAGAAAGGTTGGAGAGACTGGATTTGCTCAGCCTGGAGAAGAAAAAGCTCAGAGGAGACCTAACCATACTTCTTGAGCATCTAAAAAGTTAGTTAAAGAGCAGGTGGAGACATTCTCTTCTCAAGGATGCCTGCTGACAGGACAAGAGGCAGTAGGCATGAGCTGCTTCAGAGGAACTTCTCTCTGGATATTAGAAAAAAATTCTTTCCCATGATATCAGTTGAATGTTGAAAAAGGCTGCTCAGATAAGTGGTGCAATCTGCTGTGTTAGAAATACTCAAGATTATTTGAATCTATGAACTATGTTGAAGAGAAATTGGGACCATTTAAACTCCAGGGTCTAAATCTTGTGTTTTTATTTTTTTTTATTTTTTTTTTTTTCAAATCTCTATCTGTGCAGTCTTGCTAGCTATATGAATAATGTTGTCACTACCCTCTTTGTCGCAATCGTCTTTTCCCTCAAGCATCTCTCTTCACACTGGGTTTCATACATTAAAAACACTAGGTATTTTCTTTTGAAATGGGATTGGCTTTTCCCAATCTTGCTACAGAAGATACACTAGTGCTGTATTTTATTACATTCTTCATTTGCCTCAGACTGTAAACTTGAAGGGGTAGCAGATGGGTTTTCTCATTTGCTTATAAACCATCACAGCCCTAGATGATCAGTGTACAAACACACATACACAACATTCATTACACTACTCTGAGGATATGTGATATTTATTTCCAGTCCTTGCTAATCTTTCATAAGCAGTTTACACTTTATTTCTCTTTAAAAGGAAGAGAAGGATGGGAGGGATAAGCATATTTCTCCCATGACAGTTTCTTTTGCAGTCAAGACATTCAAGGAGAGTTATATTATGGGAGGATTTTTTAACCTTCAGTAACACGGCTTAATTAGGGATCAAGAGCAAATGTTATAGCAAAGAAGAGGCACCTCTGAACACTCACTTTTATTGGGCTTTTGTTCCAATTACGCTAGTTAACACAGGACACAAGATGCATTTGCATCTGAAGTATACTCAAAGACTTCAGATAGCTATTACAATTTTAAATTTTACTTGAGCTGAAAAAAATGAGTAAGCGGGACCTTTTGAAGATTTGATGCCTTTGTGAAAAGATGGTGAGGAAACTGTACAGCTCTTACCTCATTAAAATATTTCAACACTGCAAGGAACAAGCTCATGCTGAAACTTAAGTACAGATTTCTTACAATTCAAGAAAAGACACATCAAAGTAAAAATTGCTAAAAAAACAAACAAACAAAAAAAAACAGGAAAGAAAGTCTCAGCTTGTTCTCACAGTGCCAGCTGATCTGCTCAGTTTGTCACAAGGGTCACAAATGACTCACACACATACCTCTTGAATAACTACAATAACACAGTATTTTGAAGGGCGAATCCACTCCACCTCTGCAATCCTGACTTCAGCAGAAGCAAAATCAAGCTTCAGAATTGCCCACTTTAGATCAAGCAAGTCTAAGAAGCAAAAGCAGTAACCTTGTAATAACTTGCAGCGGTAACACAGCAGCAAGGGACATAGCTGCAAATGGATAGGTAAAGCTGAGGATAAGACCTGTCTTTCTAGCGCTAACCAATATAAAGTAATCGGCTATAGCAGCAACATATTATTTTTCCACTAGAGCAAAGAACAGTAGCATTTAATCCTTTAGTTGATCCCAGACGTATCACTAGTTGAGCCCTGGCAAATACAAAGTCTTGCCTTACAAGTCCAGATGGCAAGAGAAAGAAAACAAACACACAAAACACAACAAAAACAAATCAGTGTAAACCTAAATATGAAGGGAAGTCCTTCTGATTTTTTCAGGAGTAAAAGAAAAACTCAGTTTTTCCAAAAGAAGTACAGATGATTTCATATGAGACCTTAAATTTCAGAGGGGAACTATGTGGCATGATGATCTTAATCCACTCTATTTTACATAAGCACACAGGTAAATTAATAATACTATTTTCTAGTCATGAAAAACCTTTATGAGAAAGGTGTACATGGTTATGTGAGTTAATATAGGCATTCTTTTTTCACAAACTTAATAAGCTTTACAGACAAGTGGGACAAGATAAATTTCAGAATTTGTAGATATTCGTAGTGGCTAAAATCACTCCTTTTTATTGCAGAGAGGAAATATATAAAAGAGAATCAAGTTTCAGGAGGTTGCGTTTTGTACCATTTTTTCCCAGATCTCTAGAATTAGCCTGAAGGATCCTTTTAGAGAGTAGGTAAATATATATAAAATATTAGGACAACACCGCAATGCAATGAGGATGTTAAATTGTTCATCCAAGGAGATGACTTAACTAATACTGACATAATTTCCAAGCAGCAAAGCAAAACTAGGTCAAATCACATTGACCTATCTAACATAATAAGCCCCTTTTTTTCAGAGTTTTACAATGTAGACTGTGTCTGCAGGCATTAATGTCCTCTGTTATCAATGTATAGTCTTGTCACTCTGCTTTAATGTCTTATCACCATGTTGTGTTAATTAGACCAAAACAATATAGTGCACTTTTGAACTACTTAACTCCCAGTTTGAAGTCTCTGCCTAATCTATACTTTTGAGGTTATCCAGCTAGAAATGAAGTCATTAACTCTTCAGAGTCACTTGTTTCAGTAGGTGCTACCAAGGTTGGTGGAATAGTGTAGCTTTACATACAGGTCAAAATCTAAGCTCTATAAGTTGCATATTGTTTGTCTAACACAGTGTCTGTCTGCACAGATAATGTTCATCAACTAGCAAAACGCACACCAATTTTGATACCACTTCACACCAGGCAGATCCCAGACAAAGAGTGAGTATCATGTGTGCTTGGCTATCACATGTCCTTACTCTAGCGCTTTGTCCACATGCAGCACCCTGACAGGGACAGCCCTTTTGCTTGCCCAGGGGAGCCTTCCCTTCCTGTACTCTTATTGTTCTTCTACACATTAGATTTACAGCACATGTGTTTTGCAGTGAGACTATAAACAGAGTTGTGTAGGGGTCTGGCTACAGCCTCTCATGACTTCCAGAAAAAAACTGAAACAGGAGAATTGTCCTCCAGAGCTAAGGTGCAGGAGAATGAAAGGCTGAGTGCTTGAGGACCTGACTTCTCAAGGAGCTAGAACTCACTAGGAAGGAGTAAAGAAGCAGAGGCAGGAATTAGGCAGACCTTGGTGGCCCAGAAAGCAAAAGATGACAATGGGGTTTAACTCTCCCTGCAAAATATATGAATTTAGTAGTAAGGGTATAATCCTGGGGAAAAAAAAAAAAAAAAAAAAAAAAAAAAACAGACAAACAAATAAAAAACCAAAAACCACAACAATATTTTCCAGTGATAAAACAACACTTTCAAAGATTGCTTGGTGATGAAGAATACCTTAAAATTGGAATACTGGCCATTCTTATGATAAAGTGTCTGGATCTGGCAACTCCAATTATAAATATGTAGATATGCTGTTGTGTGTCTTTTTTTTTTTTCTTCACTTCTTGTTCCTTTTTTCTTTTTAATGCCTCTAATTACCCCTCAGGAAGAAAAATAAATAAATAAATAAATAAATAAATAAAGAGGATTCATGTTTCCATATGGGACAACTACTGGAGAGAAAAAAAAAAAATAATAATTTTCTTTTGAGAACTATTTTGCTAAAAGATGCTCATTTCTCAGAAGTTTTTTAGAAGAAAACACCAGGGCTCAGCTAAAGCTCAGAATAACTTATAAGAAAAAAATAAAAATAAAAGGGAAAAACCCAGAGGTGGCTGGGGGGGCTTATCTGAGCAAGCTCCTGCTCCTCTTGACTAAAAGTAGTGCGTTGGTTATCTGATATGAGCCCAAACTACTGCTCTGGTGAGGAGTGTGGGGGGTGGTCTCAGTGCTCCTGCTGTGGCTGCTCAATAATTAAATACCTGGAGACCAAAACGGACAATTAATGCCATTAGTCATGGGCACCTGCTTGGGATATAGAGCAGGTGCAGGACTGAGATTTCAGCCTGCATATCCCACAGACGACTGCTGCCCCTGTGGGGGTAATCCTCCATTTAAATGGACCAAGAAAGTCTCTGGTACCCTGAAAAGCAACATGACGTAACAGAGAACTTTGTTTTTCCCAGATTTTGTGCCACACCATGATGGCATCCAAGTAAGGTGGGCAGGCAATGCCACCAGCCTGCAGCCCAAACAGTGCTGGGCAACCAGGGTGAAACATGACAGAAAGCCACCAGCATCGCCAGAGGCATGTGAAAGATGTTGCCCCCACACACACACCTCAAAATGCAGTGCAATTGTCATAGCATCTCACCTGCTCCTTTCTGAGGCCATGAAATACCCCTCTGTAAATGTTTTCATTACAGTCTATCATGCTGCAATGAAGAATCCTATCAGCCGTGTGGATCTCCTCATTACTGTCCCACTAAGCCAGGAGTAAAAGCTTGAACTCTCTATTATTTGTTTTACTGTCTCAAAATTGTTCTTACACCCAGCTATCTCAACACTTATGTAACCAGAAAAGTTTTATTCTACTTCAGGGCCAAACAAACGTAGCCTATTTGCCAGCTTTTTAGTCTTCCCATATCCCCCTGGGAAGATATAAATTATAATGATAAACAACCATGACATGACAGCAAATAGGAAAGAATTTTAAAGAATTAAGAGCTATTTTCATTGTTTAGGAAAGAGATCAAAATCAGCTTCCTACCCTGCAGTGCCTTTTCCAGCTTTCAGGCAGAGTGGATTCTATACCATAAGCCAGGGATCTCAGGGATATACAGTAATTCCTTACAGCTTGCTAAAGCATTGCAAGTTCCAAGATGTAATAAAAGACTTCAAACCCAAGAAGAGGCTAAAGAACAGAGTACCCTTGCAAGTCTGAAATTCAGTTCAAACAAAACCCAGTGTGCATTCAAAAAGCTGTTCACAGAGTTGTATGCAAATACATGTCTGCTCCTTTCTCCTAGCTCAGTCTTCATTCTCAGCCAAACCAAATTATTTCTCCATCTTTCTATTTACTGAACTTCAGCATATCTATCCCCTGAGCATTTACCACCATGATCTCCTTGTCCCCAGCAGCTCGTTTTCCTCAAACCCAGGCTGCAGCAGACCCCTTACCTCTGCTCCTACTCTGCGGAGGGACTGAGCTCTGGCAACTTTTTTTTTTTTTTTTTTTTTTTTTTTTCAGAGCTCCAAAGCTGCTGGAGCACGCTGTGTCGTTGCCTGCCTGCCTGCCTGCCTCCCCGTCCCTCCCCAGCAGGGAAGCCCTGGGACCGGGTAGCAGTGGGAAGGCGTCAGCCAGCACATCCGAGTGCCAGGCAGGCAGGAGGGAGAGAGCTGGAGACAGACCTCATCAAAGGTAGGAGGCCTGGTGGGGATCAGAGAGAGGGAGATACACATCTAAATAATTCAGGCACTAATAAAAGCTTTGGGTTGGGTTCTCTCCAAGCTGGGACAGAAGGCTCAATTTTGATGTATTTTCTGCTGCCATTGTTGCAGAATGCAGTGTTACTTAATAACCCAATACTGATAAACTAACCTTATTTTAAGAGTATTCCACATAAAGTTAATGAGGAAAGTGACTGTGCCTAGTTTTGTATTTTTATAGCCTTAGCTTTAGATTGAAATTCTATCATATGAAGATTTTGAGAACTTCAAGTCTGACCTCTACAGGTGGGCCGCTGAAATAGGTACAGTGTCTTTTGATCTCAAACTGTACATTGCATTTTTAGGTATTGGAGAAAGGTAATGGACCAGATGTAATATAAAATCCCAGGCTACCATTATTACATCATTAAAACCTTATTTTTAAAACACCATTATCTGTGGTAATTTGGTTCATACAAATGCCTTCTTGCAAAATGCATCCACAGTGCAGCAAAACCAGAAAAAAGCACATCCAGCATGAACATTTTTACATTCAGAAGTGTTACAGGGTTCTGCTTCTGCTTTTTATTATCCCTCCTCCTCCTTCCCCAATCTTCCATGTGATCTGCTCCTTCAGCACTACAGAAACAAACACTACTTTGAAACTGATAACACACATTTGTGTTTTGCAAAACTGATGTTTTTAAATGCCCTGATTGGTGCCACCTTTTTCTAATCAGAACCAACCACTCTAACAAACTGCCCTTTGTCCGGTGATCCCATCCCCTCTGTTCCCACCAACCTACAGCACATGTTGCCATAGCTACACTGCATGTCTATTTACCACACAAGTGATCAAAGGAGGCAGACAACACACATACACACACGCACAAAAACCTTGCCAGGCTTCCTACAGAGCAATGTCCAGCCACTAATTAACTGATACACTCCCAGCCTGTGGACTCTGTACACTTGTTTTCTTTATTCTGCATGGTACACAAAAAAAAAACACACAACAGCATTCTCTGAGATGTTCATTCTTCCCTTACAGACCAAACAAACAACTAAACATACTAGGAGGAACTTTAAAGAGAATTTCCTAAAGCAAGACTAAGGACTACAGCACCCCAGGATAAGAAAACAGCTTTTCCACTGAGGAATACATTAAGAATTCTAAAAGTTATGCAAAAGAAAATAGGAAATAAGAAACACATGCTAGGCAGTTAAACATCTGTAAGGAAACGGGATTATTTTGAATTTTGCATGTGTTATTCACTGAAATCATATGCAGCATTTATTCACTTGGTGAATTGTATACACACTAGAAGCTGTATGTCTGCAGTCATGATAAATAATTATAATGGCTTTATGTGCCTTAGAAACACAGTTTTTCATTTTTAGGAGGCCTGTCAGTTAACAGTCGTTTTGCTGGACCTCTTTGTGTGATGAAGGGCTCAACTCTGCCTTGATGAAAGTCAATGGGACTTCAATAGGAAGAGGCCAAAGTAAGGAGCTGTATTTGTTGTCCTGACACTCCCATGAACAGCACTTCAGGGATTTGTTGTGGGTGAAAGTGAGTGAAAATGAAGTATTAAAATTCTTCAAACATTTGATTTTCTATGAAGTAGGCTTAGTGAACTTAAAACAGAGCCCACAGTGCCCTCTCCAGTTCTACAGCAAACTCAGGGAATCCAGCCACGCGACAGCCTCCAGCCACATGAAACTGCTGCTCTAGCACATAAAGGCTGTGTCTTTTCAGGAGTTTCCATCACTTGCAAGTTGCCTTGCTTAAGCAAGTATTTTTAAGTAACTAACTGAACAGAGTAGTCTGCAAAGCAGAAAATGTGTTACACTTAATGTATGTTAAGTGTAATTCTTATTCGTCGAGTTACTTTTTTTTTTCTTTTTCTCTTGCAACCATGTTAAATACCTTTAAAAAATGCACTTCTGCTTCCTATTATTAGTTTTGCAGCACACTAGAACAACAAAATAGGTGTATTTTCCTGTGGATACTTAAACTTTTACAAGTATGCAGTAACCAGTATGCTTTCATAGATGTCACATGCAGAGCAAGAGGATGGAAATTCTCCCATTTTGGTTACTGGACGTTCTACACAAAGTCATTATTTATAAGTGACAGCAAGGAGACAGCTCTTGCTGAGGTTTTTAATTACTAGCAAAAAATGTCTGCTTCTTTATATCTGTCTCATTTATAAACATTAACACAACATCTTACACTAACCCTTGTTACTAGGTAGAGACCATTGTCCTGATGCCACATGGTGGTAGCGGTCAAGTAGGTTGAATCGTATCAGTTCAACAGTCTGCTTATTACATTTCTACAGTAATCCTTTTAATTATTTTGGGAAATGAGTATTTTTGTCTTGGAAGTGCTATTGCTCACTATCTGTGAACTGCCTTTGGGCTGGTTCAGTCATCAGCACAATGCAGTTTCATTCCAGTGCTAGCAACACGCTACCTACCTGCTTGATGGCTAACTTTGCAGTCTCAAGTTAAGCTATAGCTACCACCAAGAATATCTCCAGATGGGAACAGTGGCTCCCAGAGCTTGTTAAGAGGAAGGAGTCAACCCTGCCCCTCATTGCCTTATACTACCTGGCATAAGGATAGGGAAGAGAGCACCCAGGAAGAGCAGGACAGATAACAGGACAGGTAGGGAGGACACTGTGGAGAGGGAGGATTGCTGGACAAGCAGGAAAAGTAGGTAAAAACAGCTCTCTGCTGCTCTGAATAGGAGAGCAGTAAATGGGCCAACAAGTAAGTCATGTTCCTATTTCCCATAAAAATGACAAACTAAAGGAAGGGGTGAAGGCTCCAGCTGCATGTGACACTTCCTGCTCCTAAGTGTCTGCTGTAATGGTTTTTCCTAACCATCTTTCATGATTAGTTCATAGCTCGTTAGAGCCTTCAGTTCCCGCTGAAACAAGAAATCCGCTGCTGGGGCCAGCGTGCCTAGCCTCTGTCCACCCTTGGCTGCCATCAGCTCCATGGTTTTCACCCCTCCGGCCCTAGCATCACACACGGCCTTCTCCTGCCAAACTGAAAATATTTGTGCACAAAACCAACCAGACCCGGAGAAATACTTCTAAACTGTTCACTTGGCTCGGGGTGAGAAACTGTGCTCACGGGCAGGTGTTTAAACAAGCTCTGGCAGCTCTTCAGCTGGCTCTCCCCACACCTCCCCAGGAGGAGTAGCTGGGCGGGATGCCGTGCAGGCGGGGAGCACGCTCACCCTGTGCATCGCTCCAGAGGGGGAATGAAAGGAGGCGGGCACCCACAGGACGTGCTGGGCCATGCACGAGTAAGCTCCTCTGTGTCTGTGCCTGCACCTCTTCTTAGGCGGGAATGCCTCCCACCCCTCCTCCTTCCCATGCCTCTTCTTTCAGAGGGGGAGGGAGGGTACCCGTGCACTCTGACAATCTTCACCTTCTCCATTCTGTTTTAGCCCACCAGCTATGAAGCTTTGTTACACATAAAACCATACACTTCAGGTAGAAATGTTTCAGATGAGCAGTGTGTGTTTCCCAGAGTGTTTTACGTTTTTATTACCATCCTGTAACATTTCTGCTTCTTTCTATATTCCCCATTGGCAACCCCCTGTGCCAAAGTACCCTCTTGTGGCGATAATAATTTCTGATAACTGTGTGCATCCAACTGACCAACTTGAGCTATGCAATATACAAAATGCCCTTCATTTTGCTTCACAAGGACAAAAATTTCTCTCTTAAAAGCTATAAAAATATTTGTTGTTGTTGTTGTTTTTTTTTGCTTGTGGGAGAAAGAAATGTCAGTCCTCTTCCTTTACCTGTATTCTCTCTTTCTTCTCCCTTCCCCACCTCCCTTAACTTTGAGAAAAATGGTGTGAGGAAGCTGAGATTTTCCACCATGATTTCAGAAAGTGAGTGAAAAACAAATGCTCCATTTGCACTACAGGTGCAAAATCCTCACACATGCACTCCCTGGACATGTACTATAAAAGTCCCACTGAGAGCCGAATGAATAACACCCACACAGAAGAGAACCTAGAAAACTTCTCTTATTTCTTCATATCTACCCACTGCCTACCTAGAAAATAACATATTAAGTGTAACATTCGGAAGTGGACTGGCAGGGCTTTTTAAACTGGGACAGATCTCTGATTCAGTCTTGAGATACAGCCCAGCCAGTTTCCCTCGCTCCCACAAGGCTCTTCTAACTGCACATTGTTGTTGCAAAACTATGAACAGTGAGAATCAAAAACATTTTGCCACTGTGCCTTTTAACTGGGAGAATGAGTATAAAAGCTCCTTTTGTCCCTTCAGGTGAATAGAATTCTTTAAAAAAAAAAAAAAGAAAAAAAATCTCATTTGAATAATCTTGGGAAAAAAAAATCTCTAGAAAACCCATCTTAAAGTACTTTTGTGAAGCTGTAAGACAGCTTGAAGCTACTACATTTTAAAACAATCAGAAGATTAAAGCACTGGCAGGCAAGGAACTCATGCGGAGCTGTTTAAAAAATTATCCCTGGGCTGCATTATTGGCATATTTAGCCTTATAACACAGCGAGTTCTTTCCTTTTACATGTCACAAACACGGCTGCAAGACAGTCTACACAATGCATTTAAACCCCGGCAAACGGGAATCGATTTACACATCTCTCAGACGGCTTTTGTACCCCCCACAAAACTCAGGCACACAACGACCTGCACGGCATTGCTTACTACTGGGAAGACTGAACTGAAAGACAAAAACCTTTAAATCGCTTATTTTTTTTTTTCTTTTTCCCTTAAACTTGCTTTTCACCAGGCTAAGGGGAAAAAAAAAAAAAAAAAAAAAAAAAAGAGGGAGAGAGAGAGAGAAATCTCAGCAGAAGCCTGTACCAGTGCTACCAAACCGAAATGGCAGCATGCCTGGTGCTGCTGCCCTGAAGAGCCCCAGGGGCAGCAGCTCCTCACCTGCCTCATGTTGAGCTTCCCATCATCCATCCATCCAGTCGGGAAGGGGCTCACACCGCGCTGCTATCTGCAGGGCAGAAATCCATCAAGTTTCCCGCTGTACACAAGTTTTTCTCCCCGTCTTGCTTGTTGGCTTGTTGTTCTGTGTTTTGTTTGTTTGTTTTGTTTTCTTCCTCTTTTATCCTTTGCTGGAGGGACTCTTCCCAAGACAATGTCAAGTGTCCCAACCTTCCTTCCCAGCCTATTAAAAGTCAGGAGCAGGGAGGCAACTGTCCGCCTGGCTCTTATTTCAAACCACAGCTCAGGGATGTAGTAGTTGGCTGAATTAGGCCATGAAATAGCCTCGCCAATCAGGAGAAAGGGGAGGGAGGTAGAGCACAGAAAGGCTGCCTACATGAGGATTAGGAAAGCTTTCAAGGATTTGAAAGACTGAAAGCAGCTGGAAACAGTGTCTAGGGCTACAAAGAGGGAAGTCAATTTGTGGTGTGAGAGATTATTCTCATTCTCATCTAACTGCTCTGGGTCTGCTTACAGCTGAACGGACTCCCAGGACTTAAGTAAGAAAATGTAAATGTCCAGCGAAACTCCCGAAATACCAGAGCGATGCAGAAACACTTAACAGCAGCCCCGCAAAGTGGCAATATCCCGTACTAGCAGGAGCCACAGGCACTCTACAAGCACCGATTTCCTCATGTCAGATTAAAAAGTAAATTGGCTTATGACATGGGCAGGAAGTTAGTAAAATACACTATGCCAGTTACATGAAGAGAAAGAGCCTGTCTGCCGGAGGGTATATACAGGAATCAGCAAATTTTGTTGCAAGATTTTATTTGTCTTGGTGAAAAATATTTAACCATCATTATTAGCATGTTATCTGCTTTTTATTCTTTACAGAGGGTGATTTCCTGGTTTCTGAAATTTGGTTCCTTGTTCAAGATAACACTGGAACCCAATTGCAACTTTATTTATTTTTATTTTTTTAATTTTAACAACGAGATCAGCTTTTATCTGCTGCCCCTCAGTGGCTTTCATTAAAATAAACAAACAAAAGGAAAAAAAAAAAAAAAAAGTAGTGCTATTGCTGTTTGAGTTACACCCTTCTTGAGTATAAAAGAAAAAAAAAAAAAAAGTGGAGAAACAGAAAATTGCCAATTCATACCACCCACTCTTCTCCAATTTCTTTATCCCTCACTTAATATCAGTTCCAAAGCTGTTAGACTTCTGTTCTTCTCTAAATGGAAAGCTGTCTTTTGATCTCAGGGGACAATCAGACAAATCTGAAGTCTGAAGAAAAGCCCCAACATCATGGATTTGTTTCTGCAAGGGATTTATCTACCAAGGCAAAAACTAGTCACTAGCCAGCAAAATTCCTATCAGTACAAGAAATCTTACTGAATTGAGCTACAGAGGGGAAAAAAAAAAAAAAAAAAAAAAAAAAAAAAAAAAAAAAAGCCATTACAGTGATGTGCTGCCAGGATTTTAATTAAAAGCTTCTAAAGCTTCTTAAAATATATTTCCTTTATTTTATGATAAGCTCCAGAGCTGAGTATGTCACAAGGAAAGGAAGAATAGATCTGAAAGATCTATACATTTGCTTTCCCACTGAAAATAAAAAATTATTTTTCTCATAAGTGCCACCAAGAATTTTGCATAATATTGGCACTGTCCAGCTCAAAAGCAAAGCATGGATGAAGGAAAAATTTAACGTGAAGTACCATTGCACTTTATCCTGGGCCAGCTGTCTTCATCTGCTTTATGTCCCAAAGCGGACATATCCAGTTATGTACTTTAACTTGCAACCCCAACTAAGTATCCTGATGGATTCTCATAAGATAAGACTTAGCTATTTACACTAACCCAAGAATACACAACTCCCTGAGACGACTCCTCCTCCAGTGATGGTCTAGTCTTGCACACTTGCGCAATGGCTCCAAGCAGCTGCAATGCACAGAGATGGGTGCATTAGGAGTAGGAATGCTTGTTCTCTGATCCCCAAACATAGCTTAGTGGACACATGCCACTTGAAATTAGTATGTGGTATTTGAAGACCTTTTACTGTTAAATCTGTGAGAATCCTCTCCAGGCTGCATTCAAAACAGTAAAAATGTTTTTCTGAAAATAATTTGTACCTTAAAGAGAAACTTTCTTGGTGAAAGTTTGCCACTTTGGATACAAGAAAAGACAGATGTTGTTTTTTACATTTTCCTCTGAATATTTGGTTACACACCTATAACCCAAGTGTATGCGTGTGTGAGAGAGAGAAAGTCATATTATATTCTGGTAAGTGAAAGAAGATTTTGGCTCTGAAGAAAGAAACTTTTACAGTCTATCCAGTGGAAATCTATGGAGGGAAGTGTAGCCTGTGGAGGTAGGTGGTGCCAAGGATAAGTTCAGGTATCACTGAGAGCAAACACCTGTATAAGCAAGAGCAAAGTCATGTTTTCGAGCGTGATAGTTTTTAGAGGGTTCTCATGGAGGAAAATTAAAAGACAAATGGTTGCAAGTAAAAGTAGTGGGATGAGGATTAGCTCAGTGGACACAACAATGGATAACTTTGAAGGTGATTAAGTGTAGCAAAGCAAAGACAGCAATCATGAAAAATTCAGCACTAAATTAAGAAATTCAACGCTGTTTCAAAATGTGAAACTTTCACTTGTTCTAATTTGTTAACTAAGCCTTTTTTAATTGGCTTCATTCTTTTCAATAAATTGCCAAATACAGGAACATTTTTGAACAGGTGGACCAGATGCAGAGCAACCTAATGTGGAATTATTCGGTCACTGGAGTTTTTATTATATAAAGCAATTTATGTACAGGCCAGCCAGGTCCCTGCCAGTCACAGGGGTGAGCAAGATGGGAAGTGGAGGAAAGGACTTTCTCTCATTAGCTGAATTTCAGATGCCATGGAAATCCTTCTGGGCCCAGAGAATTCAATATAGGTTGAAGACAGAAGAATCACTTTGTGTCCTTACTGAGCTAGGCCAGATAGAGACAGACCAGTCCCCAGGACCTGATTACATCTAGCAGAAGTAAAAGAGTTACAGCAGAGTAAATCCCAGCATATAGGTTAGAAAGAACACTTTATGATATGAAGACTATCACAAATATGTTGCCTTTAAGTTGCAGTGTAGACAACCGATGTTGTTGTTGTTTAAATTGGGAGGAAAAGGCAATACTTACACCCAAACTATCAGTGTTCTAATTCATTTCTAATGTGTTTGTAGTCCTTCCCTAGTAGATTCAAATTGGAAATTACTGGAAGAGTGGGATGTCCTGGGATGTTCAAACTACAAAATACTATTTAATAACCACAGATAACACTAGAATATATAGCGCCAGGCAACACTGGAATGTAAAAACAACCTCCAGAAGAACTGGCACAAAATATTTGAATTAGAGTGTTGTAAGGTAAAGAAAGGTTCCTGAAAATATAGTATAAAAATAAAGAAATTCTGAAATAGTATCAGTATAAACAAAAACATGGAAACACTTGTTCTCAAGATGTGAAAGTGTCACAAAATAATTTTAAAATATATAGTCAATGAATATAAGAAAGTGTAGAGCTGAATCTTGCAAAACAGTAACTGCTTTTATCAACATCAGTGTGGTGAATGGAAGGAAGATAAACTAATTATCTTGGCAGAGTGTCTGACATGGGTATTTTAATGTACATGTTTTCCAACAAAAGTTCAAAAATAAGACCAGCAATGTCAGACATCCTTAAATTTACAAATATGGACTGAAAGCCACAGTGCAGAAAGAAGTCCTTAAGGCAGACCTTTGGGAAATTCATTACCTCTCAAGAAAGATGACTTAACCTTTTGGCAGGCTATCACTGAAAAAGGCAGAGATGAGAGAGATCAGAGCATGCTGCAGTCCTCTTGGTAGGGTGGTCCTTAGATGACCATTTCCCCTCACTCTGTTATTTACAGCATCCCTCAGACTGCTCTGATCTCACTTGGGGCTGTACCAGCCACAGGCTAAAGAGAAGGGAAGGTGCTTTCAGGACACGTTTTTGTCCATCACTTACACAATCTAAACAATCAGCAGGCTCAGGCAGACATATACACAGCTCAGGCAGACATATATAGTAAAAAACAACCCATCTGTACCTGCTCCATGACAAAACTGACTAGACTTTTTGATTAAGATTATTTTGATTAAAATACATTTTCTGGATTTTATTTCATTGCATCTGTGCTACAAGTCAGATGCTTGATCTGCTAGGCTGAACAAGTTGGTGCACATTCACGTGTAATAAATCAGTGATAAGAATTGTCTGATAGTCTGTTCCAAAATTATATGGAAATACAGTCAGTTAAAGAGACTGACAAAGAAGGATGCTATGAGAGTTCAGAGTTTCTAAAACATCTGTTCTCTAATATAGGTACACACGATTTAATGCAAATCATAGTTACTATTGTTTCTCCATTTTATTTGTTAGGGTTTTACCATTAGTTAATAGTTTAATCACAATTATATCTCATTAGTTTAAGAAGTAATAGATAATAGTTAAATTACTTTTTTATTTATTTATTTTTTCTTAACAGTCCAGTCTTAAGAAGCATCAATGAAACCAAAAGTGACTACAAGTTTTTGGGCTAAATGAAAGTAGCCACAGTATAAAAGCCAGTGTTAACCAGACTATACATCAAGCAGACTACTGCAATTAGTTCTAGATTTTTTTGTGTGTGTGTGTGTTCACCTGCTTATGTAAGAGAAATATATTCATATTTGTAGATTTTAAAAAAAATCTCATTCTCCTTCTGGTTAAGAGAAAGAAGTTTTAAGATTACCTTCCCTACAACTGAACTAACTCTTGCTCTAGCCAGGATGCCAATGCATCACAATGTTTGTGGTGAAATTAGGTCTGCAGGGGGTGGGCTGGGAAACGACAATAAAAACCTAAACCCAATCCTGAAGTCAGCATACTCCACCCAGGAAAACCTCTTTATGCAACTGAGAATTTGCTCATACACATGACTCATGATTTGACTTTTAAGCCTCTGGAGTTCACAGGGTTACCGTCAAGGTCAGTTTACCAATGAAATATCAAATTACTATCCCTTCCCATTGTTTCAGCATGGCCCTTGGTACTGATTATGTAACATATTTATGTGGGAAGTTTTACACACACATGCACAAAAATCATATTCTTTTAATTTCAAATGAGAAAAACAGTGAAAAATCAAAAGAACCTTCTTACCAGAGAATTTTAAATTAAGCTATTCAAGGACGTGGGCAGACATCACAAAGCATTAGTTGTAGCAGTAAAGTGGGAGACAGTTTCAGAGATTCTTCCCTATTGAAATTAATGGATTTTCTCACCAGGAGCACTGCTTAAAATTATTATGTATACACCAGCTAAGGACAGGTTTGAAACACTACTCTGTTAAACAGGCCAATCAGGAGTGCTACCCTGAGAGGACAGGCCTGGCCAGGTCTCGCCCTTCTATCTTTGCCAAATAGCCCTTTTGTAACCTTTAAACTGTTTTCAGATGGTACTTTTATGAGCCACTGTACTTCATTCTTTTTAATTACAGACATATATCATATAGGTTTACCAGCTTCCAAAAGAATTTTTACTTTATTTAGCTCACATTTCCAGATGTGTCCCCTCCTTAGGCCTCTCTTTTTTTTGTTAAAAGGCACTGGTAATAAAAGACAATGACTACAAAGGTAATGTACTTCTCCAGGCAAACCAGTTTTATAATCCAATCCTTTGATTCTCGTTCTATGAAGTATCCTTATTAAAAATACTAAAATAATAACATTACTAAAGAAAAACAACAGACTGGTCCATGAAAATTATATTTTTATAGTTGGTGTTAAACTTTTTTCATGAAGAAAATCTGATTCAGGTAAGACTTTTAGACTGTGAGGGCCAGCACAGAGATGAAACGCATACCATTAGGTTCTAATTTCTCCATCTCTTACTTCCACAGTTTATTAATAGCCTGCATTAGTCACTTCAACACTGAAATTCACAGATATTGCCAAGTGTGTCCTATTTCATGAGTACATGTGTTTTTAACAGGGAGACACAGCCATTCTAAGCTCTGCCTGTAACACACTCTCTAACATCATTTTTTCACCAAGAACAGGAAAAAAATATACAGAAGTAGCTGCTACTGTCCATTACAGCAACAGTGTAGGTGCATGCCTTCTAAGCTGTTCATGTAGATTATGATCCCTAGGTCCACACTTTGACACATATGCTCATACCCTCCCTCTTTTTCCAACATCTTCATTAGCTTGTATTTTGCAATAATACATTATGAGACTGCAATGATATATGAAGGTCCTACCTCCCATTTCATAAAGGCCTTTTTCAGATCTCTTGGGCACAAAGAAGGTCCTTTATGTAATGGACAATTGTGGGTAATCCTGTTACCTGAAGCCACTCACATTTTAATTTCTTTCAGTTTCCTATCTACCTTCTGGGTTTAAGAATGAAGAACTTGCTACTGCAGAGTGCAGCAGTACAAAACAGGACAAAAAGATCCCTCCACACATACAAAGGAATTATGATAATTGTGCAGCCATGTTACCTAGTAGTGATTTGGTAACATTTGATTTTGTTACCCTCATTCCATGGGTGAACTCAGGATCAGAAGTATTATATCCACAGTACAATGAACTTCACACTGAAGTGAGAGACAAAAACACCAAGAACTCAAAAACAAAGATTTTCAGGATTTAAATATTTTCCTTTTATCTTTTATCAAGGGAATTCTGAATTCAAATAACTGATAACCACCTGCCTCTCTAAGAAGTTCATAGACTAGGAAAATAAAGTCCACTACAATAAAAGACAAAGCACAAAGTCCTTTGGGAAAAGGTGATGATATAGGAACAGAATAATTCCGCACACCAGCCATACATCCTTAGCTTTGGGGCTGTTAGGCACAGAAATAGCACTGCAGAAAAATTCACTGGCCACACCCACATTTTAAACTTCAGAAGAGTTAGGCCCTAACCACTTGAAGCTTGGAAACTGAAAAGGAATGGCAAGCATCTGAAATGCAAATTCTCTACAACCAGAAAGATCTTTAATGCTATTGGTTTATGTAATTCAGAAGCCTGCGAATGAAATAAATGCCTCGAGATTATTTGTAAATTGATAACTGCTTCAAGGGAGGTATCTGCATTTATAGAGTTATTTTGGGTACCTTCCTATGAGTTGCAATGTTCAATGCTTTCAGGGAACCCTTCCCTATTATGTTGCCTCTGTTTGGTCCCCACATACTACTAAAGCCTTCTGAGAAGTAAGCTGAGGTCATTTACTATGGGCACACTGTGGGTGAAGGTTAATGCATACTCACCACTCTGCTCCCTAAAGTGAATCCTTGTACCCACTAATCTTTCACTTTTGATAAATAAAACTGATACATTAAAGGAAAAATAGAAGGGCAAGGAGAAAGCAGATATTATTAGACAGGGGAGTCATGAATCTCAACAGTTTTTACACGTTTATCTTTCAGTGTAGCTCTCTCCAAGAGATAATGTCATTAACATTTTATAAATATTAGCAGGGCATTTGGTGCACATTTCATTAAGATGTTGCAGTGTCTCAAACAGGTGATAGGGGGGTTGCTATGGTTACTATAGTGTCTTAAGCTGAATACTAAATAGGTTCACAAAATATAAATTCTTACTTGTTATGTAAAATATTAGTTGCCCAGCTGGCATTCGTTTTTGTACCCCTTTTATTTTGTCAAGGACTTTCCACTCCTTCATCTTTCAAATAAAGTGGATTTTAGTACTGTTTAGAGAAAGGAGAGGTCACTAACCATTCTTCTTCTTCAGGAAAGGGGACAAGTTAGGTACCTCATTATCTAGCCTGTTTATAATTAAATCTAAAAATGACTGCTCCACTGTACTGGAATTGTGAGAGCTTTTATTTCTGAGGATTTAATGAGTCATGGAAACGTGTTTACAAGGCAACAAGCCCTCACTACACAAAGAACTCAACATTAGCATGGCAATAGACCATATAGCTTTTAATGGCCTGAACCTTTTGTTTCACATGCAGACCCAGCCCAGGGATTGTCCCACCACCAACATTTGATCCAACGTTTCTTTTATTTGGGATACTTTTTTGCCAAAGGACCCGAAGGTGATATTTAGGAAGTCTATTATCAGGCATGCAAATTGGGAGAAAAATGCGTCACATCAAATCATGACGATTTAATAAGGTATTACTCACGAGCTAATGCTTTCATGTGCTGCCTACTCAGAAAGGCAGGTTAAAAAGGAGTTACTGTAAAGACAACACATTTAGTATTTTTATCCTTGCCTTACTCCTTCATGATGCAACTGAAGGAAAGTTTCAACATGCTAATTTCTTTCAATTTTATTTCATTTATTAAAATTTCCAGAGTGAAAACAAACAAAAAGTTCCCTAGTTTTACTATGATCAAAATACTAGTTTGGTTTCCTTTAGACTATTATGATTATTATATACTTTATACTTTATTTTGAAAATTTTCAATGACATCTGCTGCAGTCATGGTGTGGTCCTGCTACTATAAAACTCATTTACAGTAGTATCAGCACAATCTTTAATGAGTTGAAAATGAGTTACTGGGATTTCATCTATATTCCACTGATAAAATGGTAGATAGATAGATAGACAGATAGAAGGATTCCTCCAAGCTAGGGTAATAACCTAAATATATTTGAACACCTGTTACTATACTGGTGTTAGACAATAGCTAAATTCTGAGTAAGATTAAGCAAGAGCAAATGTGCTTGCAACTTCCAGATCCACTTTCACAATTTCTACCCAGAGAGATTCCTGGGAAATGAGTTAATATTTTTTAGTCTGAGGCAGCAAATTTTTATAGCAGTACTGAGAAACAGAGTAGGAATTTGTGAAAGATAATATATTGAGCAGATCTACGCACTAACTAGGCACTTACCTTATGTATTTTAAAGCACAGAATGTTGCATATTTCTAGAATCAAAAATGGACATAACATATTGTTCCTTCAAGGTGTTACCATGTTAACAACTAGGGCACCTTCTGTTAAAACTATTAATATGTGGCTTATCACTTCATAAAAGTTTGAAATCACAATCCAACAACAATAAGCACATGTGGTACATATGAAGTCGATCTGCAAATACAATAACAAGCATTCAGCAAGAAGTATTTTCATGCTATAGTTAGCAGAAGTAAAATTAGCTGTTTGTTTTACAATTGCCACTTTTGTTATCCACAAAATAACCCATCCATACTCACTCTGCATTTTGGTTCCTTTCCGAAGTGTAAAAATGTCTTTTGTTGCCTCCTCCTTCCTCAGCACACACCAACCTGACTTGCGAAGTTTGAGTGTGATGGTGATGTCAGCCACCAGAAGGCTTTAGCAATTTTAAGGAAACCTGTTCTTGAACCTACAGCTAACCCTGTGTTGACCAAGACAGCTATTATTTAGCGTAATGACTCTGTCACTGGTTTCAGTATTTATGTACTTATGGCACTTACAGAATAAGAGATAATGAAAAAGTGGATGGGGTGATAAATGCATGTGACGGAGAAGCAGGAAAAGAAAGAATCTTCCATGCAAATATGCACATATATATTACAACAACAAACTCAGGAATACACGAACATCAAAAAATGCAGTAAGATCAGAAAGACATTTCTCAGAAAATCAATCCATCAAAACTTTTCTCGTGTACAACTAAGCAGAACAACAACAACAACAACAAAGTGTGCAATAGCAAGGAGTCAGCTTACGACTGATTTTTTATATGTTTGCTCACTGATGTTATTAAATAAAGGTGACTGATGGAGGAGAGGACAGACCAGAGCGAAGGGTGACAGGGAAAGCCCAACGCGAGCGGCCGGCGACGCTGAGCCCTCTCCGTGGCCGGGCGCAGAGCAGCCCCTGGCGGCCACCGCCTTCCCGCTCCGCTCCCTTCAGCGGCTCCGCCCCGCTCGCCTGCCCGCCCGCCCCTGCAGCGCGCATCACTGACGACAATTGGCAAGCTAATATGCCAGGTGGCTCAGAAAGAAACGAGCACAAGGCGGGCTCGCTTCGAGGCAGCCGCGATATCACTTGCTTGTAGAAACTGCAAAAACTTTCTATGTATTTGCAGATAAAAGCTAAAGTTCTGTAGTTTTAGTCCTCAGCTAAGCTTCAGATCTAAACCTGGGAGTATATATTAAAAAAAAAAAAAAAAGCATGTATTACGCAGTTCTGTTAATTTTTGCTGTGTTGTGCCATCTATAACATTTTAAGATATCTTTCTCTTATAAGAGATGTGTCATGACCTGTGTTTCTAAACCTTTTTAATGCCTAAAGCAGATCTCTTAAAATGAAGAGAAGACCACATACATTCAAAAATTGCAACTATTTTTCTCCTAGTTTGAATTATTATAATGTGAGTATACTATTGATGCATACGAGGAGTATATATAAATAACACTTCATATATATATATGAATATATATGAATATATATATATATATAACACTTCATGCCCCAGCTCTATTACCACAGTGAAGTCTCTATACTATAATTCATCGGTAGTTAAAGTCTTAAAGGCCCACAAGAGTTTGCATACTTGAAATTTGTGATAAATTTTTTTTCCCAGCATATGCCTAGCCCCTTGGGACAAAAAAAAAAAAATAAATAAAAATTGTTAAGGACCAGCTTTTTTCTTGCAAAAATATGATGAAACCACTGAACTCTGACCATTTAAGCACAGTGCATTCCACATTAGCCTATAGCAACAGGATATCCTGACAGTCAGCATAAAGGGGATAAAAACACCAGCAAATAAACCCCAGGATAACTCAAACCATTCCACTCAAAGTATGCGAATATAGATCCATCTTGCTCATTTTCATATTCCTTCTGTCTTTCCTGATTTAACACTTACTTTTTGTTTGCCTACAGAAGAGGTACCCAGCAAATCCGAACACTGAAATTTTGAATGACAAAAACAATGCAGTTTTGGATGTTATGTCCAGACTGAACAGAAAGAAGTTCAATACTGGGGCAACTATCTTTATATAGTGTCTCTATGGAAACAATGTTATTTCATTGATTACTATGTACTCCAAGATTCATGCAAAAAACAAATCTCATCATAATGAAATGAACTTTTATCCATGCTCATATTCAATTTTCTGCCACTCATTTACTAGATAAATAATAATAATAAATACTGGGAAATAACAAAAATATAATAGTAAATAGTGGGAAATTTTGTCATGAATCCTACTATTTCCATCTTGTGAAAAATAACCATATTATTTGTGGGTATGAGCAGGCTGAATCCTTACCTCTGTGCTGAGAAACCATGCAGAGCTACAATTAGCATCCAAGCCTGAACTCCTCTTGAAGATAGATTTCATTCTTCATATGGAAAATTAGTAAAAATAATACAACCTAACTTCAAACTGTGCTTCCTCTCCAAACTCGTCTATTCATAGTATTTCCTTCCAGGAACTCCTCTATCTTAACTCAGTGATTTCTTCCTCTTACACATGCTTCCTTTATTTTAAGGGTAGTTAATGAAACTGCATTTGCCACAATAATTCAGTGGAACATCAACAGCTTTGTGCAAGATCCTGACACTTGTGAAGAAGGTGGGACAAGTATCCTGTCATTCTTATCAGTGTCCAAGAGTCTTGCTGCTGACAAATGAGTAACTGTCATCTTATTGTTCTTTTATTCTTCTTCAGCCTCATAAAAAAGATCCTTCAACAGAGAAAAAGTTTTATTCAACTGTTTTTACTATTTCTGTGTATTTCATCAGCCCTGGCATTAATATGATATTGTGGTGATTTTGCCTAGGAGTGTGGGAATTACTGAGGGATGTGCTTATTTTTCTAACAAAAGTTCAGGCATGCTATTATTAGCAACCCATGGTATGTCATCAATGTCAAAGGCCAAATAGTTTCTTGAAATGTTTAGGAATCAAGTATATTCTGAATCTGAGGAGTCTCTGTTCTCACTCTGCCATTCACATGCACACATGGGAGTATACTGCAGCATGACTCCATCTTGCCAGGATGGTCTTGAATACTCCCAGTGCGTCCGCTTTGATAGAACACTCAGGTTCTCAATTAGACCAACATGTATTTCACAGAGCAGACTAACCCCACCAGCATGCCTGGGGCAGTTCTTAAAGCCGCACTTCTGCCTGTACCCATGAGCTTGGACCCAACCTTTTTAGAAGCCTATTCCCACTCCATATGCCTCCTTGCATGTGCAAGCATATTTGCCAATAGCAAATCGCTATATTTTCTCAATAGCACTTAGCCAACTGACTTAGCAAGTCACCAAGAACACCTAGGGAAGACACTCAGAGGATATCCATTAAGCAGTTGTGCCCAGGTTATGGGCCAATCAATAAGCACAGAGTGTTTCTAATCATTCACAAGTTCTGTCTTGAAGAACAGAGTAGGTCCACCACATCACTGTGGTATTAGGACCTAAACAGCTCTGTCCCCCTTCACGGACTTTTGAATTGAGCTTCCCCTTTTAAGTTTTATGAGCAGAGAGGGTGACCAAATCAAAAAGCTAGCCAGAGTGCTAGTGTTTCTTTCATTCAAAACTGACAAAAGATTTTTCAACCCCAAACTTTTACTTTATCTGTAGCATTAAGATCATTAATAGAAAATATTAATGACAGATGTAAGACGCTTCACTGAGAAATCAAGAGTTAAGACAGTGAAAAATTAAGCCCCAGTTTTTTTTTTCTTTCTCAAGGAAAAGGTTAGGTAATATAATTATTTCATTAAAAGCAGTGGCCATCTGTTATGCTTTGGAGAGACTGGCAAACAATGTTAAAAACATTTTTTATATACAACAGAGAGGAGGAAAATATGTTTATTTAGTAAATGCTAATGTTTCTGAAAGATGTTTGATTAGAGTCTGGAGTTTATCAGCACTTGCTGGAGCTCAGCCTAGAGGACTAGCATCATCAACACATACTGTCAATAGGCATTAGAAATCAGTCCAATCTCCATATGAAAAAAAAAAATAGTGATTCAGTACAGTTCTTCCAATAATAATATTTGGTGCAGCATCCTCCACAAAACATGATATATGTTTTTTTACATCCAATTCCAATAAATATTTTATAATATCTCCCAGATCCTCAGACTTGTTTTTCCTGTGTGGTATGATAAAGGTTAAAAAAGAAAAAAAAAAAAAAAAAAAAAAGAGAGAGAGATTGGCCTTTAAAATAGAAAGGCAGGACAAGGAGGAAGGAGGCCTTTCCATCAGGAACTGCAGGCTTTAAACTTTTACAGGAACATTTTATACAAGGAGAAATACTAATGTGATTAAGCATCAGAAGAAAACCAAAATAGTTCACTTAGTTCATTAATAAAAAATACAACACTAAGAATCATGTAGCCTATGTGCAAAACTGAAAATAAGCCACAGTTTCTGTTTTGATTGGCGGTTTGCTTTTCAACAAATCAACAAACATATAAATACTTTCTGGAAGAATGGAAGGAGAGAGAGAGAGAGAAGGAAGGCAGCAAGGAAGCAGTGAAGGAATTAAGGAAGGAAGAAATGGATAGTGGGGCTTGTCTGCTGCTTCTGCTGCAGATGCCAGATGTTGTCACAGATACTCTAGTGGAAAAAGAGAGAATGATGCTAAATTGTAAACTGAGACTTCCTGTGAATTCTGATCTGAAGTTACCCAACAATAGAAGAAGGAAATACACTTCTTCCTTCATCCCATCTACAGGAATAAGAACAGCTACCTTCCAGTCTTGTTTTCTTTACACTACCCTTAACTGTGGCTTGAATTAATTACATGTTATTATAGTGCTGTTTTGCCACAGCATAACTTAATGAAAACAATTACTTTTGTCTTTGAGAATGGAGGGGGAAGGGGTGAGACTAGACGCAGCCTTGTTAAAAGTATATAGAAAAATATATACAAAGCTTTGTTCAAATGAGGGTAATGCCCAATGGCTGATCCACTCCACCAAAATCAGAAATCCCTGCACAGGGAGAAATGTGGCACAAAGATAACAGGGATGCATATAACAGAAGGAAGACTTTCCTACATGGACCTTATTATATACTTTGAAAAATAAAGAAAAAAGCTCTCCAAATAAATTTCAGTTTTGCACTTGACTGGACAAAAAGGCTGAAGGCAAGCTCTTCCCTTTGACTTTGTTTGAAATTAAGGAGATTTCACAGTTTTCATGATCAAGTGCAAAGTTTTCTGAGCGGTAATCTGGAACATGGACACGTTCATGAAAGTCTTGCACTTGTTTATGTAAAGCGTGGCAATGCATATTATATCTTTAGCATTTCACCACACTGCACCCTATGATTTTGTCCTGTGCAGGTCTTGACCATGAGAGATACTTACTGATATTTACCAGGTCAGGAACTCAAAATCACACATGTGTGATTAAGAAGACTGTGTAAGTTTTAGGATTGCTCTCTTTGTTAGATATTACTGCATTCTGTCTGCTTCCGAATTTCCCATAAGTGACTGCACATTTCTTACTTATACATACCTATTTTGAAACAACTTCGTCCTATGATTTTGTTTCCTCCCAGACTTTTAGCAATAATTAAACATAACAGGCTTTAATATTTGAATCCATTTCAAGGAAATGAGGATACACTGGAGGCTGTGGGGAGGGCTGTATACTCTCAGAATGAAAAGAGCACATGGAAATGCTTTTATCCCATTAGCACAGGCACAGAAGGCTGCTGTAATACATCTGCAGCTGTTGGAGAATAGCGTGCAGATGAGCTCATGGTTTGGTCCAAATGAGACAAGGATCCTGCTCTCTTTTTAAGGAAAGATCTCCAAGGGAGAATAAGCTGTTTGCTGTGTAGTCCCTCTACCTCTGCTCTTCTGAAAATTTCTAGGGGTTTAATGTAGAGTACTCACTCATAACCACTTCTGGCCCCATATGTGCCCATGAGTCATTAACTTCTCGGCAGTATCCCACATTTCGTTACCACTTTGCATTCCATAACCATCCAGTTTAACTCAATATAACACTTCAGTGAGCATCTACAACAATAGAAGAGTCCAGAACACAACTGTCAATCACCAACACACAAAACATGGAAGCTGTACCAGCTTCTGTCACAGGGACTATATCCTTGGTCATCTGTCTCAGGAAACATTCAGAGACCGAAAGGGTCCTTTTATTCAATTTTAACAGCATAACTGAGATGTTATGCTGTGGAAGTCAATGGGATAATGAGGAGTTGTCATTTCTTACAGTTCTGTCATGAGGCTCTGGTTATTTGATGTTTTATGTGAAGCCTCAGCTGCTGATACCAAGTCATCATGTGAGAACCGCAGATTTATTTTCTTTTTAAAAAGGGATTTAGCCTTTACACTGTTGCAAAGAGAGAGCTGACAGTTTGACCTGAACATAACCTCATGATCTGAAAGCCAGAGGCTAGAGAAAAGGAATGCAAAATTGTCTTTAACGTGTTATAATTTTTAAGCTAAAACGTGATTGTGAAAGAGACTGGTAGGAGGTCAATGCTTTTTGAAAGCTAGCCATTCTTTGCAGGTAGGAAAAGATACTCTCAACCTCATGACAGACCAGGCAGGGAGGCTTCTGGAAGTGAAAGAGTGTCCTGCTGCAGCTAAAAAGGCTGCAGCAAGCTCCCTTCCTCTGCAGAGCAGAAGCAGAAGAGGTTTTATAAACCACACTAACTTGCTGGTTAAATACCTGTTGATTTAAACTGTCCTTGTGTCATTCATTATCTTTGGCTCTGGCTTTGCAACCTCTTTAATTAGAGGACTACAGAAATCTTAATTTCTGAAAGCCACCCATAAACTATCCTTTTTCGCACAGCCATGTGATGCTTAGAAGGGCTGGTATCAATAAGGCATGAACCACATTGTTCAACTAAACACTACCTTTTTAAAAAAAACACATTTGTCATATAGTTGACATTGCAAGCTGATTTTATACTCTGGAAATGGTTCTGTGTAGCTGTATATGTGTATACAGTTATAGGTTTTACATTTTTCCCTTTTTGGCCAGTATCACACAGACCACATCCCAGCACCACAAACATCTGTGAGCCCCACCAGCCAGCTCTGGATGCACTGGGAGGCAGTCGGCTGCTGGGGCAGGAAAGCAACAGGGGCTTTGCTGCCTGCAAGGTGGCAGGTGCTGGTGGATACTTTGCAGGAGGACAGAGAGTGGAGAGGGGGTCCCACCTCCCAGTGCTGCACTCTCCTTCCCTCTGCAGCTGCCGCAAGTTCATTTTCCCAGTGGTCTTGCCTTGGGTCCCCTTTCCAGCTTCTCACTTTCTCCCAGTGTTTCCCCATGAAAGGGACTCCCTGACCCTGCTGCTCTTTGTCCGTGATGAGAAGGCAACACTTGCTTGCATCAGTCCCCAAGACAAAAGCAACACATTGAGCAACATTGATCTATAACAAATGTGGGATAAAGTCAATGCCTAGTCCTTATGGTGCGTTTCAGTCTACCACAGGATATATTTTTTTTTGTGATTCTTTGACAAAGCTGGAATGATCTGAAAAGGAAAGCAAATGTTCCCTTAACTAGCTAAAACCCTACAGTTACCATAATTATTATTATTATTTATTTTTATTTTTTCAGTTTCCACTGCAGCACCAAAGTGCAATGTCAGAGATTAATAGGGAGCATTGGACAAGTTTAAGGGGGAAAATCGGCTTCAGCCACTACATGGTAACACACCCTGGGCCTAGCACCAGCAGTGCCAATAGCAGTAAGGATATGTTAACAGAAACATACAGAAAGAAAAGGGGGCCATTCAATTAAGCAAATACTGTAGAGCCATTAAAAAGATAATTTATAAAAAGTACAAATGTAGAACCTGTGTGTGTGCATGGATGCTTGAAGGTATATAGTATCCTGTTATTATGATTATTACTTATGGGTACCTCCCATAATCCTTTTTATTGTAAAACACAGAATAATCACAAGAAAATCTGTGACTGCATCCAAACTATTTCATCCAGACTACAAAGACAGCAAGCTTCTGACAATGTCCAAGATCAAAACCTACCACTTTGAACACAGTAGCAGAGCAATACACATGTTGCTGTTCATTTTTATGCTGCAAATATTGAGTATATCATTCAGGAAATGCTCTATTAAATGTTTTAACAAATTAAACAATTAGGGAAATATCATCAGCTAAATCCAACCCTGATGTCAGCAATATGAATTCAGACTGTTCCAAGCAGTAAGAACTATGCAGTCACCACAAGACTGCTTACTCACAGAGGGATTTAGAGAGGAAATTATAGGCACATGCGACTTTCATGTTGAATCAGAACCGGATAATGAGAGGCTGCAAATTCTAAAAATTGTTCAATTAGTAGTGTTGGGAACACCAGGCTAAATATCCATTGTATCCTGGCACTAATTGACTTGTTTCCCTTCAGAACTTAACCATATTTGGGCTTGAGTGGCTTATCAACTCTCACACCCTCCCAGCTACACTGAATCTTACAATGAGCTTCATGCAGAAACCTGCCAGCTCAGAGCCTTCTTTATGACTGGGGCTGTGTGCCAGGTCTCCATTGCACCATGAAGCTTGTGGTGCTTACACTCACCTTGCTACCTAAGCTACTTGAGATTTGATTTAGGGTAGCACAGTGAAGATTTGCTCAGGTCATAGCAAGAAGCTACACAGGATCGGTCTAATATCCTGGAAGCACTTGCCAGTCAGTGATCTTCTCAAAATGGATGTGACTACATTGGTTCTGGATTTAAGCTCCCACATGATTTGGCAACACAGGTGCTATGCTGCACTACATGCCTCCAACTGCCAGGTAAGAAGATATAGAGCCACAGCTGAGATGTCCAGCTCTAGCGGTGCCAGTTGCCCTAAACCAGCTATTGGAAAACTGCTTACCTTTCTTAGCTGCTTGGGAGGATCTTTTCTCCAAATGAGCTCACATATCTTACTATATAGCTGTGCATGTGATTTTAACATGCCTAGACTAAAGAATCTGACATTGCAGTGCTGGGGTTGAGAAGGCAATTTGTTTCTCAAACCTAACACCTATGTCTTACTGGATGCTCAGAAGAAAATGTCACGGGAAAAGAAAAAAGTCAGCAGTTTTAAGACAGTAGTTTAAAAACCCTGAAATTAAAAATTCAATGACATCTTGTCTCCTTCTGGCAAACAGAGGGAGAAGGAAGGGAAAAAAAATAGTACTGTTGTAAACTGTTGTTTTTCTTAATAAATCAAAATAAAAAACAAGATAAACATAGCTTTCTACAAAGCTAGGGAAGGACTCTTTATCAGGGTGTGTAGTGATAGGACAGGGAGTAATGACTTTAAACTAGAAGACAGCAGATTTAGATTAGACATTTGGAAGAAATTCTTTACTCGGAGGGTGGTGAGGCACTGGAACCGGTTACCCAGAGAACCTGTGGATGCCCCATCCCTGGCCTGGTTCAAGGCCAGGCTGGAGAGGGCTTTGAGCAACCTGGTCTAGTGACAGGTGTCCTTATCCATGGCAGGGTGGTTGGAATTAGATGATCTTTATGGTCCCTTCTAACCCAAACCTTTCTATGATTATATGATTCTAAGCTCTGCCTTTCCAAACACTGTGTGATCTACTGCTAAGTACCTTAGCAATCTTCTCAATCTTCCTACATGTTCCCTGTGACAATAGTATCTCTTTTCTTTCCTTTTAAGGTTCTTTGAGCCATAACAAGTAAAAAAGAGTCTATACAAAACCCAATTCTATTCTCTTGTAACCTAATTAACATTCAGAGCCAAAATAAAGCTCTTGAATGCACAAGTACAGCTTTGGCTGTAGCCACTGGGAGTTTCCTGCATGTATCTGTGGAGAGAACACAGGCCTTGAAGCTTTCAAACTGCTCAAATATTGTGGGGAAAAGTGCTTTAGCCTTGAAGGAATCTTTCAAAAATGCCTGCATCATGCTTCATTCATTTGAAATCCCTTAATGTTCAAATTTGTAACAGTTATGTAGTGAGAGAGAACCCGTAAAGGTCAACTTCCATGGAAAAGAAATTTCCCAGGACAAAAAGGTCTTAAAATATTTTATTATAGAAATATACTTTTCAGCCCTTGAAACAGAGTAAATATATGAGAATTCCTAGAAGTCTATATTATTCCCCTTAGGGGTGCCAGACTTTATTTACAAAGCCTATATATTGCTATAGCAAGGAGTTATCATAGTTGAAACGTGCTCAAGACCTTATGATAGATGGGCAGATGGAAAAAACAAAGCAAAACAAAAAACTAAAACACACAGAAGCTCCAAGTGACTGAATAGCATTAAGCTTTCCCCATGGGAGTCATATTAGGAGGCAAGGTTTTTCTCTTCTGCTTGCTTTATGAATAACACGCATAAATAAATAAATAAATGAAATTACCCACAGCCTTCAATAATTTATTTACTTCATCCTGGTGATGAACATCTTAGAATTATAAACTGCCATATGGGTGATAGCACAGTTGCTACTGGTGATTCAACATTATTGTGGCTCTGAAATAAGATAGCTTATCTTTCTTTCCTTTGAAAGATGAAATGCAATGGACGTATAAAACCCTGTTTAGCTCATAGTTTGTGTTGTACATATTTCCTGGTTTTAAATGGGCAAGACTGAACCCAGTTTTTAACAACTACAGTCTTGAGGGCAGAATTAAATCTATAAGAACAAAGACTAATAATCTGAATGATGCTAATGGCAAATACCCACATGTGTGTAAATAATTAATTGTTTTCTTGTTAACAAGTTCAGATTTTTCGTTCTTTGGTTAGTGACCCCAAGGGTCAGTTTTTCTGTGAGAAATAGAAGCATTTAGGATTCTATCATCCTAGCCTATAACTAATTTATAGCTTCTCATGGCATCAGGTGCAAAGAATCAAGATTCAATTTATCACCCCAGGCTATTCCCACTTTAAGAGACAGAGCAGGTATTCTGCAGAAATAAATGAAGGGAAACATTAATGATGTAAAACCAACAGAAGTATGCCCTACGGAGATCTTATCTTTCAAATTCATAGAGACACATCAAGCTATAGAATGTCTTTTGTACTGATCTGGAAAGACTATAAAGACCTCTAATTATCTCCTACAGAAAAAAAAAAAAAAAAAAGGAATTAATATTTTTCTCATTGAACAGTATCAACTATAGTTGGTTAGTTGGTTGTTTTTCTTGGCCTGCTTTTTCTCCACAAACTTATTTTTTTACTTTTAATTTTCTCAATTTGGTCTAACATTTCCTAATCTCGCAGCTCTATAGAAAGATGACAGAACAAAAATAGCATAACAGATAGAGTCAGACACCTAACTGAAACAAAATTAAAACATACTCATCTTTGCTCAATTTTCCACTTTTTCCAGCAGGATCACCAGTCACATATATATTTACTTTATGTGTATGCTCAGCATAATTGATGCAAAGTTAATGACTAAAATAGCGTTCAAATATCCATGACTTCATTTCAATAAGTCCCACCTGCTCCCTCACTCTGTCTCTCTGGGACCGATTCCAGGAGAACATCTCATAGACAGAGAGAATCATCTGTGAAAGATGGCCAGTGGTCTGATCATGAACACTAGAAATCTTTGCTTAGAAAAAACGGACACATGATTTAAATCCTTAAAGTCTGCCTGTATTTTACTTTCTGTGAAATGGGAATTTCTTCATATTGGAAATATGTAAATGCCACTTAAGTTTAGTATTCTTACTTCAGTAATTCCGGGAGGATGACTGATTACTGGAATTAAATATTTTGGATGCTTCTCCTGTTTGAAAACTTTTGCACTGTATTTGAATATGGATGACCTTTTACTTGCTTTAAATTATTAAAGATAATTCTTCATTTTTAACATTATAACAATATTATAACATTCTTTATTTATCTCACATTTTAAAGATTTATCTCACATTTTAAAACTTACAGTTAGGGGTTAAACCTAAGCATGTGCACTTCTGCTATAAGGAAGAAAGACATGAACTTCCAAAAGGCATGGATGAAAAGACTACAGAATTTCTTTGGAATTTTAATTTCCTTCAGAATTGACTATCTAGCATTTTGGTTTGCTAAGGTTAGAAGAGATAAACCTCCATTTTTAACTGATTATCTGGGATGGGTGTCAGAAAGGGAATGAAAAACATATAAAGCATACTAAAAGTATAGACCAAAAGTCCTACACTAATGTCCTAGTTTTGAGCGTAAGGCTCAAAACTTCAGCCTGCTATTGGAAATGGGATTTACAGAGAACAATTTCCAGAACTATTGTCCATAGCTAAAATAGAACTAAATTACCCAAATTTCAAAAATTACCAAAACCACCTCCAGAATCAACTTTTATAGGTGTCATTTATTAGCTTGCTTTCTTTATTTTTTTTTAGCCATTAAAAACTGATTTTTCCTAGTCATGTTATTCATCCCAACAGCCATTTTCAATTACCACATGAAAACTGTAGACTGTAGTAGCTTCAGTGGGAGGTCACTTCATATATGTTTAGGCTAAAAAAGATTGTTCCTAACTATTTCTTTGCATTTCAGTTAAGAAATATTGGTAACATAGTAATGAAGTACGGCAACTCCGAGTACGGCAGTTCAGATAACTGCTGAATTTATTTTAAATGATTGGTTCCATAAAATTTTTAAAAGTTCATTTTTTAGCCTAATATTTTTAAAGTACTGTATGTCAAAGCAATTTTCAGCACACTGTATTTCAAGACATGAAATTTTTATGATGGTAAACATAAGGGCTTCAATAACTTAAAATATTAGCATTTCACAAAAGGATTCAACATGCTAGCAAATCAAAACTTTTTTTTTTTTCTCATTTCAAATTATTACCATTCATTTGAAACTTAGAGTATATTCAGAAATCAAATACAGAAATCTTTATAATTATATATGGAATGCTTCTTTTGATTAGTGACATAGGTTGAATGGAGTAGGATGATTTTTTGTACTACAGACAGAAAAATGAAGTTAAGAGAAGACTTAATACCGAGAAAATAAGCTTCTAAATAAGAAGCAGGACTGCTACTAAAGCCTGCAAGGATAGATTGAATATAATGAAGCCTTTGAAAGGATGTAAGAAATAACAAGCGTTTGGCAAGCAATAGACCAAGGAAGCTTTCTGGATCTTTTCCACTAATAAATTCTCTCTGTTTTGGCAAGAAATAGCTGTAATTTGTAAGCAGTTTTGATCTCAAGGAATCATTCTTTATTTCTGTAATGAGAGAAGATTTCCTATATAGGAAACTGAGACACTAGTTCCCCTGGCTAGGGTAGTATTGGATGCTCATGAAGGTACTGATACCAAACACGGTTCATACCACTCCTCAGAAACCAACCAGAAAATCACAATGTGGTGCCTGAAGACAATAGAAAATACGAGGTCATAAATTGTTCCCTGTTCTGCTAAACTGTCAATTCCAAACTGCATGATAGATGTTTGTTGTTGTTGCTTGTTTGTTTGTTTGTTTGTTTTTCCTGTCACTGCCAAAAGCTCTAACACCAGCTATGATGAATGCAAGGACAGAAATTACACACAATGTATGTGCTATTTGCACTTATATTCTGCACTCCTGTGATAGTGAGAACATACAATGCCAGAGCAGCAGAGTTTCTGGTTTCATCCCCAAAACAACTTCTTCCCACTAAAACCAAACATTTCAAAACAGGATTTTCCTTTCAAAAATAGAAATAAATATACACCGAACATTTCCATCTATGTATCACTGTGTATATTTTGCAGCAGTGAAAGACGTAAAGCAAGGAATCAGATGGGGAAAATTTTAAACATCCCCTAGTCTCCTTGGGATTTAATCCTCAGCAAGCCTAGCTTTTGAAAACAATATTTGATAGTATTCAAAGAATTTTAAAACATATTTGTGTAGAAAAAGTTGATTTTTCACTGGTAAAATAAATTAGCTGCAGACTACCAATCCTTTAAACAAAATATCAGGAGAGATATTGTTAGCAGAGATGAAGTCCTGCCCAGCAGGTTACTCAACTACAAAGGAATACTTAAACTGTGCTTATCCCGATTCCATGCAGGCTCCCGTGGAGAGATTCCTGGGGCTGTGGACATGTGGAACTAATCAATCAGATAAGACCATCCGCAATTCTTAAAAAACACATTTTGTGCTCAATGTGATTTTGACACAAATCTGTTATTTAATATCATACCTGATCCAAGTTACAAATTGGCCAGGGCTCTGTCCTCTAAATAAAGATGTTATGCTACCTCAGGTGTTCTATGCAAAGCTAAACAGTTTTTAACTAACTTTCCTCATTAGAGCAATTAAGGTCCTAGGTTTAACAGTGCTATGGAAAACAACTATTGAAGAGGATGTTCTTGCTCAGAAAAAATCCTCAGGGGTGGGAAGACAGGCACCAGTGCCTCATGATATGCTTTGGCTAATTAAGATGTTGACTGAGTCTATGTTAATCATAGTCCATCAGGCTATATTTGATTAACATGTAAATTGGTAGACCCTCTTCTGCAATTGCCCTACCATCTGAGGTCTAATTATGGGCCTCAAAAAAGACAAGAACTGGACTTGTAATTTAGAATGTTCAGTTAGGAAAACAATTTTTTGGCACACACAAAAGAATTGTGAGGTAGGGTGTTTATGTATATTGTTTCCAAATACACAGGAATACCTTAGACCAACTCTACAGATATGCCTACACAAGGTGGAAGTTTAAAGATAATGCAGCAAAAGGGCTTTGTTTAAATAGTGCACAACAAAAGTTAAGTGTTTCTTCCATTGGTTAATTTTCTCAGACCAAATAGATGTATGCAGTTGAGGAAGACAGGTAGATATATCTAAAAGTCAGTTCAAATCATCTGAGATAGAAGTTATGACAAATTAGATTTATAGCATAGCATATAATAGCGTAGCATAGCAACTATGTCATATTCCATTGACCTAGCCTATAATGAGCATGCCTGATATTTCTTACTGACTAGCCCTAGAAGTTAGTAACTCAGCATCTTACCAAGGCCAGTAGAATCAGCACAAGGAGACCGTGTGTGCCCTTCACTAGGGATTGATACATAATTTAAATAATTCAGATAAAGTCTCTTAACAATGTCTCTTGGCTACAAAAAGACCCTGTGACCTAACTTCAGCACTAAAGTAAATGTTTTTACGTATTGATGTATACGCTTTTTCCCTTCCTTCCTGTTTTCCCTCTTCTCACTTTCTACCACATTGAAAAAGGAACATTTCCATTTTGGTCTATAAATAACTCAGCTCTTTTTCTTTAAGAACAGTGACATAATAAAATGATGTAAAAGAATCAACAGTTACTCAAATTGTGTGTAGCTGTCTATAGACAAGATAACTGTCTAAGGTGGCACTGCAGCCACTGACAATCTAGCCAACATGGGCAGTGGAACCTAAAGAACTATTGAATTGGGTAGATTAGATATCCTCCCTGTTCAGGGACCTAGGCACAGGTGCCCAGCATTTTTTCAGATGATCTGGCAGAGCCACTTCTCCAGAAGGACAATATGTCTGCATGTCTTGTGTCCCATATGAATGTCTAAGGTACCCTAATGCACCAGTGATGGCATTAGATAGCTAGATGTGGTCAACTGAATTGAACCATATGTGACTACTGTCATTTGGGCTGAATAATATAGATGCCTAACTTTTAAAATTTTTAAATGAATCCCACCCAAGTTGCTCTCAGCTTTCACTACATCTCCCAGCATCAACTGACATATCAAAACCATTTTTATAGTCTATTTATAGCCTTAGAGTGCAAAAAGAAGTGGAGTACAGAAATAATCTTAAAAATTGGAACAACATCTAGTGCAAAGTCTAATACATGGCCTTGAAAAAACAAGAAGCAACAAAGTCATTGGCAGAATTTCCAAAAGACAAAAGAAGTCTCCTTGTAGGATACTGTGCTAGTATCAACAGAGTGTATTCATCTCTTTAACAACCTGTAGGAAAATGAGTTATAAATGACAATCAGTGTCTAAATCTGACTCATTTAAATTAAATTGAAAAAGAAAACAGAAGTTAAAACTGTGATCCAAGTCCTAACATAATCCCCATCTCCACCAACACATCTACTGTGACTACTTTGGAAGAGGTGCAGAGGCAATTAGAATTTTAGAATTCATTGTTCCTTCATTTGCCATCTGGGAATGCTCTGGAAGCCTTTGGAGTCCTGAAATCTCAGATTACAATCTGTTTGGTGGATTGGATAAGAAGAACTGGTGCAGGAAAAAAAAAAAAAAAAAAAAAAAAGAGAGAGAGAGGGGAAAGGAAAAAGGGAAAGGAAAAAGGAAAAAGGAAAAAAGGAAGTGGAAGGGGAAGATCTCATTTATTTGTCTAATGTAGATGGGTTTTAATTGTGAGGTTGACCCTCAGTTTCCTTTATTTAGCACTGAAGTATGATACTCGAGTTCCTTCATGGAAGCAAAAATTATCCATCTCTTTTTTGTCTGTATGCAATCCAGAAAACTTCAAAAGCTCTTACAAATTTACATAGATGTCAGCTTAGATGTCAGCTAATAATATACTGGGATTGGACAGACTCAGGTATGGCTGGAAGCTAACAGTGTTTTCCCTTTAGGAAATTACTGGTGGGCTTTGCCTAAGAGTCAGCCAAAATACTAATATTTCAGTTGAAGTTTTAATTACATAAGACCACACATTTCAATGATTTCATTTTGCATCAACTATGAGACCTTGATAGTCAGCATCCTGTCCTGTCTGCCATAGCACGTGGTCTGAATTTTAATTTATAATCTCTTAAAACCTGCAAGTTTATCATAGAAATGGATGCTACTTTTCTAAAAGACTGAGAATTCTAATAGGAAAGGAAAGATACCTGCTATGTCAAACCAGAAATGATTATACTCTTGTACACGTTACAGCTTTTCAAAAATAAAGAGATATGGTCATACATCATTGAAACACATTTGGGGAAAGTATTGGGATGCTTGCGAACTTTGCAGACCTCAGACATATATTGTAACAATGTCCCACACTTCTTGAACTCAAATGATTCTGCAGATGATCTCCTGCTCAGCAGGTCAATTCCTATCTGTTTATATTGTGTTTTAAATGCAAACAAATTCCAAACTATGCAACACAATGCACTTCTAAGGAGTGGGAGGATATGCATAACAGAAAGATGTATTAGTAATTAGGCAGAATTTCATCAAAAGGAAGTTTTGAAAACTGCATGAAATTAATTAGAATCTATAAATATCATTCAAATATATATGATGGACATACTCTATCTGTTTCTATATAATTATGAGTAAAAAAAAAAATGACTGAATTAGTATCTAACCACTTTCATTGCAATTAAAAAAATGCTATTGATATTTGAAGCAATACTCAAAATCTCTTGTTTTGTCAGTTATGTGGGAGCTGTATTCTTTTACGCTTAGCCTATTGCACCAGACCGGACCTCCTGCTGCTTACTGTTTGTAGAATGGCAGCTTCCCATGAGAGCCCAGAAGTGTTTTCTTCCAGTTAAGGATAACGAAAGTATCATTCTTTTACATTGCTTAGCCCAAGTTATGATGACATTCACTTCAGGTATTTATTTTTAGGAAGATGGGCTGTCACGAGCTTTAAGTGTAGGCTTTGTAAGTCTTCTGTGCATAACGTTAACATACATCTTAATAGATCTGTCCAAACAATTTCTCTTGCAGTGATGCAAGTTAAGAGTACAAGTAAAAGAGTACTGATGAAAAGTGTATCAAATGCATTTTAAAAAATTGGCACTAATGTTTATAGATGCACACATAAGTATGTATGTATATAGTATAAAAACATAGACAAGTTGGAGGCAGTGCTATGTGGTCTTTATGTGACATCTAGACTAAGAAATGTGTAAAAGCTTAGAAAAAATCACCAAATTGCAGCACAGTGTATGGCAGCTTACAATTTCTTTCGTAGAATGGTGTGTGTTTCAAGAAGCAATATTATAGTTTCCGTCTGTCTAAACCTTCTAGTTATGACAAATAGCAAGTAGTTAATGTCTGCTGGAACATGTTTAGTTTGCTCTAAATTTCTGAGTAAATGGATGTTAAGTTTATTTAGATGTGTTTCTCTCCACCTTTGGAATTAAGTTTGTTCTGCTTTAATTCATTGAAGGATATTTATAACTAAGTTTACTTCATTAAGCAGAAATGTGAGGTTGGTGGTAATCTTTTGTTTGCAATTAAAACCCCGTTAATTGCAATAAAAAATAACTGCCTTATAAAAGCATAAGTAGTTCTGCATTATAAAAAAAAATGCTAGGATAGCAACATTACTGTTTCAGGCAGTTAATTTTAAGACTCTCTTGCTCAACTATTTTGGTGCAGTTCCGTTACCATCCACGTGTATAGATATAATACTGAATGCATGTTCCTTTATGTCAGATGCTCTTAAAATTAAATAAATGGAAATTTAGAATTAGTGAAAACTAGGAAAGAAGAAGAAACAAATACATCCCTTTATTTCTATAAACTAAAGGATGCTAGTGAACAGTTTCGAAACACTGAACTAAAGTAATTTCTCTGGTAGAGAACCAAGAAGCCTAAACTGGTATATCAAGGACCAGGGAATGCATCCTGCCTTGTTTGCTTGCTGTGAAACCAAGGATGTGAAAATAATAAACAGTGCATGCTAGAGATACAGTACCTTTGTCTACAGAAAGCCAGGAGAAGCATAACCTGAAATATCAGTTTGGTGTCATTTGCTAGAACTGACAGTTATTATTAGGAGCTGGGAGGAGTATGCGATAAAGGACAGGCTAAGCTAACTTTTATTCTCAAAGGGAGGAGTAACTCATAGTTGTGCTGTTATTTCAAGGGTCATGGCCATATCTAGTGGTGCAGCACAGAGAGATGAACCAGGTCTCCCATATTTCAAAAACTGTTAATAAGCTAAAGAAAGGGAACATTTTTATCATTCTTCTTGAAATACTGCTGTCAAGACTCTACCACATCCTTATATTAAACTTGTGAATTTGCCTATCCTTGGGCCCCTTCTAACAAATCTCATTAGTGGTTGTTTTAACAGAGATTTTTGTTTTTAAGCCAAAAGAGAACCATAGTAACTGCACACTTCCTAAACCATTTCATTCATGAATGGGAAATGAGTCTCCAAATTTTTACTCACATGAGTAACCACATTGATATCCTTGGGCCTTCCATTATTAAGAGCTAGAACTGTGAGTGTAAATTTGCAGGATTTGGATGTGGCACTTCATTACTTCATAACAGAGAAATCTGTAGCTGAAATCAATAGTTAAGCATGTGAAGCATATAAAAGACATTCTTTCATGGAGGTCTGATTATAATACATCTATCAATTTTGTTTCAGCATCAACAAATAAGCATATGATTGTAAAGAGATGTACAGACTATAGGCAGTAACTACAAAGACACATTTTAGATAGACATTCTAGCTTCAATAGGGGATTTGGGAATAGTCCACCAGAAAGAACAGAATAATAGTGAAAAAGGTCAACACTTCCTGAAAAACTAACATACTAAGTCACAGAATAAGTTTTTCGTTCTCTGTCAATCAGTAGTGTAACTGTTGTCAATCATCCCCCCTTACCTTGTTTGTGATTTTTGAATGGCCACAAAAGGAACTTTTGTTGGTAATTATGGCCTTTACAATTCATCTGAGTCACAAGAAGGATTTTCATAGCCTGCCTGTGGAATAGACTTGGTATGCCCCAAGCTGCGCTCACGTATGTCTAACCAATTCAAGCCAAAGTTTCCCACGATAATATGAAAGGAAAAAAACTCAGACAAATACAAGTCACTATTCTAAAAATAACAAGGAGAGGGGAAAGGGATAGGATAGCCGGTATTCCAGTATCTTCTGTTTTCTCTCTCTCTCTTTATTTATTTATTTTTCTCTCCCAAAGAGGATAAATCTGTAACTCCCTCTATGGAAGGGTGCAGTTAGACAGGATATGCACCTGTGCATCTTGAATCTTCTTAAGGAGTCTTTACAATCTCAGTCGTACCACATGCTTCATCTTACAGCAATCAGGAGCATTCTGCTAAAAATTAGTGCCAAGAATTAATGCTCCTTCATTTATTTTTAATTCAAGAGTTCCCCTAGGACTTTTCCTTTCCCCAAATACTTCCACTTTCTACACATACATTTATGCTTTGTTTTCTTTGGCTATCAGTTCATGTGACCTATCTTGTCCCTGCTGAAAATGCGAAGAAAAGATTTGTGAGAGAAGGTTCTCACATAAAAAAAAAAAAAAAACAAACAGTTCTGGAATTGATCCAGAAGAGTGACAAATCTGATAACATCAAAGACAGAGCATCTGAAACCAGGGTTTAGGCAGAACAGCTTTTTCAACAAATTGTAGCCTCTATAAATTTACCCATTTCCAAACAGCTGAGCCCGTTTATTTGTTTATTTTCCTAGCTCAACTGAAGGAAAGTCTGAAACAACTTTGGAAAAATAACAGCAAAGTTGTTCAACGGAAACCAGCCCCTCTACTGTAAACAGTGCCTCTCCACAAACTATGCAGCTGCACAAAGCAGAGACAATACAGGGGACCCTCAGCATCATTAACCAACTTCCCTTCCTCACGCAACGGTCGCTTCAATAAAGCAATTACAATAGCATCGTGGAACAGTAGAACGAGGGGGGGGACCAAAAAATAAAAAATAAAAGAGAGAGAGAAGAAAAAAAAAAAAAAAGAAATAACCTTACCAGCTTCTCCTACAGTATATAGCTGAAAGGGAAACAAAACCCCCAGCTGCCGAAGCGCATGCAATTGGTCTCCCAGAATGAATTGACTGAAAGAACTATGAAAGGCTAAAGTCTGCCGGCCCCTCTCAGCAGCCTCTCTTCAGCTCCCTCTCTCCGCGCCTCCTCACAAAGCCATTCTCCCGCTCCCTAATCCTCGCACAGGAAAAAGCAAAAAAGCAGCACACACCGAACGACTCCGGCAGAAGCGCTTCTCCCGGGAGGGCAGGGGGAGGAAGAGGTCCCGCTGCCGCTCGGCCGCCGCCCGGCACCCCTGGGACAAGCATCCGCACCCGCACCGCAGCCCGCTCAGCGCAGGAGCAGCACGGCCACGGGTGCTCGCAGGGGTCCCCCCTGTGCATCTCGGGCAGCGAAGCAGTTAGCCTTGCCTTTGCCTTTTTTATTATTATTTTTATTTATTTATTTATCTCTTTTTTCAGTTAGCCGAGTGACTTCCTAAAGCTGATGCTGGGCCTAATATATATATATGTTTATGTTAACAAAGAACACAAAAGTAAACCTTAAATAGCGACACTAATGATCCCCCAGATAGTCAATAATAGGAAAGTAAGAGAGCAAAGACCCCGAGAGACAAGACATGAATAACGTGAAGAATCACCAAATTAAAAGCAATATAAAAAACATCACTGCCTCCCAGAAATGCTTTGGATAGATAAAATCAGAACAAACTATTGCATTTTTCATGATGAAAGAAGATTTCTATCTACATTCCCAGTTTATGTAAAAAGAGACAGCATTTTTCTGTATAATTTTTCTTGAAGCCATGCCATAGATACTGAGATAGCATCCCCTACATATTCCCAGATTTTCAAGAAAGCTTAAAATCATTGTTAAATAAATGCTGTTGTAGTATAAGTTTTTAATGCAAGTTTTACCTTTCTGTGATATGCTGTAACTCAGAAATAGACAGCTGCCACAAAGTAAATCAAAGCCCTACAAAAGCAGATGGCATAATTTCACATCTTAAATGATGGCTGTAAGCCTTCCACTAATAATTTATAAGGAGACTTCCTCCTGCTTGTTCTTCTGCTCAGCAGCATGCTGTTTGAGCCTTTCAAACAAAATAAATAGACTTCAAACCACCAGCTTCACGCACAGTAACACTTACGAATGCTATTTCAACCTGACACAAGCTGACTTTGTTCCTTGGTGACCCTGGACAGAAAACTGAGGTGACAGTTTGATGGATAAGATCTTTTTCACAATACGGGTTGTGACTTCACAGCTCTGTCTCCCCATTATTGCTTAGTTGAAGGAGGAAACAGGAGCAGAGGAGGATCTTCACCATAGTGAGCCATTTTAACAGTGAAAATGAACCAAGCATATGCAAGAAATGTCTTCAACACCTTTTTCCTACCACAAAGTTGGGAAGTTGGGAGAATCCCTTTCCATTTTTGTTGGCAATAGTGTGTAAGAGAGGACAAGGAAGGGGTCCAAGGAGAGGAATTGATGCCAATGGTTTCCTCCAAATTGTATCTTGGATTAAGAAAGTGGCAACATCAACAGAGAGGGGGGAAGGGAAGGGAAGGGAAGGGAAGGGAAGGGAAGGGAAGGGAAGGGAAGGGAAGGGAAGGGAAGGGAAGGGAAGGGAAGGGAAGGGAAGGGAAGGGAAGGGAAGGGAAGGGAAGGGAAGGGAAGGGAAGGGAAGGGAAGGGAAGGGAAGGGAAGGGAAGGGAAGGGAAGGGAAGGGAAGGGAAGGGAAGGGAAGGGAAGGGAAGGGAAGGGAAGGGAAGGGAAGGGATTCTGTTTGTTTCAATTATAATCAAAGAACGCTTGGACTGTGAATTTATGAATTTTCTCTTTACTGTGCTAGTTTAAGTGTTTACCAGGAATCTTGGACAATTCTTTACTTGACAAAGGCCTTAGTGCACTAACCTGCCCATTGCAATTCTTCATTACACAAAGATTATCATAAAGTATCAGAGTCATATATCAGTCACACATATTCAAAAACAATTTGATACCTATTACTTCATTATTTGAATGCAGATTCTATTCTCTGCTAAAATGAATTCAGAAGTCTTTTTACATTATTAATATTAACATGCTTCTCATAAAAACTGCCAGTTTGCACAGAACTCTCCAGGAAGAAATTGCCTTTCCTTGAAAAAAATGTTGAAAAATGACGAATGAACTCTCTGAAATGTAAGGCTCCACCTTCCATAGGCATGAGCTTAACAAATACCATGACATGAATTAGCCACTTATTTCCTTAGAGAGGAACACAGTCTGCTAATATGCCTTTGTTTCTGCTTTTTCATCTAATCAGATGGGCTCGTTATGATAATACCGGCAGGCATCAAATCTCTGATTTTATGGGTGGATACTCAGGCCAAATAACCTGGCCCAAAGAAGTCTGTGGCCAGAAGCCAAGTCTTTCCTGTTCCACATAACTGCACCTTGTCTCCACTCTGAAAGATTATTAATTTTGTCTCCACTGTGAAAGATTATTTCTGAGAACAAGAACTAGTTTACCTTATGTTTGAGATCTTTTTTTTTTTTTTTTTTTTTTTTTTTTGTATTTGTTGCTGTCATTTCTTGTTTTGGATTTGATATTTATAACTCTATCTAAAAATATACAAGAATTCTCTCCCTGGTAGCAAAAATGTATCATAAATATATGTGACTCTTATTCTTTTCCAAAAAAAATACTATTTTCTTTCCAAAAAGACTCACTTTGCTTCAGATTATTGTATGTCTGTACTTCCATATTTATAGATATTCTTTCTGTAGAATTTCTGTGAGGTAGCACACAAAAGCCAGAAACTGACTGATACTAAAAAATAAAGAATAAAATCTGACAATATACAGGAATATCTACAGTTACCTTTTGTTTCATCAATTCAACTCGGATTTATATGTGAATATATTTTTTCTGAGAACCATTTTAGAATTACACGCTTGCTTTTGGTGTCCCCATTCAGGGATGTAGGCGGGAATCTAGCATAGTGAAAGTCATGTGGTGTGAATTTCACCCCCCCCTAAAAGGAGTTTTGAGAGATGTACTTGTGAACCGTTTATCTCCCAATTACAGCTTCTAAACTGCTGTCTTCGTTTCTTTGTCTTAAGGATCTGAGAACATTCCCATTGTAAAGAAGGAAATACATTAAATGTTTTATAAACACTAAGACCAGTTCACAGACCATTTTATTGCCTCTAAATAACAAGGTTCATACCAACCCACACGTACCTAACTGTGATACGCACAAATGAGAAGAGCTCTGAAAAGTCACTTTGAAAAATACAGCCGTTCTTGTATCTGGAAACCAGTAAAAAGGAGTTCGCATAGAGAAAAAAAAAAAAAAAAAAATCTCACAACGTGACTTATTACTGAAAACAGCGAGCACTAAAAAATCGGAAGAACTCATTTTTTCTAATGCTTGTAGTAGAACGTAATTTTCAGGCTAATGCATGACAAATGCTTGAAGGAAGTCTGAGCTTTAGGATATACCAGCAGGCTTACACACTGCTTCATAGTTTTTTCTTTACTTGCTCTCAATTTGTCCTCTTTTATCTGTATCAAATGTCGAAAACACCTTATTTGCATAGCATTTATTCTTCTGTGTTTTTTGGATTAACATAAAGCATAAGGCAAGGTCATTTGGATAATAGCCCCGCATTTTTAATAGCAATCGTAAGTGCATTTGAAATCATCTTTTCTGCAAGCAGGATGCTGCAGACAATTGCACTGGAAAAGATGCCAGCAAAACTAAACTTTAAAGGTTGCTAAGCTCTTTGAGAATCACTGGTGTGACTGATGAGTGCAATCCATTGCAGTTCTTTGATTTTGCTTGCTTACCTTCTCCTAGAAAGAAACTTCCAATAATTCTTAAAGGCACCGTGGAAAATGTGGAAAATGGAAGCAGCATATCTTTATAACCAGAAGGAAATGAATATTTTAGGCATACATACATCATCTAATTTGGAGGAAGCACAAGCTCCATAAGTTGTCACTAGAGGCTTTAGAGAGTGCATCTTTTAAACAGCTCTTTAATGCAGTCAATTAATGTTGAAACTTTACCATTCACAGGTAAAGCTATTTAATGTTCTGTGCTCAGCCACCCTTTAACATGTGTACCTTGAAATTCAGAGACAATCTTTGGCTATGTCACAGGATCTATCTTTTGAGAAATCAGTATGATGTCAAATCTGAAACAGGAAGAGCAGAGGGATGGTGAGAAGGAAGGATGATTGGCAGTAACGAGGGAAGAAAACAGCAGAAAAAGGTAGCTGGGTAGAAGGAAAGGAATCAGAAATAAAGATGATTAGAGAGTCACTCCAGCAACAACTGCAAGTCAGTGTTTCATTCTGGCAAGGGTTTTATCTCCACAGGCTCCATCTAGCCCTGCTCGCTCTCTTTTTTATTTTGTTTCGTTTTGTTTTCCCGGAGCTGAATGAAAGTAAAGGTTCGGTATTGCAGCTGGGTTTACATCAGGAGTGTATGTGTGAAACTAAGGATATCTGGCTTGACACTTCAAAGCACGTCAGCCAGTGTTGGTTCGTCTAGATTGTGAACTTCAGTATATGTGTCAGTCTTCCTAAAAGTTTGATAGAAGAACAAGATAAAAACAGCAAATGGAAAGAACAGCCTGCGTCTAGTAAAAGGTTATATCTTCATACCTCCTCCATCCATAAGCTGTAAGGAGCAGTATGGTGTCGTTCTCTATAAACTGGACAGAAAACATGCTCCAGGTATCTTTTAGGAAGCTGGCCAGAGATGAGCAAACACTGTCATTTTGGACAGTGGGGTACTGCTCCTATGCAGCCAGGAAAAATCCCTGGAATCCAGCACATCCTTCACAGCCCTCTGCATCAATCTGGAGATGAGCAGGCAGCCTGGGCCCTGGAGGGCTTCACATGGCTGTGGTGACAGCAGGTGAAGCTCTGTCTCTGCTGCAGAGGCTGGAGAGGCTTGCTGTCCCCTCTTCAGTCTTCCATGAGCTGCAGACATTGATGCTGTGGACATTCCTTGGATTTTCTTTAATTGTTCAGATATGGTCTTGTAGCAAAGTTATTGTGCTACAGACAGACTGATAGGTTCAGATCCACATTCACAGGCATTTAGGAGACTGAAAGGCCTTTGAAAGCCCAACCATTATGATTTTGTAACCCTTTCAGCATTTAAAGACAAACATCTGAAATAAATAAATAAATAAATAAAATCCTAGGCTGGAAGCCTCAGGCTCTTAAGTTCTTTGTATGAGACACGTACATTTTCCCTGTAGTTCAGAGATTTGCATCACAGTGGAATTCCAACTGCAGTTAAATCTTCTGGATATTACTACAGTGAAAACATATACAACAATTTACGTAGTGGTAATCTTGCCCACTTTTCCAAAACAATGCAAAATTAATACAGTAAATGTGGGTGTATTTGGGAAGAGGGAAAAGAAGTAAAGAATAAAGTGTCATACAGACATATGGTATAAATAGTTGGCGGGGAACCACCCTGCAAACTACTCAAACCACTGCAAACATGAGCTTCGTCAATGTCTTACAGTTAAGCAGACTCCATACATGAAATCCCCTTCTATGAACAAGAATTTGTAGCACTGAGCTGTAACTTAAGCACTGTTGCAGATTTATCCCCTCATTAAAGATTTCTCCTAGGAGTTATCATCACATTCACATGACAAGAAAAAATAACATATGACTTTATCTGGACATTATCCAATAATGTACACAAGGAAGGTAGTAGAATATTAGGTGTGAGAAATGCCTCAGTTAATACCATGCACTGCTCTTGCTGGGAAAAAACGTGGGATTTTTTCATTTGTTCAGAATAACATAAGATAAATCTGTTGCAATCCAAGACAGACTTCAGAGTACACATTGAGGGAAAAGGATTCAAACAGCAATAATATGGCCAAGAATTGGAATAAGGGGAGAAGCTTAGAAAAGCAGTTTTGAGAGACACCACCTTCCTGATGGCATCTCATGTGAGCTCACTCAACACCTCTAGCACCCCTATATTGCATTATATCACAGCAATAATCCCTGTCTCTCATTTAGAAGCCACTCCAGCTTCAGAGACCAAGCTCAACCTTGTAAAATGAGGAAGAAGGTGGAGCCTGATGGTCAAAATATCTGCTCACCATGAAGGGGAGACACAAGCTGAATTACCAAGCACAAGCAGCCTGGGAAATAATTTCTGATAATATAACACTTTAGGGGTAGCTTCCTTTAGATTTCATTTAAACGTATTAAAAATGAACTTAATGACAATTTACATGAATTAGAGTATTAAGATTTAATAATAAATCATTTTAAGTTATTCTTTTGCTCAAGTTTATCCAACTATTGTGTTTTTTGTTTGTTTGTTTTGTCTCTAATAATATACTTCCCTTCTACACTTTTCCATGTTTTTTTTTTTTTTTTTTTTTTTTTCATTCAACAGATAATTATTCTTCCTCTATCTCTTTTGCCAGTTTACAAATCCAATTTAATGTAACCAAGGTAGACAAAACATATTTAAATACATTCAGGCAAAGGTTTCCATCCAAATAATCAACTCCATTAAAACACAAATTTTACATTGAACTGTGTAAGCTTCTTACCAAGGCCAAACCTAACCTGATTGTAATAAGTGAATAATGACCAAAATATTTACTTCTCCAATAACTATAGTCTGTAATGGAGACAGAGATAACAGAGAAAAAAAATGAGCACACTGTATGCAGCAAGAGGAAATCAAACACTTTTTCCTACAGCAGCTGTAGTGACACTGACAGATATTTAGGCAACCCAGCTATTTTCTAATAAAGACTGAATCCCATTCATGTTAAAGTATTATGACAGTCTTACACTCTGTTGGGAGCATGGTTTGATAGTTTCTATGCAGCTGTTTCTGACTTCTCTGTAAACGTATTCTGCTTGTGAAACTGCAGTGGATCTGTCTTAGAGGAGGATAGGGCCATTTACACTTTCAGATGTAAACTGGTAGGAAGAAACACAAGTGTCTGTTTTTAAAGATACCTCGCAAGGCCCATGATTGCATCTTACTGTATAACTTTGGAAGAGGAGAGGCTCCCTCCTATGGTTAAACCGTGTAAAAGTGTGAGCATCATCGGGAGCAGGGATTCTTCAGACATAAAGTCACTTGGTAGATATACTTGCCAGTATACAACTTCAGAAAATAAAACTATTAAATATAAATATATACATAATGTAATATATATATATATATTACATAAGCATCTAGAAGCTGGGTCAGAACACCATATTTTGCCTACAATAAAAAGGATACTATCATATAATAATGCTGGCATTAATATTAATTTTCAAATGAAAGCTTAACACCAGCCACAAATGCTCATGTCTGCCCCCCCAACCCTCCACCCCAGCATTCTTTTAAAGATGTTTTGTTATGTTTTTGTAATATTTTAATAGCTAAAAATGGCATGCCAATCTGCTAATGACTGTGTTTCTGGAATAAATATTAGAAACAGAAAAATAATGAAGATATATAGCATAAAATAATCAAATAGATTTTACATCATATCAAGGCTATTAGACATGTGAAGTGTACCAAATGAAGTGTAACTCCAGAAACAAATAGATTATAATATTTGATCCCTGCTTATGACTTTTTCCTATCTTTTATTTTTTTGATTTTTTTTTTTTTTTTTTTTACACTGTGAAACAAAGACTCTGAAACTACAGATTTTACATTAATGGATTGAAGGGTTCAGAAAGAGCATAATTTTACTTATCTAAAAGAAATAGCATCTGTATCCTGAGCCTGATAATGTCACCTAATGAGCATAGACATGCCAAGAACAGCAAAAAATGTTTAAGACAATATTCAGTTGTTCATTTTTGACTTGAAACAGATTGTGGTTTTTAAATTTCCTTTATTACAATTACAGCAAGTAAACTCTTTCACCAGCTCTCCATGGGCAGCTCAGTTTACTCTCAAACCTACCAGACTTAAAATGAGTTGTCAAGAGTTCTTGGTTTCAATTGCTTTTATGGCAACAGTATTTATTATGTATCAAAATAAAATAAAATAAAATAAAATAAAATAAAATAAAATAAAATAAAATCATAGAGTCTACTCAGAGAAACAATATTGTTTCCTATAAATTAATCATGCATTGTTTTGCATGAAAAAAGGTACAGTGGCTACAATGTTTTTCTTTAGCTTCCCTTCCCATTTTAAGAAGCTCTAATCTCGGTTTTTCATTTGTTCCACTCCAGGCTCAATACCTGGGAGTACAACAGAATATGTGACTGAGTACAATAAACAACCTCTTGACTGATAAAATTTTATTGTGGTGCACTCAACACCTGCATCAGCACACTTTTCATTAATGGACTACAGTAAATGTTTATATAACTACCAAGAGAGTTTACTAATGTGAACAAAAATTCTAACAGATAGATCATACTTTGTAGCAATTAAGCTCTACTATAAAATGTAGACCAACATATACACAGTTCTCCAAGGCACCTTAGATTAGTGAGAAGGGGGATATAAAATCAACTATGAACAAGTGGTAAGAAATCCTGTTTGTCCCACATACCAGATTTTCAGAGAGAGTTTACACGACTATATCTTTTATTAAAAACAAAAGAACAGGTTTAAGTTTCATATAAGCATTCAATAAATCCGCAACTAAACTTCATATTTGATTTTTGAAATGCCAACACCAATAATCATTAGGTTTTCTGAGTGCATTAAGGGTCTGATCCAACTCCCAGTGAAGCCAGAAAGATCATAAGTACTGACTGCCCTGGAAACCATGAAACATTGAACTACAAACAGGTGGCTTAAGTGCTTATCCTGCATCTTCCATGGGTCTCCAGTGTGTTTCCTCAAGTGGTCAGCTTGTACTGGATCAGGAGCTGGCCTATCACTAGCATGTGAAGAGAAAGCTTGGTTAAAGCACATAACATCAGCTGGCTTTTAATCATTGTATTTTTATTTTTATTTTTTAACCTCAGCTTGTCACTGTCTTAATAACTGGCCTTCAGGTAAGGTTAGAGAATTGTGACAAAGTACTGTCAAGCCAACTGGGACATCTGGGCAGACCCTCCAGGCAGGAGGATTGCACATTTGCAGACAACCTTGATGAAACTCTGACTGTAACAGGATGGGTGTTCCCCTCTACTGAGCACCAGTGAGGACTGGAGCACCTGGAGTACAGTGTCCAGTTCTGGACTCCCCAATACAGGCTAGACATGGACATATTGGAGAGAGTCCAGCGAAGGGCCAAAAAGATAATTAAGGGAGTGGAGCATCTCTTATACAAGGAAAGGCTGAGAGATTTGGCCAAGAAGGCATCAGCTCAGAGAAGAGAATCTCATCAATGTGTATAGATACACGAAGGAAGGGTGCAAAGAGGATGGAGCCAGAATCTTTTCAGTGGTGTCCAGTGACAGGACAAAAGGCAATGGGCATAAACCAGAACACAGGAAGTTCTGGATACACATCAGTAAGCAGTTCGTAACAGTGTGATTGACTGAGCACTGGCACAGAAAGGTTGTGGAGTCTCCCTCCCTGGACATCTTCGAAAGTTGCCTGGACATTGGCCTGGACAACCTGCTCTGGGTGGTTCTGCTTGAACAGGGAGGTTAGGCTGGATGACCTCCAGAGGCCTCTTCATACCTGAACCATTCTTATGATTAGAATAAAATAATAATAATAAAAATTCATCATTCAGAATGAATGAATCCTTTGTTAAACAGAAACTAAAAAAAATAAAAAGCCCTTATGGTTTCATACTCTTATGTACATATATTTACACATAGAAATGTTTTGTTATGAGAAACATCTTAACAAAAGCATAACTTTAAAGAACGTAAACAATAAAACACATTCCTTGAGAGAAACAGCCTTTAAAATGTAAATGCCAGCAGCAGCCAGGGCATCTCATATTGCACATATAGCATGTAAAACAAATTTGCATACCATCTTCATCCATTTACTCTGCCATTGCTCTGTTAAAATATTATAAAACATACTCTTCATTAATGATGGGTATAACCCATAATTTTATTAACATAAAGAATAAGATATTGCCACTAATACATGATGTTAATCAATTGTACTAGTCCCTGGTTTGAAAATATAGTATTCCTCATCTCCTTGATCCTTTCCCTACCAGATTTCTAACCTGATACATTTTTTTTCTTCATCTTGATGAATAAAGAGTTTTTTTCATGTGTCTGTATGTGTGTGGAGGTTGAAGCAGAGATCAAAAAAGTTATATAGATCTGCTTTTTTTTTTTTTTTTTTTTTTTTTTTACAGTAATTCCAAGAAATAACCTGCTGGATGGAAGCCTTCATGACCATTCATGACCAGAAGCACACTGTACCATATTTCACCTTTTGGTCCTTTTCTGTTTTTTCAAAGACATGGATGACAAACAAACCTAATCTTTAGACTGTATAACTGTTTAAGGTGAAAATTGGTTTGAACCATAAGTATTACACATACAGCAAGAGTATGGAGTAATGTTTCAACTACTGAACACTTGGAAATGAGCAATTTCTTATAATTCATCTGATTTACTTGTTTTACACATGATGAAGTAATAGAAGATTGGTTAAAGGTTCTTAAGATAATTTATGTACAAAATATGCAAAATTTGTAGGTTTTTACTTGTGTATAATTTCAACCCACACAGTAACTACTGGCTTGGACTAAGAAGATTCACTGATACCAATAGTTCTACTGAATTCAATCAGTGAGTGAATCTGTATTAATCAGACAAGAAACTTTCTAATTCCACAAAATACCTTTATCAAACCATTCAGACATCCCAGCTTTTTGCTGATGATGAACTACACCAATATGTATTTTTTATCTGTGCACATCGACTTTTATGTACAAGCATATCTATGTATACATACATTTGCACGTACACATCACTAAAATTACATACTCTAAATCCCAGCCAATTAAGCTTTCTTTTATTTTGCTTTTAATTGACAGAGAAGCTTGACAGCATGCTTCTCTTTTTCTCTCCTCGGAGATCTTACTGAGTTTTTAAAACAAATGAAGTCTCAAATATGCACTCTATTTAAATAAGAATGGGGCTGAATATTCACTTTGGTGGTAGTGGTGACTCCAAAGACAAATGTTTTCTCCCATTACCATTTTTGTTGCTGAAAGCCATGGTCTGAGCCCCAGGCCCCGGCTGGGAGCCTGCTGAGCCCATTTCAGCTGCACTGGCAGGGGTCAAGGGGGTCAGCCCCATGGGCTGGGAGCAGGGGCCCAGGGAGCCAGCCAGCGACCCCACACACCACACATTGTGCTTGGGGGCTGAAGTTAGCCCTGCTTATGCTGGATCATGCAGCGAGACAGCCCAGTGCGCCTGGCAGCCAGCAGTCACCTTCCATTGAAGGGATGCTTTCATACCAGCAGATCTTTTTTCTGCCTGTTTCTATCATTTGAATGGGGACTGTGACAATTAGAAGAACTCACAGGTGACGTTTTGGGATACTGATGAACACATTTTCAAAGACCCTTGGAAGAAGAGACATAATAGTCATCAACATCTTGCCATTAACTCCAACTAAATCTGACAATGTATGACAATGTTCCTTATAAATAAGCAGCGTGTGGCAGTGGAAGAGACATTGTGAAGAAGGAGACTAGATATTAATACACCATTTCAAAGTTCACACTCCACCTCTTTTGCTATTGTGTGCTTCCATGCTGACCTTGGGTAATCCTGAGTTCACTGTTCTTTCCTTACCTGCCCTTAAAATGAAGATATTGTTCCCTCAAAAGATAAACATTGTTAGGAAAAAGCCATTAAACTTTATGAGATATCCAGCTATGCTGTGGAGGACTATCATAAAAAAAGCCTTCAAGTCTATAAATAAAATATATATATCTGAGAGAAGATTACCCTACAATGTCTATAGCTGACAGCTATATCTTTATATACATATATATTATATATATGTTATGTAGGTGTGTATATATCATTTAAAGAAAATAATCATGAAACTACCAGCCATATTTTTGATATGTTAAGAAATAAACTGGTGGGTAGAATTGTTGCCAGTTTTAGAATTATTTAACATTTTTATTGTCCCACCAGGGAAGTTAATAGTATCTCTCAGAAATTATTTATACACTACTAGTCAAGGAAAGTATCAAAAAAGCTGTTCATTGGTGTGTTCCTTTTACTGCTGATCTTTTTGCAGAATGAATAGAAATAACCATAAATCAGAAGAGAGATTTATACCAATTAGAAATTATCCAGTCATTTTACCTATAAAGAATTTCACTTTTTAAAGGATTCACTTACAATTTAATAAGAAATTCAAATCATTTTCAACAAATCATACTGTCTCCTTTCCAGTAAAAAAAAATGATGGACTAAACACCCAAAAGCTGCACCAATGCTGTAAACCAGCAGTGTCTGACATCTAGCAATGTGCCACATGCCCAAGAGCCAAATGTGCCAGGACTGTTACTCCACAGCACTGGCACAGAAGTACTGGCAGCTTCTTGAGAAGACACCACACACTTTTTGTCACAGTGCAAAGAAAAGTCTAGAAGGAATCAAAAGATGTACACACTCTAAGTGTGTTTCTGAGAGCCAACACAAAACACAGCTACGGAAACCTTATTATACAGAAGAATTCAGTGGGGACAAGACTGTATTCCGTGGCTATATAGATAAAGTAGTCAGGTGCCGTAGTCACTGATGATGCTTCCACATGCATAGACATACTTAAGTGGCATTAGCTAATTTAGTTGCAGCTGTCCAGGTATTTATTTGACTACTCACTTATATGCACTGTAAAAATCTGCAGGGCTCATAGTTACCCAGTGTTTGAGCATGGTGCTATTTTTCATTCCTATGCCAATTAGCTCTAGGCCTTCTAGCATTCAACCCTCAGTTTATACCCAAATTTGAAACAAATAAATAAATAAACTCTTTTTTTTTTTTTTTTTCTTCCCCTTTTCCGTTCTCCCTTAAGGACTAACACCTCCATGGCCATAGTATATTTTTTAGATCAAAATTTCCAAGGAGTAGATCTTTTAATTTATACACTGCTGCAGGGATTTCGGTTAAATACCATAGGACTGTAAATCCTTAGATTCTCAATTTTAGTCTGCAAAAACAATCATCTACTATGCTGGTACAATGCCTAGAATAAAGTACTTTTTTAGTAAAATATAATTTAAAAATAATAGTTTATAATGATATGATGAATAATAAAATGCAGCACTAAAATAAGAGCCAGAAGTGACGTTTAGGTGGGTAATAGAAATAGACTTGGTTGTACATCCTCCCATTCTGTAGAAAAGAAAGTCTACTGTGAAGACAGATGTAAACCTACTACTCCTATTAGATTTGTGTTGATGACAGTGACTAAAATGAAAATGGGGCAGTAAATTCAATCCATACACCCAGCAAATAAACCAAACAGTATTATATGAAGCATGGATGATGCAGAGTGGTGAGAGGGAAACCAGTGTACAATGTCTGCTTTTCCCAAAGTCTTGGCAGTCACTCAAATGGAAAAATAATCCACCCTTTGCAACTAAGACAGATCACAGATCATTTATGGGCAAATAGTGGCTCTGGTGCATAGAAATAGTCAGGAATTTGGATGCTAAATGCTTTTCATCAGGAATTTATGATTCTGAAAGATTTATTCAAAAAAGTAAATCTTTCATGAAGATACCCAGTTTAGAAGTTTGAAGTGACTGTCAGAAGGACAGACAAGCTACCCCCCCACCCCTCCCCCCGTTGTTTCTTTTCTTTTTTTTTTTTTTTTTTTTTAATCCCTGAAAATTTTAATGGGATGGGAAAATTGTTTCCTGCCCAACTCTCATGGTGAGTGGCTGGCAAATGATAGCAAGACATGGAATGACAACAGCTGGATTCAATCATTGCACTTAGTAGATCCATGAAATGTGGTTGTGGATGCACCAGATACTTAAAGCACCAGTAAAGAGAGTTCTTCCAGACTCCAGGCCAGCCATCTGGCACTAAGAGAGTTATGAGACTATCAGGGCACATGGCACATCACACACCCTATTAACAGACAGATAAATTAATCACACTGCAATTAACAGGGATACATAATGATTTGTGTTTCACTGTCATTAAAGATGCATATTCAGATGGAAGAAGATACAGCAAATCCCAGAACTGTCCTACTGAGATACTGGTACTTGACAAAAAATAAAACCAAAGGCAATGACACACCTGCCTGAAAATACAAATATATGTTGCTTCAGTACAGTTCTTTTTAGGAGAAATATTACCTCACACTTTTCTCTCCAGTAGTAGCACATGTTAAAGTGGAAAATCATTACATGCAAAAGAAAACACATCTTCTAAAGCAAGATGGACCAATTCAACTTGAAAAGAAATATATTTCTACCCTGCAGTCATCTTGCTTTCCAAAATCCATTACTTTAATTAAAATTTATATATGTCCCACCACATTACTGAAGTTAATGATTAGGATAAGTATTTCCACATCATCGAGTAATAGTATTTCCAAAGCTATACTTATTTTTTTATTTTTCCCCCCCAATAGTGTTATCAGATACAAAAGATGCCAGTCTGAATGAAAGATCAAAACCTGGATGAAACTTAAAATAGAAAGTAAACATATGATAAATCTTGTCATTTTCAGCTTTGCTAATTCACATACATATAAATGGATTTTTATGGATGTGGGAAAAGTTATGCTAGCTGAAGGGTTTTTGTAAGCTTACTTAAGTAAGGTGATTTATATCATCAGTCAGTGTCCAACAAAAATATATACTAAAATAATAATAATAATAATTAAAAAAAAAAAAAAAAAAAAAAACACTTAAAGAACAGCTTTTCATGTAGGTTTGTAGCTTAAAGCTTAACTAAGCAATGGGTTGGTCTAGATTACCTCCAAAATAACTTACAACCTGGAATGTTCTATGATCCCATGAGTTGACTTCTCTAAGTCTAAAGCCTCTAAAAAGAATGATCAAGTAAAGTGACTGGCAGTTATATAGCTACATAGAATATAACAAACAAACAAATAGGGTAATTTTGACAGCATCACAATGCAGCACTGGCCCTACAACTATACTTCATTACTGCAGCTCCCAGATGATGAGGCAAAACACCCAGCAACAACAGCCTGCTGTGCTGATTGTGTTCTCCACAAGGGTTATTACTATGGTCAAAGCCACCCCTTCAGACACAGGGAAAGACCATAGAGATCCCACTTTTTCAGAAACAGTGTTAGAGCAGGGATAGAAACCCATTTGTGTATTGGAGAATGTGTGATCAGGATAAGTTACTTCCAGTCTGGAGAACCCAAAATGACTTGCAGAACAGATTTCTTAATGCAGGCAGGTTCTTATATGATTGGACGAGCTAGGTCTGTTTTCCCTCATATGTGGAAAATTAATGTCTAAGAATAGGAATTAATAAACTAATTTAACAGTAACCACAAAACCCTTCCATTGAAAAGGCTTTATAAATGGGAAATAATAGTTTCCTGTTTGAATAATCCAGGTCTATATAAAGGAGTTTAATGAAGTCTGAAGTTAAGATACGGTAGCTTTTTGTTTGCTAGTGTTACACTAGAGAGCCTTCTGAAGAAACCTTCCTGTATATGGCACTGAAAAAGCAAGAAAGTGATGTTTCGGTTGGGGAGGCTTTTTCCAGCTGCTTTATGTGATCTTAGCTTCTCAGAATTTCTCTGCTATGCCCAACTAAACTGCAAGGTATGAAGAAAAATGAAGAGTTAAAAACTGTTAATAAAATCATATCAGCCCTTGTTTGATCTTTATGTGCAATGCACTTGATAAAATAAAGTAACATGATGTTATAATTACAAGATGTTTGTTAAACTAAACAAAAGTAGAATAAAACATAAACAGAGCAAGCAGGCACAGAGACTATTGAACTGCTTGTCCTGCACATTTTATATTCTTCACTAATCCACATCACGGGTAGTACTGTTTGCATCCATATCTCATTTAAAACATATTTTGCTTTTCTGCTTCTTTGTCTCTGCCTTTGCTAGACGAAGGGAAGGAGAAATTTGAAAAAGAGGTGAGAGGATATATTGGGGAATGCTGCAGATTTGGGGATAGAGAATGATCTCTCTGACAAATTTGCTCATAACAGATGAAAGGTGAAGTTCAAATGAATTATGGAGGTCTTTTCCTCTCAAGTGCAGTTAGTGTATTTACTGCTTCTCACATGAATCTATCATGTATTATTAAGGGGGATATTTTTTATAACATTTATTTGTGCATAGTAACAAATTATATTTCAGGTTTTGCATTCAGCTCCTTATTTTAAACAGCATTTTCATGCGACTTTGGAGGACACATATTCCACGGAAGGTAATAAACCAATTATCTGCTCTACAAAGAATGAGATGCTAAAAGAACATATATGCTATGCTGTCTTGGATATGAAGTTTGAAGGTCCTCCAAATCTCCTAATTACTAGAGGGTACTTGCTTAAAGCAATAAGTTTATTTTTAAGGCATTAGTACTGATCATGTACTCAGTACTAACGCCTTAAAAACAAGATGAACTAATGTCCAAAAGTTCCAGTCCAAATAGAAACATAATTTTGCTGGAGAAATGCATAAAGATAATTGAGTCCCCACCCCACAGTATAATATTCCCCACATATATTACAGTTAAAAATAGGATAAACAAGATAGGGAAAATGAACAGAAGTATATCTTTTTTCTAAACAGGTTAAGGTGTCTTTATTAGTACAAAGTGTCAATTACCTCCCTCTGTCCCCAACGTATCAGCAATCTTTCAGCTACTTCCTGGGAGCTGGGAGAACAGTCATTCTCTACTTTATTTTCAATATACATAATTTCAAATATACTTTCTAGTGGCTGCATTACAGATGTCAAGCACCTGTATCTCCACCCAACTCACAAATGCAGCCAAGTACTCAAATGTGTTCATGTATGAAAGACTGCAGTCCTTTAAAGTTCACATTTGAGGGAAGCTTTTGGTACTTTTGGTACAAATGTAAATGATCCTATAGGAATAATATGATCTACATAATAGCAGCTCAGAAAAACAGGACCATATCTCTGATTATGAAATTTAAAGTAGATATTTAATGGCCTTGACTTAGGATAGTACCTATAATATTCCCTAGTTTGATGATGATGAACACAGAAAAACGTGATTGTTATTGCTCCAATTTTGCAGCAAATCCCAGGTATTTTTCTCCCCCCAAAAACATATAAGACCTAAAAACAGTGCTAAAATACAAAAGTACTCCTACATGGCTCTTAAATTGTCATGAGTAAGTACTTAAATGCTTAACAGAAAAGGAAGGCTACAAGCTTCTTTAAGTTTCTAATTATCCTTTCAGAGCTGAACTATATGCAGAAAGCAAACTCTAAAATTGAGTCTGAAAATTTTGACAGTGTTTATGTATTAAAAATATTTCATGTAGTTTAGGATTTTAAGACCTGAAAAGAATGACTTTTTACTGTCTAGAAAGATGAGGGTTCTGAAGCACTTTTCTCCTAGTATTTAATAGAGAAAGTTAGAAGGCATACCTTTAATTATATAACTATTAACAGAAGTTCTAAAAAAAAATACAAAAGCAACTCTATTAAAAATGAAAAGCCTACTTGGCCAACTGAGCTCTATTTCACAGCTCTCATTGCTTATACAAGCCATGACAAGCAATCTTAACGTTAACTGATATCTGAAGGACCTTTTGTCATACTCAGATATCTCCACACCTTTTAAAAATGCACATATTTATTGTTAAAATGAACCAGCAATCATGAGATCAGACACATCCTGGACAGACAACAGTAAAATATAACTGTAGTCATTGTTAAAATACCCAACAGAAATAAGTTAAAATACCTTCTCTCAATACTCAAAGATTGTTCATCTGAGACATTATTCTGAAGTATCATATGACACCATGCAAACCAAACCAAGATCTGCAGATTCTTTAAAAAAGCAATAATCAAGGATACAAGCCAGGACAAAATTGGATTTTCTGAGAAGGAAAAAGTTTTGTGGTCAAGACACATGATTTGCAGCCGGGAAATCTGACTTTTATTCCCAGAACTGCCACAGACTCCTTGCCTCTCTCAAAAAAATGTCTTTTTGAAGCTGTAAATGCAGAAACTTTTTTTTTTTTTTTTTGGGGGGGGAGAGGGAGGTTATGTTAATATAAACTCTTTAGTACTCCAAATACCTTTGTGGATACTTGCTTCAAGTAGTGAGTTCCCTGGCAGTCATGGTTCGCTGTGTTAATGTAGCCTAATGCATGGCATCTGAACCCTCTGGCTGTCTGCCACAAGCCTCTATACATCTAGCAGGTATCCGGAAAATACAGATGTTAGGAGTGTGTAAATATGAAGCCAGATACATGGAGAAAAATCTAGCAATGAAAAGTTAACTTGAAATCATAACTGAAACTTCTCATCATCACTAAGGTTGGACATAATCTGGTTTTACACATGAAAACAGGCATAGCAATGGCTCCAAACTATATCTGCCACAGCCCAGGTACAAGAGTAGCTATGATGAGGAAGAAAGACTGCTCTGATTTTGATGAGGAATCCTGCTTCAACTATGCTTTTTCTCAATTAAAGCTTTTGTAAAATTAGTATATTTTAGCAAGGTGTACCTTCATGAGTAGGCATTTACCACTGAAAATACTACTCTTTGAAAAATCTCCAGGTGTCGGCATGTATGAGGTAAGAGCTGAACTCCTAGAAAATCAAGGCTATCTACAAATGAAGATCATTCTAAATTGTTAAGTGCTGAATAAGTTAGCAAATGCTTGTATGAAGCTGCATCTTGTGGAGAAAATGCAGAAGTTTGTGATGTCAGGCCACTATTGTGGACCTAAATCTCCTAGAGCTTTCCACTCATCTGCTAAATGATTGCTTATTCATTTGATTTTAGAAATCTTTCTAATTTTCAAAGTAGTCCTGAAAGTTATTAACTTTCGTTTCTGAAGCCTTTCAAAACTAAACTTTGCTAAAATTCTTACAATTATTCTCAGTAATGATAAATAGTCTCTTCCTTTAATCTACTGAATTTCCTTTCTCTCTTTTTTTTGGCTGAGTTGAGAGCGTCATTTGGAAGATGAATTCTTTTCAATGTTTCCACCACGCACCAATCATAGTTGCCAAAGAAAGAAACACAAAGAAAGAGAGTGCTGCTCCTCTCCAGCTCCCCAGCTGTCATGACAATAAGTTTAGGATTACAGGGGTAAGTACTGTAGCTTATTCAAGAACCAATGTAGCTTTTGTAACCACTTCAGAAAAAAAATCTGCAAAGGAATGTATTCAACAGCACATATGAGCTTGTGTTTCAGTGAAATTAATTAAGAAATATCCTCCATTTTAGAAATCTAAGAATCACAATGAACATGTCAGTACTGCCTGTGCTAAAATGAAATATGTACGAGTAATCCTTGACTTCCAGGACTGTATTTGAATGAGCTGTTCAGCTTCATTGTAAGGCTAGTGCGCACATATAAGTGAAACATGGCTTGTCTGAAGATAAACAGGAAGGGTCCGTGATATTATAGTTTATTAGACTTCGGAAATTAGGTACAATAATCATCTTGTGCAGTGGGTTAAAGAGATGCCAGCTGGGCAAGATTCCTTTGGCCAACAGAAAACAATTAAAAGTAAAAATTATGGAAAACAGTAAATTTTCCTTCTAAAATACCCCATAAATACCTGCAGATATGACTGCACTTAATGCAAATAAAAAGTTACTACAATGCCAAAATTTCCAGTGTTGTCTTCTGTCGCTAGGACTGTTCTTATTTAGAGTGTGCACTGCTCTGAAATCATGTAATTAAAGTGAGAATGACAACAATCCCACACAACTCTCAAGGACAGGGCTAAGATAAAAGAAAGGGAAATCATTTGTTTTCTGAAAAAGTCTACAAATAACTGCAAATTAAATATATGGGCCACTGAAACAGCTGTGAGTTATCAGAGTATCACTTTGGTCTAAACCCATGTTTCTTATGCTTGAAAGAACTGAGCTTACTGAAACATGAAAAAGGTGAGTTCACATTAGATCATCATTTCACTTTAAATCAAGTGATGGGGAATATGTGTCTGACACAAATGATCCTGATTTATACTGACTGTGATGGCTCTGTACATTTTGGCTGAAAGCTGTTGTGAATACCTTGCACCGAACAAGAGATTTTTCAAATTTTACTTTTTCTTCAAAAAAGTGAGAAAAAAATTAAATGGTGCAAGTCTGTGTAATTCACAAATATATTCATTAGAACATTTCCACCAATCATTTCTTCTTATTAGCATTAAACTAATAACTGATACTAATCAATTCAATTCATATTCATGTATTATTCTGACCAACAACTTTAATCTTGGCTCTTGATCAGACAATATGCTGGATGTCTGTAGTTCTGAAAAGCTTTTTCGGCCTCCTTCCAGAATGAAACCAACTGCAGCCCCCAGAGCTAGTAAAAGATCTATGACCACTTAATGCTCACAATTTCAAAGGTTTAAACACAGTTCAAAGAGGAGTTTTTCTCTCTGCTTCCCAGATTATTCTCCAGAAATATTGTCTTTACACTGTCAGTTAATAAACTGGTCCTTAAGAATATTTGCAGAAAATATTCACAACGAAGTATGCATAAAGAATAGAAGCAATTTCATTTTAGCAACATTACTGAGATACTTAGTTAACTGCAGAAAGTTGGGTTTCATCTCTTGCAAATCTACAGAAAGCATTCAGAACTGAACAGTTTAAAGCACACAAAACATAAAAGCAGTTTAGCTAGGCATTCAAGATGGCCTTATATATTTCCCAGCTAGTCACTATAGGAATGTAAAAGCAAGTAGTATCACTGCCTAAATATATAATCTTTCTGTACACTTTTTACTATTTTCTGAAACAGGTATGTAGAAATATTTTTCATGATTTGGGGTAACTGCTGCCTTCCCAGCTGCAATCACAGAGAACCACAACATTAAATGTTACAGCACACCAACTGTGCCAAACTGAAGCATCACTGTTTTCAGCCACTGCAACAAATCAGTTGGATGGACATTTTTGGTGCTTCATAATGAATATGCAAGAAAAAGCATTATGTTCTAATTTCATCCAAAAGTCTTTCATGACCAGAAGCATTGCTGGTCATGAAACTGGTCGAATTTGAGATGGTAACTTCATAGCAGGGCCCAGCTGCCTCCCTGTGATAGCAGCAAAATTTTTAATATTCACTTTCCTGGAATCGAAAATTCAGCAAAAATCAGACAGAGTTGTGAGACATCCTATCTGTCAATTTTGATGGCTGGTTTCTAGGCTTCTGCTTAGCTGAAATCCCAGTGACTTGAGTGACGTATATCAACTACATGTTTCTAGTTTAGTAATGTTTTCTATTCCAAAGCACATGACAAACCATCACACACGTTAAAGATTTCTAAAATTTCTTGCAATTAGTGCACTTCTGATTTTTTTCTTGTAGAAGATCCTGGACACTTTAATGTTTTTGGTTTTGCTCTGCAGGAAATACAGATATAAAATGTGAGGAAAAAAATAATTAAACATTTGTGCCTCTCCTGAGGCTTTACATAGTATTTGCTGATTTCCCGAGCCAATAGCTTTGTTTTTTCTTTGTAAATTAAACACCAGTGTATATTTAGTTGAACAATTGTCCCTTGTAATTATTATTATTACTTTTTCTTCTATTATTGAAAATCTGCACATCTAATTGCTTTAGTTAAAGCGGAATCCTACTCCAAATGGACAGTATACACTTTTAGTCCTGCTCTAGGTCATAATGAAGTAAATGGAAATCTTAACAGAAACTTTTGTGGCAGCTGGATGGAGCCTGTGATATGCACATTAATGGCTTTCTTTAAGTAGTGCCAAGGACAATTAATCATTTGTTTCAAACTCAGTTAGTTTTAGATTATTTGTAACACTGCCTTATTTTGAAAGCATATACATAGCAAGATATAGCAAGAAACCATAGAAATTATAGTTCAATAGTCTAAAAATGTGTTTGGGATTGGTTCCTCCCTCTACTGTCAGTATGGCAGTAAGGAACTTGCTTTAGTCCACTGTCACAGTTTACTTTGTGCAAATATAAGGGAGGCCATCATTTCTATGGAGGAATAAAAACACTTGAGGATCCACCCCAATAGTAACTCTGCAGATACTACTCGGTTTTCACATATTCTTCTGTGCATTAAAAAAGTAAAAAACCTCAGGAAAAACTTATTTTTAGAAAAGAAAATACCAAGCTTAGTATTTAACAATATGTTGCACTGTACTAACCTTCAAACATCCACTGGAATGATGGGACACTGTCATAATGAACCATTCAGGAATAATTTTAAATTTCATTCATCTTTGCATTTTGATGTATACTTAATAGTTGGAAGCTACTACTCAACTATGTAACTTGCTAGCAAGAAGTACAGCCAGAAATTGAAATTAAGGGAAATGTCAGATAAATATGCTGAAGGAAAGAGAGCTGTAGTGCAACAGTTTCTGCCATTGGTACCATCTATCAAATACCAGCCTTTTAGTAGTGTGTGAAGAGAAAGAGCATTAAGAAGAGCAAAATAATATCAATTTGCTAGAATATTGCAATATTCTATTTGAAGAAAAAAGTACAGACTTTCAGCTGGGGACAAAGTAGAATGTCTTTCTGTTATCCTGTAGTCAATAAGCAGTGTAAGCAATTTTCCTTAAGACTTATACAGAATTTACAGAAGCATTAGTCTTCCCTCATGAATCCAGCCCTTCAACCCACTAAAACATCATTGCAGTTTAGCCCTGTTGGGATTTTCAGTTGAGGAGCCAAATACTGAAGTACTTACTGAGTTGAGGTTTTTCTCAAAGGAAAAAATTTCAAACTGAAAAATGTTTCAAGTTCAAGGAAAAATGAGAAGCATTTTATTTGTCTTTTCTGAAGTACTATTGGGACTACACAAGAGGGAATCCCCAGAGAACCAGTCCGTAACCATTTAGATGTCCCGAGGATGTCTGGGGCCTCTGCCCCTCTAAGAACATTACCGATAATATCAAACTGGTGCCTATCCTTCCTGCTAAAATTTGCTAAGCTAGATTTATGAGATTTTGAGCTGGTCTGAGCCTTTCTTTTATATGTTTCTATAGCCCTGTTATTATATTCTAGCTCACAATTGCCACTCTCAAAGGCATTTTTGCCTATAATGGTGAATACCAAAACCTAATTTTTAGATTTTGGATGTGTGTAGGAAGCTGAAACCCCATTTCTCTTCACAGTACTTTTAAAACAAGGAAGAGATATGATCTTTTAATGTTTATAAACTATTTCATTTAAAAAGAGTCCATGTAGATTACAGTTTTTCAGAAAGAAACATGCATTAATTTATCAGTTAAGTGTGTATTTTATTCTGGAGATTTTACATTTTTATAAGATGCATTAGCCCTCCGCTCCCTCTACCTCTGGCCACAGTGCTCAAACCATCTGCAAATTTCTCATTTCAGTGACTTGTCAGTGCCTGCCCGCTTGTTCAAAAAACAGCAGAACAGGCTCCTGGGTCAACAAATAACAATGGTAACTTTTGTTTTCTACAATTCCTGACCCTATCTTGCATTCCTAAAATACAATGGGGATTTTAGATACTCAAATCTTCTTACTCACACAAAGAATAAAAAAGCAACATGCTGTCAGAATATTTTTCTCTTTGTTTGAACTTAGTGATTCAATTGCTTTCAGGAAATTCCCCAAAGCTTAAAATTGAGGGGTTGACTCTCTTGTTTCTTGCTTACAGATAACTTTAATGGAGTGAAAATTTATTAACATATTTTCAGGTTAAGAGCAAGCAGGGTTTTTTGGGAGAAGGTTATGCTTTGCCAGCAGTTAAAATGCTGGTGTGATGATTTCTCACGGACTTCATTGCATCCCTTCCAGACTCTCAGTCACACACATCACCCCAGCCTAGCCACTTCTCCCAACTACTGTCTGGGTCAGGGCAAAGTCTCTGTGAAGGATCCTTCTCACCAGTCCTGTGATACTCCTCCCCCTTCCCCCCCCCCGAAATGAATCACCTAGAGGTGTTAAATCAGGCTAAAAGCATCTTCTGATCCTCTGAAGAGTGAAAGGGGAGAGACAGAGAACTGAAGCAAGGCCAAGCCCTTGCCCTGGCTTTGGAAGCACAAAGACATAAGTCTGCATTTTCATGGGTAACTGGTGAAGCACAAGGAATGCAACATGGGTCAAGTGAATTAGAAGCAAATCCCAACAAAGGCAGAAGCTCTCTGCTACTTGACAGACTTCTCAGAAACTGTAGCTACAGAAGAGGTACCAACAAAATTTTCTGCAAAATCCCCCTTCCCATGCTTCTGTGTTTATTTTATTTTATTTTTTTTCCAGATAATAAGAAAAACCCAAAATGTTCTCTTAGGTGAAAAGAGAACATGGACAATGTAACAGAGCAAATAGGTAGCACATGTTACATTTTGGTTCCTTTGCATCTTTCACTCACTTAATTTTGAGACTAAATTGGATGCATTCAGTAGGAATCTTCCTCCTTTGAAAATGTCACTGTGACTAATGACAAAGCTGGAGAAGATAAACATCACAAAATGCTGTCAGAAGAGATGTAGGGGATATATATGAACTTTGATGTAAGCCTTTTATGGCATACATAAAAATAAATGATCTTAAAAGTTAATACCAATCACTGCACACATATATGTGAAATCACAAGAGCCATCAGTGAATTATAGATCAGCATCTGAGTAACAGGACCCGTATGCTACGGCACTGGATAAATCACATTTACATAATCCAGCTGTGCTTCTCCACACATATCTCTGCAAAGCATCATTTCATTACTAAGACTGCTTCTCTCTGTGAAATGTAAATCTTGCAGTAGAGGCCTGCTGAGCTGCAGGGTTGAGTGCAGTGCAACTCCACCATGCTAATTAACAAACAGGCAGGCCCAATCTCAAAGTAAATGTCGATCCTTGTGATTAGAGATACTGCTATATTGGCTTTTTCTTTACTACCTAAAGGAAGTGACTTTAGAGTCTTGTCTTTAAATGACAAACCACAACACACTCTCAGGCCTAGACTATCATTCAAGTCTGTCCCTCTTCATATTCGCTTTATCATTACCCTGCTTTCCATATTTTCTCCTTTTTAAAATGAAAATATTGTAGGGTGACTTTATAACAGATGTCTATCAGCATAGGCATAGTAGGTACATAATTTAAAATTTATAATTTAACACACATTTTACTTTTCAATAAAATTAAGCATAATTAAATTAAGACAGAAAGCATTAAGACAGAAGACACCAGAACACAATTATATTACAACAGGAGAAGGTTTGGGAAAGGGACAAAGGCTAGAATAAGCTAGAGCTCTCTCTAGTAGAAGTCAGGGCAAAGATATGGCCTAACACATAACAAAGAAAACCACTATTATTATCCATCCCATAAGTGATTTGGAAGGAAAATTTTCTTGCAGTTCAAAAAATGAAAGCACATAGTTTTGAAACCACCAGCTTGCTTTTTTTTCCTACTGTCTGAAAGTCTGAAAGCATTTTCCACAAAAATTTTGTTACCAAACCTTTCAAACAAAGCAGCTGCAACCTGAAACGCTTGCTCTTTCCCTTCCCAGGACAGATATAATCAAGGCCAGTGCAATCTGCTTCACTGCTGTAGGTAGATATATTGGAACCCACTGCTTCCAATTCTTCTCCTGAATGCTTTCCACATCAGTTCCATCCTTCCATTTGTGGCAGGATACCCATTTCCATCGTGTCCCTACAGGCTCACTGGGTCATGCACAGGAGCAATGGTGCAAATTATTCCTGATAAATGGAAACGTGGTATCTTGTTTTGACTGAAGGTCTCTGCATTAAGGGCACTTCTCCTCCTCCCCACACCCACAGAGATTTCCAGTGGAAAGGAAGCCAGGCATGCAGGCATGGGGGGACTTGCTGTATACTCCTGTAGTGGGTTTACATGGCAAGGTTTTGGTAGCAGGGGGCCATAGGGGTGGTTTCTGTGAGAAAGATCTAGAAGCTGCCCCATGTTTGGGAAGGGCCCCATTGTTTTCCAGAGTTGAGCCAATAAGCGATGTTGTTTTGCGCCTCTGTGAGAGCATATTTAAGACAGGGAAAAAAACTCTGCGCCACACAGCAGCTGGGAGAGTGAAGGGAGTGAGGAATGGCACCAAGGCCGTAGAAGGAGGGGGAGAGGTGCTCCAGGCGCCGGAGCAGAAGTCCCCTGCGGCCTGTGGTGAGGACCATGGTGAAGCAGGATGTCCCCCTGCAGCCCATGGAGTACCACGGTGGAGCAGGGTTCCATGCTGCAGCCCGTGGAGGAGACCACAGTGGAGCAGGCGGCCCTGCACCGACGGAGGCTGCCGCCTGTGGAAGACCCCTGCTGGAGCAGATTCCGGGCCGGACCTGTAGCCCGTGGAGAGGAGCCCACGCAGGAGCAGGTGACCTGGCAGGAGCTGCTGCCCGTAGGGGAGCCAGGTTGGAGCAGTTTTCTCCTGAGGGATGGACCCCGTGGTACGGACCCGTATCTGGAGCAGTTCTGGAAGAGCTGCTGCCTGTGGGAAGCCCACGTTGGATCAATTCATCAAGGACTGCATCCCGTGGGTGGGACCCCACAGCACAGGGGACGAGAGTGACCGAGAAGAAGCGGCAGAGAAGAAGTGCTGTAGACTGACCATAACCCCCATTCCCCTGCGCTGCTCGGGGGGAGGAGGTGGCAGAGGGTGGGTGGGGGGGGGGAGGTGCTTTTGGTTTCTTTACTTTGTTTCTCACTTCTCTAGCTTGTTAGTAATGAGCAATAAATCTTACTATCTTCTTATGCTGAGTCTGTTTTGCCCGTTACAATAATTATTGCGTGATTTTCTTGTCCTTATCTCAACCCTTGAGCCCTTTTCACATATTTTCTCCCCATTCCTCTTTGAGGAGGGGGAGTGAGAGAGCGGCTGTGGTGGAGCTCAGCTGCCCACTCGAGCGGAACCACGACAACTCCCATGCAGCACATGACTTGGGGCTGAGAACCAGAAGTCACACCTTAACGTATAGCTCTGGGGGCTGTCTGTTACACTGACAGAAAGGTGCTACAACCATGTAGGTTTTTTTTTCCAAATGTTTTTGTCTAATTGGGAATGGATGAACATCTTAGGGGATGTGCCTTTGACTCAGTAGCTTGTGCCTTGCATAAAGACACTTCATGATTGTCTGTTATAGATACATTTGCCAAGTATAGTACCTAGCTGGGAAAGGAGTTTGTTACTCCCAAATATTTGCTCCATTCTTGTTTTAAAGACAAGTTACTCTTCATGTATAGTTCATAACTTTTATATCAAAATTGGAAATTCACATTGGGACAACACCAATTTTACTGTTCAGATATTGTATTTTAAGGATTTAGTCCAGTCTAGCTTATGCATACTTTCTTGGGTTGGTGAACACAAGTAGAAACAAGTCTCTATGAAAGCTTCTCTCCAAAAGTCCTGTGCTATATTTCCATTTCCACATTAAAATTTGCTCCTATTTAATCCACACATAATCCTACTCTCTTCTCATTCTTTGTTGCTTATGAATGTCAGTTTTCTTTAGCCATGAAACATTTATTCACTCAAATGACTCCTTAGACCACACTACATGTACTTCACCTGGCAATGCTTTCAGGGATGGTCTTTAATTCACTCACTTAACCACAATGATGCTGTTCTCCCACTTCCTCTGAAGAGTGGCTCAAAGTTAGGTTACATTGCATTCACTAGGCAAGGATCTATGTCTTTTCTGCTTTTGCCTCTAAGGAGTGGACAGAGCTCAGCAGACGAACTCTTATGTCATATTTGACAATAAAATTGGTTGCACATACAGAAAAAAATGGTAGTCAGAACATACAATGCTAGATATAGTAGCAGCAGAGGAGTGATGATTCATTCATAATCTGCTTGACAAATAGCTAAATGTGATGTTGTGCGTGATAGTGTCAGGATACAGTTCCTGTTTGGTTTCAGGCAGCCAGAAATAAAGTTGCCCACGAAGTAAAAATACTCCATTCCCCTCTACTCCCAAAATATTAAGAGAATATCCAGTTGTTCATGTGCAAAAGAAATAAGCATTTTCCTTCTATTCTAATTAAATGATGCTGCCATGTCTTAAAGACTCCATTTGTCAAAACATGTGTAATGTGTATCAGTTCGCTATTAGTAATGATGTTAACAATGACCTGTCAAATTAACTAAAAACAAGTGAATTAGGATTGCCTGTGATACAGACAGAAAGCCTGATGAGGACGTCAAAACTAACAGAATAGTTTCAACTCTGGTGGTCTTTCAGGATTATATAAGACATACTTTGAAAGGTCAGAAACAGTTAATCAGCTTAACATTGAAGAGTCAAGCAGAACCATCACTTCAGAAAGATTTCTAAACAATATACATGCCTTGGTTTCTCCCCTTCTCCCTCTCTCTCCCACTGACTTCTCCCTCCCCGTCCCCGCCTCCCAAAAAAAGGGGGGGCATATTAAGAGCTTATTATAAAAAATATCTTTGCTACATTCTCATATATTCTGTTATAATCACATCTTCTTTGCAGTCCTTTCTAGACATAAAAATATAGCTGGAGTTTAGAAGGACTATAATTCATTACAACAATTCACCACCTCAACTTTTTAATGTTGTTTAATTGAATGAATAGAATATTTTGATCAATAAAATATTTCTTGATCTGAAGGTTGTCTTTAGGAATGAAAAGGCTTTCTAGTATACTTTGCCACTGAACAGGAAATAAAGCCTCCAGTAAGCAAAATATCCAGTGGCCACTTTAGGAGCATACAGGAAAAGACCTGAATTTAAAGCTCTATTTGTCTATACTCTAAAGCATAGGCCCAAATCTCCTGCCTAGAAGAAATGCTTCTCTTTGTACATCCACTTTTCAAATACAGATACGCAACCAAAAGAAAGAAAGAAAAAAAGATACGTATTAAAATCAACATCAGTGAATGGAAAGGGCTTATAGATTTTCTATGAATGTAATGCTGTCAAATCTGTGGATTTTAATTATGTGTTTGTGTTTTTTTTTTTAAGTCAAAGTTCATGTTAAAATATATTGGCACACCATTGCTAACTATATTTGAAGTTGGTATGATTCAAATAATGTGTTTATTATTAGAACAAGAGATATAAATTTAGCACATTCTTAGCACATGCAATGGATTCAGAATATACAGGGAATAAACATGCAGAGGATTAAAATATCCTGGGGAAGGACATATTCTTGCTATATGTATTTTTATGTAAGCACCCGAAACATTCCAGTTTTTGCTGTCTTGGAAATAGAGAAGAGGTCTGAGGTTTACGTCTAAGACCTGCTTCTGGGTCACAAAAGCAGAATTCAAAAGAAAGAGACAGAGTTTGTTGCTAAGAGACCACAGCTACTGAGCACATGCTGTTATCTAATGATATGCAATGAAGGCTTTGCAATGAGAGAATGTGTAATGTATCTCTACATACCAATAATGGCTGTCATTTACTGAGGGTAAAATACCCTAATAATAGCAGAGGAGGCCCCTCATTGTAAGTTAAAATATATAAATGCATAAATAGGAAAATAAAAGTTCTGAGGACCAAAATCTCTTGAATTTATTCATTCTCCATATGCTTTTAGGTCACATCTCTGTTACTAATTTGCTGATATCAACACTTATCTTATGATCAGCAATATAAACTTCCATAACACTGAAGCACACAGAAGAAAGCAGTCACTACCCGCTTGTTAATTACAGAAGTAAAAGGATTGTATGTGATATCCAGATGACACAGTTCCACTTTTGTCTATGACAGGCTTTTAATTGACATGGTCCTTGTTAGAAAAAGTCAGCTTTGGGCTTTACCCTGAACGCAAGGCAAAACTTTATGTTAGAACCATCAAAAAAGACAAGCTATTTCAGATTATTTCCAGATTCAGATTGCAAAATCCAAGAAACTGTAAAAATACAGGGAATTCCATTTAGAACTCTATTTTATTTATTTATTCTACTCACTGCACTTAAAAGTTTCACCAAACTGCTGCAGGTATATCAGAAACTTTGTAAGGAGGACAAGATGGTACTGCTCCTGAAGCTCCTTTGCTCTGAAGTGTTCCTTGAGTAAAGTATTCCTCTGATTCTATGATTCCTCCTCCCTGCTCCTGAGCATGCAGAGGATTAGGCAGTCCAGGAGCTGTGAGCAATAACCAGCCACCCCAAAGCAAGACATTCTAGCTCAGCCATCGGTGTTCTTAGCTAGATTCATCATCCTCTGAAGGTCTCTCTACCCTCCGGCTATAAAAGACCCTTACATAGTTGAAACCCAAAGTTTTATGTGGCAATAATTTGGTAAAATCAATCGTATTCATACTGTCCTAATCTGGATTTAGATTAGATTACTCATGTGGTTACCTAGATCCAGTACCCACATCCTTTCACTTAAATTTCTTCATGTGATTCATGCAACATACTCCAGCACAAAGAGGTAGGTTGTTTAGAATAAAAACAAAACCATGCTACTCTCCACTTTTCCTCCCAATAGCATACTAAAAGGTAACTTTAAAGTTGTCTTCCACATTGCCTTTCCAGAGAGTCTTTCCCCAGCACTGCTCTACCCCATGCCAATGCCTTTTTTTCCAGAATAAAGTGGCCGGGAGAGAGTGAAGCTCTTGTTCCTGGTTGCTATCTGATGTGAATAATGATGCTTCCCTGAAGCTGTGAATCTGGTGTATGTTATTCATTCACAGAGCTACAACAGTTATTTGCTTCTTAGCAAAATTATTGAACTAATAAAGTGTAATTGTTCCTTTGCAGCTATTGTGGTCAGTCACATAACCAGCTGTTGTGAATGTGTACTCTATTCTCTTGCCAAACTCCTCAATGAAATTTTCAGAGAAACAAAACATTATGACATTCCTCTCTTAATGCATGTGTTTAACTGCTGATAAAAAGATCGGGAATTGTAGATGTGAATTAAGGAAAAACTGTGTATTCATCCAAATTAGAGGAGATTTTTTCCTCATAAATCCTTGAAGGTATTAATTTCTATTAAAATTTCTTGTAAATATTCTTTTGAAAGTTCAGAAATCAAAAAAGCAAAAATTTCAACCTTTTCAATCATAAGATCTTTTTTGCCTACTCAAAATGGCTAACTAAATCTTCAAAAAAGAAGCAAATAGCTTCTATTACAAGATGTGTGGCTCCTATCACTTACTATAATCAAGGTAGAAAAGGGGTGCATAAAAGTAGACACCTTCTCCAGACTGACATCAAACCCGTAATGAAAAAGGCAGTGAACCATGCATTTCAGTGTCAAGAATATTCAATCAGAATATTAAACTGATTATAAGCTGCTGCTAAAAATCCACATCTGCCTTATATTCAGTCTTCAAGTGATTCAATAAGTCACTTTTTAAAGATTTGTACTTTAAGCCTACAAATAATAATCAACAAAATCAATAGTCACGTGTTTGTGTTCATGCATTTTAAACAGAACTGTTAACCTTTTATTCTGTGAATAAAGTTAGACATTTTTATTCATGATGAATGATATTGTCCCCCAAAAATGATCTCTGTAAGAGCAGTCATAGTCCTGACTCCTCCATTTTTTTTAGGTCTAGTTCTCTTTCAAAGGTACTAAATATGCATATATATATATGTATATATGCAAAAGTATAGTCATAGATAAACTTAAGTCCAGTATAAGTAAGGGTACCAAAATTGCTATGAACCGTGGAGCTTCCATTTCTGTCACAAAACAGTTACTACTTCTATAAAAGGCAGATCATCACATGCATATAAGCTCTGTAAAGTTGTATTTCACTGTTGTGAGGAACTACCCCCAAATTATCCGTGTTTTGATAATATTTTTCATAGTACTAAAAAGATGTGCTATGAAAAACAGCTGCTATTTGCATTTCAATAATCATTTAAATTATGAGAAAACTGCACATTTGTTCCAACAGAAGCAAATGGCCGACATAAGATTTGGAAGTTGTTCCTATTTTATTTATTTATTTATTTATTTACTGGGGGGAGGGAGGGGGGGAGAGGACACGACATGACACCTTACTGTAGAGGATGACATTATAAGGGAAAAGGATTACTTCAGTAATGTTGACCAAGCAAAACACACTTTTGAAAATTTAGCACATTATACAAAACCACTTTAAATAAATATTATGCGTTCTTTGTAATAAAGATTCATATTCCAAATAATCAGTTAAAATCTTCTGTGAGCAGGTTACAAATCCCTAAAAATGTTGCACAAACTGAAGCCACTTTGATCTTCTAGTGATTGATTGCACATGGGAAGCTTTGCAAGGAATCTGAGGGCAAACACCTGTTCCAAAGAAAAAATTAAAGTTGCTCAAAGTTTCTGGCTCTGGAAACTCAATTTCATAGAGGTCCTTTGATTTGTGGCCTTTAGTTTTCATTTTCTACAATTTGAAACCAAGGAACACTTGTAATGCAATAAACCTGACAATTGAAAAAAATAACAGGATCTGCACAGGATGCTATTGAGCTATAGGCTTCCTACCAAAAGATTTGAATTACATTCCTATGCCAAAAAAAAGTCCTTTCATTAAAGTGTATAATCTCTCTTCATACCAAATGGAAAATATATATTTACATTTTATTTCCAGTGGAACTTTATGTCCCAGAATTCTTATATTAATTGCTAAACAGCTTAAAACCTGAAACAAACAAAATCTATTTTCTGTCTGTTTTCATCTTCCCCATTCTTTTGTATAAGATACTTGGAACAGAACACAATATGTGGTTGATTTTTACCTCTGAGAGCAAAGAGTTTTTTCTACCAAATACGTCTTATCTCTGTAATCAGTCTAAACTAATAAACAAATAAAGAAATAGATAGATAAAAATCTCATTTCTATGTCCTGTCATTTTGCCTAAAAATAGGCAATTTATTTAATTCTTAGTTTATAAAGTGTTTGATTTTTTTTTTTTTTTTTTTTTTTGTGGTGGTGGTAGGGTGTTGGTTTTTTTTTAAAAAAGTGTCGCTTTCAACGAGATACACTTGTATATACATACACTTGGTAGGGTTTTGTGTTTTGGAATAAACTTAACAGAATATAAATATGTTTTTAAGCCAATCTGTTTAACTGGATGATAGCAATTACATACTTAAAAGCACAAGCAGATCCATAGCTTTATCATTCTCCATGCATCCAAGAGCAGAAGGCATAAAAAACAGTAAATCTGGTGGAAAGAGAAGCATCGGGAGACCCCAAATTAGTGCTCAGTGAAAGCCTTACCATGGGCCTGAAGTTTCCTCCGCAGCTCTTATAGTACTTCCAAAGGGAGTACTTCCCTTTGGCCTATGCATTTTACAACTTTAGAAATTGAGACAAAAAGAGCTGACTTGTCTGGGCCCAGGCAGCTCAGAGGCCTGGGAAGGCATGTTCTGCACAGAGTAAAAGAGGTAAAAACAACATTTCCAGCAGATGATGATCATGCACATGCAGGACCATGTGCATGGCAGCTCAGCCTGCAGCACAATGAGGCGGCAATTCACTACTTTTACTTGTGACCCATCATGTGAGTGAAATGAACTATAAGCAACACGGGAAAGCTAGCAAGTAAATGTTAATATTTTGAAAACAATGTTATTGCAAAGGTCTGTGAGCTACATCATCTGAAAGTACCAGATGATATACTCGTAGGACAGTGAACCAAGAAAGGATTTCCATCTCTTGCTGAGACCTATTTATTTGATTTGGTCCAGATATCCAAACTGAGTCGCTGCTTAAACTTAGATTTCAGTTTTCTAATCTCTGATTTAAATAGTAAATTTAAAAGTATTATTATACTAATATATTAATTCAGAGAGTCATTCCAATAATTACCATAATAGATTCTAAGGGGCCATAATAACTGGAACAGAGTGTAAAAGTTTTAAGTGCTAACATGAGAAAGATAAACAGTAAGATACATAAAATGGCAGCATTTAACCATCTCAGTGACAGAAAGCACTAATCTTTAATGAACAAATAGAAGGGAGAAAATGCATGGCCACTCATTAGTCATAACAGTACACTGAGGGTCTCTCTGCTGACAACTGTCAAGAAGACCAAAGAGGAATAGAGCAGATTTATTGCCATGATCTTACAGAGGCTGGTTAATCACTAATTCTAGCTGATAGTTTTAAGTGTTGTAGATGGTTGTCATCCAGTACAGTGAATACAAACACTCTCTGGCAGATACATTATTTCAAACAGCAAGAGGACCTAGCTCAGTTGCTCATGATTTCAGCTGTTTACCAGCTGAATATTGATATTGATATCCCGAGGACATAGAGCATACTAGGATTTCAACTAAACATAAGCCTTACATATAATATATTGAAAGATTCATTAAAAATATAAACATATATATAAATGCATAAATATATAAATATTAAAAAAAAAAAAAAAAGAATTAAAAGAAAGGAAACTCAGCACAAAATCATGGATTCAAGAACTATTGAATCAATTTATGGCAAGACTTTATAGTCTTGATCAACTTGATCATCCCTTAGATGCCCATGAAATTAACTGATGTTCACCAATTCCAAAAAGAAGACACTTTATTATAATTTTTCCTAAAAATCAATTCAGAAGCATCTGCTACCTGGAAGCACCAACAACAAAAAAAAAAATGGCAGAGACCCAGGAGGGTGAAATTAATTTTACTTTTGTGTCTGAGAAGAAGTGGTACAAGTTCTCTAACACCTTGCAGCTACTATGGCAGAGACCCAGCTGATGATCAGTGCTGCATATCCTTGACTGTTCATTTCCATAACATTCTTGGTCTTCTCATGAGACTGTCAGGAACAGTAACAATGGTGCAAGATGTTCATAGCTACATATTGCACATGACCCACCAAGCTGGAATCCATTTATTACCACTGTCAATCTACTTTGATAGGAACTTGAAACCTACAATGAAAGGCTCTGTTTCTCAGCTTCATATGAGGTACATAGATGTCAGGGAGTAATTTTTCTTTCAGTGTCCTCCAGTTAGATGTTGAATACAATCAAATTCCCAGACTCCATAAGCCAATGTACATATGATCCTATACCTCCACTATGTGTAACTGACTGTTTAGTTTCAGATTACTGCCAATTAAAACACAAACAGAAGAGGTTCAGAAAGGTGATCACACTGTGCCAAGGTAGAACATATTTATTTCTACTTAAAATGACTGCAGATGTACTTAAGTTGAGACAAGGAAAGCTGTGAGGTTTAGATTTAAAGAGAAATCAATCATCTTGCTGCTCAACGGAAAGAAGGATTTAAGAAAATTAAAGTGGAACATTTGAAGACATCATCTTTCACTGCAGCCAGCAAAGGATTATACATGATGAAAAAAAAAGAAAACCCGCAGGAGAAAGAGATTGAAATGAGGGGTAAGTATTTTAACCACTGGAAAAAAATAATATTTATATATTTATTTATTTATTACTGCTGACCATAAACCAAGAAAAAAGAAAGAAAAAAAGGTCTCTTCTGTTCTCATTTACCCAAATTTGCAATATTGTTGTAAATCATACCTAAGTTAATTTGAATTTAGACAGGGTTAACTTCTTGTAAATGCAGTCTCAATTTAGTACCACAAGTTCTTTATTTTGCTTAGTTTGACCTCAAGGCCTAGAGTCAATTTATATTTTATACTAAGAATAAAAGTTCCACCTTTCTGGCCGGTCTACATACATACTTCGCCACCTTCTAAGCACAGGTTTGTTTCTGATGCAGGGGAGATGAAAGATGTTTTTCTACTAATTGTCATCTGTATTTCTATAATATTACCAAAACAAAAACAAACATCGTAGAGTTTGTAGAGTTTGGTCTTAATCTATATTGATATCCTTTTTCTCTTTACACCAGAGACATGTTAAAGGAAGAAAAAAAAAGAAAGAAAGGAAGGGAAAAAAAGGAAAGAAAAAGGCAGGCAAATATTAGCTATTCTACTACTTATGTTATTGAATCTTGCACATAATTATGACAGATTTCAGTTTTTGTTTCTCCAAGCTTTAGAAAAACTATATAAAGGTTTCAAGAATGCAAAGCACGCAATATGTCTGAACATAACAGAAAAGGAGTCAACTGCTTAAAATCCATGCACAGCTAATTAACTTATATGACACGCAAATGATTACAGATGTTTCAAAAATGTAACCTTTTCCCGGTTCATGTTTAGAAGTCGCACTGACAAAATTCCAGCTTTAAGCACTACCCGCTTTGAAAAAGCCTCCCCAAATGGCAAGCACACTTATGGCATGTATGTGGCATGTTTACATTATTTAATTAAGCAACGTGGTGTGGCTGAAGTTGTGAGAATAATCGAATCATCAGTGTCTCAGGAGTATTGTGTGACATGCTGGGAATGTTTCCTACCACAGGATTCACCCAGAAGTGATATGTTTTCATTCCCCAGGAAAGTACTAAAACAATAATCCTGCTTCGTCATACTAATATTTAACAGCTGCAAATTATATATCTTTGTCTTTTCTCTCTCTCTTTTTTTTTTTTTTCTTCTCCTCCCCTCTCAACAGCCATTGTGGAATTACAGACCATAGGTGGATTTAGGCTGTGAAGGACCCATGGAAGTCATCTGGGCAAACCTCCTGTTCACAGCAAGAATAACAAAATATTTTAAGGACTCTCATCACAGAAGACATCTGATCCAGAAAGTGACCATCCTACTGAGGACACAGAAAACTCCCCAGTTTTCCACAAGCGGTATCACAGTGACACATTTTCTCCAGCCCAGAAACAACTTCAAGGTCAGATAAAACAAAGCTAATGGAAGTCCCACATCTAACATGTGGGTGTGGTGGGGTGAATGGAGGAGAAATAAAGCAGAATCCTATTCTGTTTCATCCTGATCCAGTGAGAAGAGAGGAGGAAGACAGCAGCCACATGAAGGAGCAAGAATGAGTGCAGACACCAAAAGCCTGCGTGAGGAAACTGATTCCAGCTCCCCAAATCCTGTGTCATTCAGAGTGCAACTATCCCTCCACGTAGCACTGTTCAGCTGCCTCTCCCCTTTGACAGATCTCAGAGCTGTTATACATGTGATGCTGGTGGGCGTACAGCACATATACCCACGTACATGCCCATCAAGTATAGACTGTTAAGAAGGTTAACTTCATATGGTTGGGACAGAGTACATCATTTCCCCTACGGAACAAGCTGTTGAAGGTAAGGGGACTGCTGAGTAACACCAAACACAGACCACACAGGTCTTTCATCCCACCTACTGTTTTGTCCTCTTGAGTGGCTTTCCTTTCTTTTGTACTGCACAGAGAATAGGAATTTTTGGCCTAATAACTCATAACGGTTATTCACAGACTTCACAAAGACAGAAAATATATTTTCCACCTTTATCATTCTGGCCTTGATGCCATCCCATTTTTATTTTAGTTTACAAAATTAAGCATTGTCTGGTGTCATAAAAATGAGACTCATTTTTATGAGAATTTGCAATGAAAGGTTTAGGAAGGAAAAAACTTCCCACTTCATTTTGGTAATAAATTATCTGCAAGAGTCATTCTCTTGCCTCACACAAGAATATATTTGTAAGCACAATTCCTCCTGTTTGGAAAATAAAAAAGTCTAAGCTTTTTCCCAACTTTTGACTTTTTATGAATGCTTATTTCTATTGATCACATGAGCACTGATCAGTTATTTTACACAAAAGCAGTACTGAACTGGCATCACCTTTTACGTGTTTTATATAACTGTCAGTAATCAATCCTTAAAAGTTTCCCTTTCTTTCTTGTAAAAACTGCCTTTTTGTGCAGTGTGCCTTTGATACATGCATTTGGTCATGATACTCTTCCAAACACTGAATTCCTAAAATGCAGTCATCTTTCTCACTCTCCAGGCAATCTGAGCTATAAACAATTTTCATTATCAGTTGTCAAGTCTTCATGTGGAAAAGTCATAATAAAAAGAGAAAACACTGGAAAGAAATCCTCTGAATGAGAAAGACCATGAGTTATTTTTGATAACAGGATGATTTTGACTCTAATATGCAGCTGCCATCAGCCCCTATGCTTGTCTCAAGGGTGCTATTTGGGTTCTCAATTAAGCTAGTTTAATAAAGAAAGGCAGAGAAATATCCTTGCAATAATAAAAGGAAAATGACAGCCCAAATCAACAATAAGTCTAGTCACCCTTTTAGAATAACAATATTTTCAGACCTGTCAAAGTAAGTGTTTTATGATAAATAGATGTTATATTGAGAAGATTTAAAAAAATAAAATAAAATAAGAGCTCTCTTTTCATGGTTTCCCTCAAATCCTTCAATTAGGATTACCTGACTGTAATCTGTAATGTACCATCTCTAACGTACTCAAGCTGAGGGTAAACTGTGCAAATCCTGTGCAGATCTGGTTTGAATATGATGAGCTAGTCTACTGTACCTTCCCAGGGCAATAAGCTACTTCCAGTTAGGCTTATACAGCAGTCCAGCAAAAGACCCCCAGACAAAAACCTTAGCACATATTCAGCCCATAGTCTTAGAGAAACATTTCTCCCCTTGGAGAGGAAATGAGGGGATTGTAACAAGTTTGTGTTGACTTTATTTTTGTTCCAGAGACTAGAAGATGTGGACTTAGGTTTTTCCTATGGGAATCAACCAGTGAGAGATGTCCTGCAGAGAGACGCTCTTTAAGAGCACTAAAATCTGTGTCTTCCTTGCATTTTTGCTTAATAAAAATGTTATGATGTTTTCTTCTTGAAGAAAGTACTCTCTTCCCTAAGTGACTAAACTATAAACAGTGTGATTTAAATTATTTCAGGGAAAATTTTACTATTTCATGTTTATGTGCACAAGACTGCAAAAAGTAGCCCACACTCCTTTTTAATTGTAGAGAGATGTACAACCATGCCATTCCTAATTCCAGTTAACTGTGTCAAGGTTACACATTTACACATGTATCCAGTATAAGGAGATCAGGCCCCAGTCTTCTATTGATTCATGGACAAAATCTTGACACATACTCCTTTTGATTTATTGTTAATCTGCAAGGATTCTGGACTTGTAGATTTGGTCACAAATCTAAGGACTTACCTTCCAATCATGTTTTTCCTTCCTTTTGTTTTCCTTAAAGAAATCTCTACATTTGTTTTTGTCTCCGTGACTCATTTCTCCAATTGTTTAACAAATGATGTTTCTCTAGTATTGGCTTCTACATATTCTAACACTGGCACCTGCCCATTTGGTTGAATTGTATACTACATTTCAGACTAAGTTTGAATCAGAAAAGCTATAGAAAGTAAAGTATGTGGGGAATGCATGCATTGGTTATATACTGTGCTGAGTTTATTCCCTATCACAGATTAGGAAAAGGGAGGCAAATCCATATGTTCCAGACTACTTGTTAGTCTGTCTTATGCCGTAAGGACATAGCTTCCTTTTCTTTCACTATTTTGTCATATTTCCTACATTTTGGTTTTCTTCTGTGAACAGGTCTTATTCCACACAAGGATTTAGGAAGACCACTTAAAATGTTATGAAGTCTACAAGTCTACATTAAATTAACTTGACACCTGGGTGACTTGGGAATTCAACTGTGATGTCATTCTATTGATACTACATTTCCCAAGAACATAGCTACTACCTTATATATGAAGCCTAGCTTCCAAACCACTCAGATTTCATTCTTACATGAATATAGAAACATCACATGCACTTTGTTTTTATTTGGGAACCATTATTCTCAAAAAGTTCAGTTTTATATTATTTACATAGTACAGATTTTCAATTAATTTAATTTAAGACAGGGAACAGAAAGAATGTAATACAAGTCTCCAAACATGGAAGTGTGAAAAACTATTCTTCTAAAGATAATTTTAATTAGACCAACTGGCATTGCATCCAGGTCTATAATAGGCAATATAGTTTTATCACAATGGGCTGCAAAAGACTAGACCTATTCTCTGGCTGGCCTACATGTCCACCTAAGTTAGCCAAAGCAACGAGTCATTATGATTTTAAATGCCTGAAAATATTTTAAGTATCATACGAGAGAGGGAAAAAAAAAAAAAAAGACCCACTTTTCTGAAACTTCACAGAAATAGTATTTTAATGTTGCAAGTAACCAGCTAGTATTTCCAAACTACCCAGGATCTTAGTGCTGCCCGTCCATCTCTTACATGCTGGGTACCATGCAGGGTCCTAATGGATGTGTGATGTCTGGTAATCACTGCAGGGAGTAAAAGTGCACAGCAATGCTTGGATTCTATTCAAAATGATAGGGGAAAAAAAAAAGAAAAAAAACTTTTTACTGATGGAAACCCACAACAAAAATTGTAATCTTCAAGCTTCTTAAAGTTTATTACAGTCATTGTTGTACAGAGAATTTTACTGGCTAGAAGTTTCCAATTTAAAATAGATTTACAAAATTAAAATCATATCTGTATATGGTTTACTTTCCAGCTTATAGCCAGAAGTTATTTAATAAGAATTTGAAAAATTGCTTATAATGAAAATGTAAATTGAGCCTTAAATCAAGTTTTGGAAATTTGGTAGAAATTAACAATAAGGAGACTGTATTTTTACAAGTATTTTTTCTTTCAACCTATAATTTACCACACCTGCTTGAATTCCTTTCTAATCCTTTGTAAAAGCTGAACTGTTAACAGTTTATTGTTGCGTAAAATGTACTATTAAATATATATTTGTTTTTTTCTTTCCTTAGGAAATCTACTTTACAGATTCAAACTTTTCTTTATTTGTATGTAGTTTTATATACATAGCTTATACAACTCTAAGATACAGTTAGTACAAATAACATGAATATGATTGTAAAGATCAGAATTGTATTCTGTCAGCCAAAATGTGATGCAAGTAATGAATGTGAAATGATGTTTTAGTTCATTACTCTTATTTTTCTAGCAGTCAGAAAACAGTAACTAAAATGACTTTGTTGGTAACTACCACAGACACAGAGTAAGAAGCAGTTCTGGTAACAAGAAACTCACAATACGCTAGAACAGATAGAAAAATGATTGGACATTACACTAGAACAGATAGAAAAAGGATTGGTCATTATTACCTTTCCCATGTTACAGGCTTAAAACAAAAAAAAAATACAGCTTCAGGTAGGCCATCGTTTCAGGAACTGAATTATGAGACCATCAAAAAGTGCATCCAGCTTGCAAGAAATATCATTATTCACCTCAGAAAACTGAAGATGAAGTATTTGTCTCAAAGTCACGCTGAGAGTCAATAACACACACAGTGGTCCACGTTTCCCTCACCCGAGCTCAGCCAGCAGGGTCATACTATCTTTGCAGTTAAATACAACATTGCTCTCAGACCTCATTTGCTGTTATTTTTCTTGACTAAACTTGTTTTTGCAGCCTCTTATAACACAAGAACTGTAGGTGCAGCCAAGAGCTGCAATACTTCCAAAAACATGTACAGTAAAATATTCACAGGTACACTGCTGCTAGTCATTGCCTCGCTAGTGCTGAGCAGTCCAGAGAGGGTAAATTCCCCTGTTTGCTTAACACTTTGTTAGGACACAGTGCCTACAATTATATGAGTCAATTAAAGGAGCCTGGGACTGTTCTCTGGCACTGAGGCCAGCAGGCATGGAATAACTCATGTTCACACTGTTAAATTCTTCCACCCTCAAAAGCAAGGTGGCCACAGGCACAACCCTTACCAGGGTTCAACCCTGGCTCATCCTAACATCCAAAACATGCCTAGGACCTGCCACTTTGCCAAGTCACAATCATGCCCAGAAGCTCTCTGGCAATGTGCCAGCACCCAGCAGCCTTCACTGTTAGCAGAGACCTACCCAAGCCTCCTGCTGGCCCCTCTTCAGAGATGAGCTTCAATCCATAATCTACATTAGAACAAGAGTGTTTCCCTTTGTCTTTCTATTTTAATGGCACAGGTCAAATTCAGCTGCATCAATGTGACAGCTTGATTCTTACTCGATCACAAAAAAAAAATAAATTAATTAAATAATAATAATAAAAAAAAATTATCCATCCCTCTTTCATAGGTCTGGGAGACACATCCAGCTCTATAATTTTGTGTTTCCAAATTTAAGGATTTCTTTTTTTGAGACGACCATTCTATAATGAATAACTGAAATGTTTGGTTTCTCAAATCACAAGGGCTCAAATGGAATCACCTATATGAAGTTAAAACTCCTTTTGATTTCAGAGTGGGAGTATGGAGGTGTCCTTTATTCTTACCTGTGTCTTTCCATGGACCTTCCACTGCTCTGCTTTTCCAGCATTGTTATTCAGACAGAAGAAAAAAAGAGAGCCAGAGCAAGAAAGAGAGCTTTCCTCAGCCTGATATGAACAAAGAGCTAATGCCCACATGGAGAGACTGCTTTTTATAACAAGAACACCTCCTAAAAGTTAATTACTTTCAATTTAACACAGCATGAGTGACTGAAGGCACCACTGAAACAAGCAGTGCCATCTAATGGAGGAAACACCTTATGTGATCTGAGCATCTAAGCAGTGAGAAAATGAAAAATCCATGCAGTATTTATGTCCATCCACAAGCATCCCTGGAATTCTTCAAAAAATACAAGATGATCACTGCCAAGAAGAGCCTGTCCTTTGTTAACAACCAAGCTGCATTGGTTACTGTAGGAAAACCAAATGTCAGAAGCTAGCTATATTGTGTTCTTCCAAGGTGTATGACGACTGTGCTTATGTGCTGTAATGACACATGAGGAAAAAAGCATTTTATTCTAGCTACTTAAGTTCCCAAGATGAAATACTAACAAAAAAAGTTCTAATGTGACTTTTCAAATCTGAACCAGGTAATGTGCCATTTTGGGCAGTGGGTAATTGTGGGAGGCATCCCAGTCAAACAGTTATTTTTAACTACAGTTGGTTAAAAAATAATGAAAAAGAGAGAAGGGAGAAGAGAGGAAAAAAAGTAACAGTGTCTACATTTTTAATAGATTAAACAAATTAAAATGGTATTTGTATTCTAAAATACTCAAGGCTTAGAAAAATATCTTGAAAAGGCAGTATGAATCTAAAGTTAATTATGGAAATTAAAAGAATGCTGAACTGTTGTATGACAGACAAAAAAGCACAAGCAATAAACTTTTCTCAATGGAAGATTCATTAAAAATTCCTCTATAATTTAATTAAAATCATACCAGGAAACTAATTCTGAGACAATTTTAATCTTAGTTTAATTCCTTAATTGTTTTAGTGTTTGAGGACTTGAAGTACATCTGCATGGGGAAAAATAACTTGGCACTTTGGAAAGTAAAGTAATTAACGCTTGAATTTTAAAAGCGAATAATATCCTCATGGCAGTTAGCAGAGTATTTTGTAAATTCATATGGTAGATATATATAGTTATATTAGCATATAAGGCTAATTTGTAACCCACATGTAGGCTGGCACCTTCTAGAAATTTTAAGAAGAAAACCCTTTTACTTAAAAGGGAACCTTGGTGTGCAGTGATAGTATATTTATGTCCTACATTTTGTTGAATGGCTAATTAAATTCATATTTACATTCAAAGTCAAACACAAAGCCAATACCAGTATGTATAAAACATTGTCTTACTTGTTTAATTTCATATCTCTTGTTTATAAGACACTGAAAGAACAAACTTAAACACGTTCTACTCCACTTTCTCTTCCTTTTATATATGGAAAAACTGTTTTGGTTTTACAAGGTTCTTCATTAGCAGGATTTAGTAACTGGCATTTGGGGGAAGAGTTGGGAGCTATTGTTAAGAAAAAGTTTTACAGAAATATAACAGATAAGCATCAATGAATCATTTGGTTGGTAAAAGAAAAAAGAAAAAAAGGGAAAAAGAAAGATTTCTATAGATTTTATAAATATTTAACGCCTAAAAATGGTAAGGCAGTTTGAGATCAACTAAAAACAAATGGCAAGACAGTTTGAGATAAACTAAAACCAAATGTACAAATACAAGTTCAGTGTAACTGTGAATTTAACAGCAAATTATATTATGCTTGACTGAAATAGAACTCTGCCTATTTTACATTAATAGAGGCATATGTTCAGCCGTGGTAAAGAACTGTATGTTCCCATGTGTCTTTATGCATGTCTGTGTTACAGATAAGGTGGTGTTTAAGTAATTTAACTAGTCCATGAGGCTTCCCCATCTGTTTACTCTAAGAGTCATCCTCACGTCATTCCTACCACTCAGCCAGCCCAGGGACTCTCAGGTAACCCAGCATCCACCGTGGGGGATTTATTTTCTTCCAATTGAGAAATAGGATGAAATCACTGGGAACATTTGTTTCATTGCTGGTATCAGCACTAGATTTCTTTTAATTCCTTCCCAGTACTAAAAAGTCTTCCTTCTCAGTGATTCAGACCAGTCAGTATCTTGCCAGGATTTTGCAGGGAGATCACCAAGGGACAGACAAAAAATTAAAATAAAAAAAAAAAAAGTGACCTCAAGATTGTCAGTGTTAGCCTCCTTGTATCATGCCCACATTGATGGATGCCTCAGGGCAGATGGGCTGGGCTTCTCAGAGGGAGCTTCCACAATACAAGGCATGTACCAAGTGGGATCACTACCAGATCTCTGCCTCTTCCAGCCCAGTCATTGTTGCAGAGTTGCACGGGATGGAGAGGCCATGCTGGAAGGTGCACACACACTAGCAATGCATTACCTGGCACCGTGGTGCCCTGGCAAGTACTGGCACCCTTTTGCTAGGGGTTGCCTCAAAGGCATGACAACCCCAGAGTACAGAGCACCCACTTGCCTCATGCAACGCTAGCATGCTCTCTGAATGCAGCATCAGCTCAGACTTGCTGCCTGCAGAGTCCCATCACTGTTGCTTGCAGTATGTAGTTTTGAAGTGGTAATACATTCACCAAGGGGATGGACAACATGGGTGGAGGATCTAGCTGTCAGTGAAGACGTGCTTCTATTTACGACTTTAATAGTGCACCTAACCAAATGGATCACATGGGTTTCTGTAGGTTATTCAGGGCTGCTCTTTGATTAACACTCAAAGTGTTTCTTTCTGCCACCTTCAGTCTTGAACAGTAAAAAACTGTCTTTTCAGAATAGAAAACTGAAGAGGTCAAGAAAGCAATTATAAATGCTTCAAATTTCAGCGAAAGAACAAAGAGTTGGGAGTGTGAAAGTATAAAATATTAAAGTTAAATCATAGAAGTACAAAGTGCAAGCCTAGTTAAAAACAAACAAATCGATATATTCAGTTGCCTGTTTTAGGAAGGGTCATATCAGACATTGCCAAGATGGGTAAGCTACAATGATCCATGTTTATTCTCAGTTAATACAGTGAGATCAGCTTCCTGTTTGATCTACATAATTCTTTTATGAAAAGCCAATTAAATTTTATTTTGGTAGAAGCAGTGTCTCTGTACCTTGCTCCTCTATTTCTTGAATCTTCCTCTGCTGAGTGAAGATAATGTTTCCTTTTCCCTTATCTGTTATCTAAAATGGCTTTTCAAGTTCCCACATACTGCATTCATACCAATTGCTTAACACAAGAAAGCCTCATTCTCATCAATGCCTCTAAACATGGCTGTGTGGTGGAGCGTACAAAAGGTTGCATAAGTATGTTTCTGTAAATCAGAAGTTAACAAGAAAGAAAGTCCATAAATCTCTATAAGTTTAGATGTTCTTTCAGTATTACTGCAGCCATAAATAAAGCATCCTCCGGCATTAGAGTTCTCATCATTTAGACCTTCTCTGTTGATGTTTGCAGTGTGTTTATTAAGCTGAAACTTTAATAAACAAATCATAGGCACCAACTATCAATTCAATACTTCTCCTGGTAAACACAACATCAAAAAGCCAAACTGTTTTAAACATACAGGACTATAAAGTCCTTTTTCATTCATTATCTGCTCTGCACCTGCTCTAAATACTTCTTAGCTTAATTGATGGTCTCTAAACAATCACTGTGTATATTCACTTTGGAGCCGCTTCAGCGGGAAGATAATAGTTACTGCTTATTTCCCTTCGGTGCCCTGGCTGTCAATCAGAGCCACTCCGAATAGAGACTTTTTTTTTTTTTATATGGTAGTGGTCAGGAGCAAGCCCCAACTGCACCTACCACAGCTATCTGCTGCCTGGCTCTGGCTGACACTCTACACATTAACCGTACCTGCATTTCACATTCGAGCACTTGCACTTTTATTGCACTCCTGTAAACCAACCCCCTTTCAGGGAAAGGGCAGTAAACCTTGGCCTCAGGTCAGCCAATCCTACAGCTAGGTCTCTGAGCCCATTGACCTGGAGACAAATGACTTGTACCTAACATCTCACTGAATTCCCCTACAGGAAGCAACACATCACCAGTCCTGCATCAGTCCCAGGGGTGAATAAGCAAGGAGATTATTCAAAATTTGAGACCTGGCCTCTTACCAGGCCTCTTATCAGGCAGTCCCTGAGGAATTGCATCACCTGGCTCTTCATGGGCCAGGCTCTCTGGGTGGGCCACAAGGAGCAGAGAACATCACCCAAGCTTTGAATGTAGCCTGTACTTCGACCCTGAATCCACAGAGTACTCTCCAGGGTTAGAGAAATTAATACTGTGTAGGTGGGTGACTCACATTTCCACAAAGAGAAAAAGAGAGAGGCCCTGTCTGGTGTTTTGACAGTAGAATTTCCATAGCAGCTGAATTGTTCACTTTTTGGTGGGAACCAAGCTTAAAAAACAACCAACCAAACAAACAAAAAAAAAAGGGTGATCATTTTAGCCCACATATGGGAAAAAATGAGACAATCTCTAAGGAATGTTAATGCTGCAAAATATAAAATATTGCTGTTACTAATCAGTGTGCACCACTTTCACTTATGGACACTCTCTCACCACAGCACAGGAAGCTAGAAAAGAGTCACGCCTTCAATAACTTCAATCAGCCCCGAAATATCGTTAAGCAGATGGGCTTTGACATTCTGGGTGCTTGCACAGCTTGGACTTTGACCCTATATGCACCCAGAAAGAAGACGGCTGCGCTTTGGTCTGGAGCTGAGGAGTCATGGCACCACTGGTTGGGGGCAGGAGTAGTGTCTCAGGTCTGTCTGGCACTACAGTAGAGCTGTGACTCTTCTCTTCCACTCCCCTGATATTTCCAGGGCACATCCTTAAGGCCAGACCTCCAGGTTTTCATGTCCCATTGCTCTCCATGGATCACGTAGTAATTTTACTTCCTTATTTGACAAACAACACCTCTCCCTTTAGCAAACAACCCAAGAACCACAATATTTGAATTCACAATGAAAGTGTCATTCTCAAGATGACTGCGTTTTCCAAGGTTAGGTCATGGGTAAGGTAACTTTTACATCATTGTGGAGCTACAATTCATCAGTTACATGCCTTGCAACAATGCATTACAAAAAGAAGGGCGGTGATTGCATACTGCAGTTAACATCAGCATCCTCTCTAAAAGGAAGACACACTTCCTGTTGAGTGAGAGCAATGGGAAGGCAGAATTCTTTGCAAGTGCTTCCCTAATTATCTGTCAGCCCTTTGCCTCCCAAATCAGGGAGTCAATGACTGACAGCACCAACATACTGCCATTCTCTACAACAAACTGTCAGTTTCTGCAGAGCATGAAGATGAAGGCATGGATATTGCCAAAAATGTGCCTACATGCCTACATAACAAATGCTCTCTAATGGAGGTTAAAAGAACCCAAAAAGCTTCCTTCTAGGAACTGTGTTTTAATATTTCTCTTGAGAACTGAGTGAAAACATAAGGAAATAGTGATTTCAGCTGTGAGTTTGCGTTTCCTTTTTTTTTTTTTTAGATAAACATTCTTGCTGTTAGGAAATTGATATCTGACAAATTCTGCTCCTTGATTTATCACATTTCACACAAAAATGCATCTAATTGCAAATTGTTATTTCTGCATTTACAGTACTATCATTGTAGCCCACCATGATTACAGCACCTGTGAAACTCAGTGCCTGGGGGAAAACTACTGTACCAGCATCTCCTTTCTATTAATGGAGTAATTCAATACATGTACCTTCCTGAGCACTGTCATTTTATACAACCAAAGCTAAATATTGCCTGCTGAAACACTGCAAGAAGTGTTTCTACATTTTCTTTTCTTAACATGGTGGTGGGTAAGTCTCAGGGAAAAGAAAAAAAAAAAAGGTAAAAAAAATCAAGAGATACTGATTTTACTTTTTGCCGGAAGTTCATTTTTACCATTTAATGCTTCTTTTCATAATAATTAAAGTAAAACAGCACTTTCTACATTCTGAGGGTTACTTTAATAACAAAGTTAGCATTCATATTTGTCAAGAATTTGTCAAATGATGTTCATATTGATTAGTCCCAGGTTATTTTTTGACAGTCACTTTCACAGCGTATGGAAAATTAAAACACCTCCTGTCATTATTAGACAGCTATAAAAAAACACAACAAAAAAAAGTGAAGAATATACATTTGTTTTCTTCACTAAATAACTCTGTGGAGAGTCAAATTTTGCATTTCATTGCACATGCACAGCTTCTCTTATACTCAGCGGAACTGAGGGCCATGTCACACCCTTATTTAATTATTCTAAGATCTTATTCAAAAATAATTCAAAGCATATTTTTCTTCTACAACTCTATAAACCGTGAGAAGAATTGTCAAGTTTGTTTTTCAGGCTTTAAAAGATACCATTGATTTGACAGTGCTCTGAAAGAGAGCTTACAAGCCAACCAATATTGCAACTCCAACGCAATGCTTTCAGACCCTCTCCCTTTATTGTCTTTGTTATGGTTCCACTGCAAAAAGGTTAAAATAAAACACTGCTACTCAGCAATACTTTTTCCTCCTGAATCTGCTTATCTAGTTTTTATCCATAAGAACTGTTACATTTAGCCCTCAGAATAGGTCCCTCTTAAAAAAAAATGTAGATGTAGCCAAGATTTATCTAATTTAAAAATAATAAATAACAATTAGAAAGCAAGGAATGAATATATGGAATTAAATATATTGATGTTTAGCTCAATCCTGTAAAACTTGGTATAAGGACTGTGATTAAATCCAGGTTATATTTGGAAGGAAAAGGGCAAGAGAAGAATGTCTCCTAAGGCAGAAAAACCACTGGCACACAGCTGGTCCTATGTTTCATAGTTTTTTTGGGGGCCAGACTGTAGCTTTTCCTATGTATCCAGAGGGGCCAAAGCAACTGATCACCCCTACAAAAGTTTGGCTTGGCTACATCACCACCACTATCCACAGTTTTAAAGGCAGCCTGAGCTCACCTGTCTTTCTAGAGCCATGATGAACATCACAAGGAAAGCCAAGTGGGTTCTTTTAGTTATGGGAAAACTTGAAGAAGCATATGTCTGCACATTTGGGATGTAATGGTGTGGCTTTGTAACTGCCACAAGCCATTCGCAGCCCTAGCAGGGAGTTCACTTTTAGAATTAACAGTACCAAAGACTCCAACATTTTCCCTGCTAACCTCAGCACAAAAATCCAAGTATCCAAGCAATTCACTTGTGAGGCAAGTTTGGAATTAAAGAATGGATTCAGTTTAAAAGTGACAGACTTTCTAGACATGCAGTTACTCATATCCAACTTCATTGCTGCATAAAGAATGCAGTCTCTGCTAGTGTCTTTGGCAATAGGGTTGCTCTCTAGCTAGGTGTATTAAGGGACTAAGCCAAATTTCTGCTTCGTGGAGAAAGCTGTATGATTCCTGCCAAATTGCCCATCTCAAGTGTAAAAAGGCATATTAAAAGAAGATCATTTGGAGCCATATTTCCTTGTAGGCTGGTCATGGGAAAAGTGGCCAAAAGCCACCATTCTCTTCTCTTGTAGATGTCTTCTCGATTAACCTTGCTCCTTCTCACCCATAGATAAGGTATTTATAAATAGATAACCTGCTCAATTACTTTGGAGATGAAAAGTGAACCCATCTAGCCCTCTTTTGTCCAGTCTACAAGAACTGATACTTCTCTCTTCTGATGAAGTATCTCCATCTGAATCCAACAGTTGGAGATGCAACAATCTGCTACCACTAAAGCTATAGGGAGGAACAGATAATTAACAGGAGTTGGAGATAATCCTGTAAAGTAAAAAGGATGGAGAATAATGAAGATCCAGATATCCTGGGCTAAAAAAAAACACAAGGAAGAAATGTGTAGGAGCAGGCAGGAAACTAATGCCTCTTGGATGTTTGCAAGGAAATGGAGTAAAGTTTTCACCAGATGGGTTCACAGGAGTATCTACCCACAGCAGAACATTTCTGAGGGATGCTCAAATTAAAGTACTTAGCAGAATATCAAGGAACAAATCTCTGTAGGGAATGACTTCATGGATTTGGGAAATTAGTCTATCACTAAAGAAGAAAAAAGAACTCTTGTGACATATTTGCCTTTTATAAATCAGAAAATATTTATTCCCTGAAATTACATGTATGTCCACCCAGCAGTATTAAGTGCTTTTACCTATCTTGCTTAAATGTATAATAAATTACAAAGAATTTCTCAGAGTGCCAGAGGAAAGAAAACTTACCTTTAAATTTGTTACTTTGTTGGCACTCACAATTCCACAAATATATTCCTAGGCAGCAGTGGGGGAGTCTTAACAGACTCCTATAAGAGGCAGCAAGCCAACTTGTAGTTATTTTAAAGAATGCATCAGTTGTCTAAAGTTTTGCACCCTAGTACAGATCCTGTTTGTCTGAAAAGTATCCAGGCCATGTAAAAATGGTCTGCTGGACAGAGTCCAGAGTTTTACAGACTAAAAGCATATAACTTTACAACATTCCACTTCAAATCTTGCATGAAAATGCTGGTTAGCAAACTGTGATAGGTAAAGAGAGAGGAACAGCTTTTAATACTGTCAGAATATTTTGGGGCCAATCTCAGAAAAACTGTAGGAAGAGCAAAATGAAAAGCTAGCATCTGTAAAATATTCCAGACTCCAGTCTTTCTGCATCCTAGCAGTTAGACTTCACTCACTGCTACACTTACAGGGAGGTATTACTGATATTTTCAGTTTACAAGGCATAGGCTCCTTACCATCCATTCAAAATTCAGACAAAAAAATTATCTAGCTACCAGCATGATCTGTTAAGCCACTCCACAAAACCCTTCACTGTTTTTCTGATATATTGAAAATCAAATATGAAACTTCACTCCTAAGAATGCTTTCTTACACATTTTATTTAATTGCCATGAGTAGACCTACTAACTTACATGGGACTGCACTAGGTAGTAAAGTTAAGCATGTGTATAAGCGTTTGAAGGTTCAGGGCCTTAAATCCCTGTTCTGGTCCACATGACCTAACACAGCAAGTGATATCTGCAATAAATTCAATTTTTTCTACTTCCGTTTCTCCAGTTTCCCATGGGAACAATGTTTCAGTGTTTTTTCAAACTATATGCAAATCTGCTACTCTTTCATTAACCCTTTATAAGTATTTAAACATTGAAACTTTGTGTGCAGGATATATAATTTCTTTATACTGCTTAATTAATTCTGAGATGGAATAAACCTGAAAAACACTGAAAAACCTGCAAAACACTGTAAACTGGCTAGTGAGGTAAATTCAACACAGACAGCTTATGTAGATGGTACGGGAACATTTACTGTAGGATACAGCTTTCGTTTCCAGTGGGAGTGACATACTAGGTTTGTCAGTGAGATCATATGTGCACACAGTTGAAAAACAACAGATAAAGTTTTTAGCTTCAAGGATTCTTCTCACTAACAACCTGTGAGCTTGGGTTAGCCAGAGCTCATGTTTACCAGACAAAAGGATTTTCAGCAAGGAATGATCAAGTTTCTGAGAAAGGGGGATCAAAGCCTAAGAAGCATATCTGCAAGAGTGGGGAAAAACGTTCATGGCTCTGGTCAGGGAGACAAGCCAATGAAGCCATGGATGAGTCAGGACAGACATTCTCTTTGGAAGGGATCCCTCACAAGAAGCACTGGTGCCCTGATATTAATCCAGTCACATTTGAATGGTTCATCATAAACCTGAAGCTGGCAGCTCACCTGGTTAAGCATCACCATATTAAGCACCATTTGAACCTGTTCCAGGCACTGATGACATTGTATAAGAAGCCACCAGCTGCACAGGTCTAAAACAAAGTCCATTCAACTTGCTTCACAGAGCAGTCACTGCAGAAGAAGAACCACTTCCCTTGTAGGACCATACTTGTCTGCTTCTTCATGTTCTGACTCCAACAAACTTTTTATTTAGTTTATTTTATTGCAAAGAAAGAAGGCACAGGAAGAAATACTATCAAGATAAATTATTTAATATCGGTACAGTCGGAACTAGGCAGAAAACAGTATTATTTTCAGAAATGCCTCATTCAACACTTGAGTAATCCTTAAATGGTCTTAAAAAAAAACAATAAAACAGACAAGAGCTTCTATACAAAATGAAACATTAGGAGCCATTGAAAGCAGCCCAAAGCTGGGTGAGAGCAGCCAGGATTGGGGTGATCCATTCAAGACATAACAGGTTCCATTCTAGCAACAACTTAAACCTGACTCTAAGATCAGAGAAGAGAAAACAAGCCTATCTGCAACTATGAAGCTGCATTCTACATTTCTCCTCCACATGCCACATTCTGCCAGCCACTCTTAAGACTGAAGAGCCTTTTTGTAATGAATGAAGTCAAAATGAGATCAGCCCAGCAAAAACTTTGTTGTGAATAGCTGAGGTTTTCAATCAAAAACATGTAATGAAAAAATTAATAAATAAAACAGCATGAACCAGAAATATATAAATAACTCATTTTCCTTTGCTAATTAAGTAGTGTCAAGCTGCTCTTAAAATAGAACACTGAATGTTGTGCTCACAGGTATCACACAAGATTTGTCTGTACTAAATGCAGAACTATGCTACAAATCTTACAGGACCTTTAGTAAGCGTGAAATGCAGCTGCTTGCACTTCTGAGCTACACTTATGAGATGTTTGTCATGTCAGAGCTATAAAGCCCACAGTGATTTCTGTTGATACCTCATCACAGAAGTGAAGAAAATCATGAAATAAAGAATAATGAAATAAAGAAAAATGATGATAGACCTGAGTGTCTCTGTCCCGTAACTCTGACTGGTGATCTAACTGGTGGGACACTTACTATTTCAGAGTTGGTTGCTTCCTGCGTTTTTTACAGAGACTCCATCCTTATTTCAACTGGCAAACACTCCTCTCAAATTTCTATCATATACATATTTCCAAATAAACAACAGTTCAGTCAGAAAATTCTCTAATAGCAGAGGAAGGAAGGCATTCATCTGCACTGAATGCTGTAATTTGGCATACCCGAATGGCTCTGAGACAGCTTGTTATGGCTTGCACAACGGTCAAAATTCAAGCCAGTACTTAGAAAAGGAAACTCCGCTATGTCATCATGTCCATACCTCCATTCTTTTCAGATTTGTTCTCTGAAGAGCCTTCAAAGACTTCATACAGTTCATTTGCCAATGGTTTAGTACACAGCTTTACCACTTCCCTTGGAAGACTATTCCACAGAAATGTTACTCATAAAACAAAGAAGAATTTATAATTGGATACAGATCTCTTCCCAAAATTGTCACACACTATATATGAATTTATATATGTTGATCGGTGAAGTTTAAGTGCTTCTGTAATACTCATTCAACATCCCTTCTTACACATGCTGGAATGAAAAACTGTTAAAAAAAAAAAATTCCTCTTCTACATGCCTTTGAAATCTTTCCAGACAGTTGTATTCTTAAAAGCCACCATTTTGAATATGAGGCAGATAAACACTGCACTGGAAAAGCTACACGATACTGACAAGGAAGTTTGTAACATGCCCCTTGACCCTATTGTTTCTGTTTAATAGCTTGCAACTCAATTTTAGAGCAACATATATGGTTAAGAATACCTCCTGAAGCAGAAAGAGATGTTTCATCTTTATTGTCTGAAATCAGAAGAATGAATTTTCTTAAATTCTACAAGATATACGAATAGTGAGTTTTTAGCACATCAGTATTTGTAACACCTGTAGAGTCACAAGGAAAACTTATTTGTGCTTGCAAATATCTGTTACAGTGGAATTATACCTGTATTACATTAGGAGAAAAAAGGGAAGATGATTATAAAAGATTATAGTCTTAACATTAAATTCTCTGTTATTCAAGTCACTTGCACCTGGGATCTCTCTTTTTAAAAGCAAAGCCATAAGTCATTTTGGAGAGATGCCAACTGTCTGGAATCCTTTGTCTAATACTAAGTGTGGGCTTCTAACAAGGCATGACATAAAAGTCAAGACCCTTTCTCTTTTTACAATATCTTAAAAGCCCTTTTCTTCCTATGGTTTCACAGAAACTTCAGGGAAGACAAACGAAGTCAGCACGATGGAGAAAAGGGAAGCTGTGTTTCTGGCACCAAACACTAAGCACAGACTACACTGGAAACAGCACACGAGCATGCAACTTCTGCCAATCTGAGAGCATGAGAAAGGAGTGGCAGGCATTAAACAATGAACATAGGAAACAATAGAAAAAACTCCCTCAGGTGCAAAACATAACTACTGTTGATGAGTTTTAGTAACAGAGACAGTGTCTTCATTACTCACTTGCAATCTTTAAAAATTTCTCTTGCCATGGACTAACATATTAAGTCGTGTTCAGAGCCTCAATATCTTGCATCATAATTTTTACAAGAGGTCACAGGAAAGAAATCATGTTGTGGTCCCATGAACACAGGGCTTTCTGCTCTCAGTAGTTCGTAAATTACTCCTTTCTCCCATAGGAAACTGCAGGCAGACTAATATTGCTACACTGAAAAATCCCACCTGCTGATCATTCACAGAAAGGAAGCCATAGCTGTGTCAGATGTATATCACCAGGAGGAATACTCCAAGTGGACCAGACCACACACTTAGCATGGGCAAGGAAGAAAAGTCTTCAAGAACAGTCTCTCCTGAGGTGGAAGAGTATTGCCACCTTCTAGCAGTATGCTCGACAGCTACATCTCAGTTCATCCCATTATGAAAAATGGGCAGCAGCTTAAACACAAGACCTAGGAATCAGCTGTAAATGATAACACTGACTTCAATGCTTGGACATATCACAGAAGCTACATTAACCCAGAAGAACTTTGTTTTTTAAAAATCCAAGGTAAATGTAAATCTGATTCAGAGCTTGTACAAAGAGCTCAGTACCTAAATGCTGTCCCAGCTATTCATAATTCAAGAGCCCAAACTAATACAAGTGCCAGAAGCCAGAGGTGCCTAACTTCACATAGAGCTTTTAAGACTATTGAAAGCCTATTTTAATTTAGTCTTGCTTTTCCCTCTGTCTCATCTCCCAAGCGTTTATGACCATGTGGGAGGAAAAAGTCCTTGACTCAGTGCTTTAGGATTTTTTCCTTAACATCTGTATAATGTAAAACATACAAAAATGATCTTAATGAGGCCCACAAGCCATGGTACCTTGTTCCTTTTGTGATAGCTCTCACCAGAAGACCACAAAGCCCAGAGTTTTACATGATTTTTCCCTCAGTGTCCCAGTTGTTACAGTAGGAAATAAGTTTGTATCAACACAAATATGACACCTCTTGGCCATAGCACCACCTTTCTGGGCAATACTGAACATACACTGGAACCTTCTCTCAGTCAGGGAGAAGTCTTCAGCACACTTCTTGCATTTCCAGGGCAAGATAGTCTGTCATCAGGTAGACCAAACCAAAAGTATGTCTAGCTATGATTAAAAAACAGGGAGCTCTTCACAGCCCTTGGTAGAACATTTGTTAGCAACTACACTTGAAAGAACATCCCAGGCAGATGAAATTACTACATAAAGCTTTCCCTGAACTCCACAGAAGGGAAGGCATTTCTTCTGGCAGCTCATTATCCTCTGTATTATAGGTCTTGTTCTGAGGTACTGATTAGGAAAGGCACATCAATGAAAGCCTTAGATCCCACTTCACGCACTTACAAGTCAAGCACTGCAGAACTTTGCTCATAACACCCATCTTTCTCAATCTAGTTTCTAATCACTTCAGTGGAAAAAAGTACTCAGTTCTAGCTCACTAAAAGATACAGGTTGCTTTCTGTTGAATATTAGTACCATACCTGCATGTTATTGGACAAGAGATTTTTGTCATGTTTTGTCACATTGGATTTTACTTTGACATCTATCTATAGTATATGAAAACATGAGAAACTCTTAACATGGTCCTGATCTAGGAGAATTACTGAACCTTGCTTAGAAGAATGTCATCTTTCAAACAAGTTTTAGCTTTAACTTGTCCAAGCACTTAAAAGAGGATATTTCTCTAGGCAAAATGTTAAAAGCTGTTTTGGAATAGACATATGGCTATACGGTTGCCTACAATTACTGAATATTTTAGTAGTCTGGTTCAATTTAATTTTTGCAAAATATTTTTAGATGCAGAACTTCAAACCTCAGAAATGAGAGTCAGATAGTGATGTTGCCTATGAATACAAAATGTAATATGCTCCAGTCCCAAAGGACAGTAATTAAAAATCATAGTAATGATTGCCATCACTAAACGAGTATTTTCTAACAGTTACACATTGATTGTCTGAGACAACATTCCCTTCCACTGTGCTCCAAATAAGGATTGGATTAAGTCAGAGATCACTGTGGAAGATAACAGCAACTCCAACAGCAATGTGTTATGGGATCCCTCTTGCAATGCGAAGGACCTAGTCATGAAACTACATGTATATGGTCTCACCTAGAAAACTGAAAATTCATGGTGGCTGCCTCACCTCAACACTTAGGCTAAATATTGGTCAGAGAAGTGGTTTTGACAAACAGCCCCCTGGCTGCAGTAGGAAGGAGAGGAGCTTATTCAGCCTCTGCCTGCTATACCTGTTCCTTGTTCACATTAATGCAGTAGAAAGCAGTTTCTTTTGCTACCATATATTCCTGCTACAACCCATTTGCTCCCTACCCCTACCCCCACCCTCCATTAGAGAAAACTAGTCCATTCACAGACAAGTGAAGACATGGACAGGTTCAAGAGGATGCTTGTGATATTGAAGAAATTTTCTGCTAATTAAAATATAGTTATGAAAAGGTTCCCATAACAACTCTTATAAATCCATCTCTTATAATTGACAATATGTGTGAATTAATTTTAGGAAGGTAAACACTTCAGGTTTTGCCATTGTGCATCTCAGACACAATCACCATTTAGGATTTCAGTTTAGCCAACCTCTTGAAATGACTGATTCTGAAATGCTGACTCATGAGAATGAGGTTATGGAAAGTATCAAGCAGAAGAAATCAATCTCAGTTCCATTTCCATGTTTATCTTCTTCTATTTTTACATTCTCCTTCTCTTGGATCATCAACTTTAATTTGGAACCTGACTGATCAAATGCTTTGCCTTGTATTCTCATAGTGAGCTTAATGGATATTGGATATTGGGCTACGGTGTACAACATCGATCGACAGTAATAAACAACTCAGCACATGGGAGATGTACTAATTTTTTGCTCATAGCACATCAATAACACATTTTACACAACTACACAAACACTCCACTGTGCTGTCTAAGGAGAACTTTGTCATGTAACTTTCAGGCATACCTTCTACTTCAATACAGTGCTTGGGAGAACAATCTTCACTCCAGCACTAACATAAGCTCTTTTTTTTTTTGTGGTTGTGGTTTCTTTTTTTTTCTTTTTTTTTTTTTTTTTAAACTCCCTCACATTTATTTGCAGTAGTTGTGTTCTCTCTTGCTTTACATCTACAGAGACTCTATTGTTCTGGTTTTTATTGTATAGATTATATAATGCTCTAATAAGAGGAAAAGGTATGCATTTTGTAAACTAAATAGCAATGGTTTCACATGTGTAAGCAGTCCCACTTACTTTTTGGCATGATTTTATTAGGTTTTTCATTTGTTCACATCATCTCTGTATTTGCTGTTTCTTAATGCCAGTGTTAAAATAGGTTACTTGGTTATAACACTTAAGACCCATGTGGAAGCTAAAAGCAAAGTAACTATTCGAACATCCCAAGTTCCAAAGCAATGAGACTATAACATAAGAAAGAGTGAAGGGAACATGGCATCATTTCACTCCACTGTCTTGTACACTGCAGATATAATACCAGTCTAAGGCTGAGCCTGTTGATCCCTAAGATAAGGGAGGCACCCAGGGGTATTCCTCTGCTGATCTACAACCAGCTGGTTAGAGAACAGGAACTGGAGGCCTAAGGTGGAGATAAAAACAACCCCAGCTCCATCCGGCTCCCAGGCATGTACTTCCGGGTTCACTCTTTGCACTCACATGAAGACAGGAGCAGGCAACAGTCATCTGGGAGGGATCTGGGGGTCGTGGTAGACAGCAAGTTGAATATGAGCCAGCAGTGTGCCCTGGCAGCCAGGAGGGCCAATCGTGTCCTGGGGTGCATCAAGCACGGCATCGCTAGTAGGTCAAGGGAGGTGATTGTCCCGCTCTACTCTGCGCTGGTGCGGCCTCACCTCGAGTACTGTGTGCAGTTCTGGGCACCACAGTATAAAAAGGACATGAAACTGTTGGAAAGTGTCCAGAGGAGGGCTACGAAGATGGTGAAAGGCCTGGAGGGGAAGACGTACAAGGAACGGCTGAGGTCACTGGGCCTGTTCAGCCTGGAGAAGAGGAGGCTGAGGGGAGACCTCATCACAGTCTACAACTTCCTCATAAGGGGGTGTCGAGAGGCAGGAGACCTTTTCTCCATTAACACTAGTGACAGGACCCGCGGGAACGGGGTTAAGATGAGGCAGGGGAAATTTAGGCTGGACGTCAGGAGGGGGTTCTTCACAGAGAGGGTGGTTGCACACTGGAACAGGCTCCCCAGGGAAGTGGTCACTGCACCGAGCCTGTCTGAATTTAAGAAGAGATTGGACTGTGAACTTAGGCACATGGTCTGAACTTTTGGGTAGACCTGTACGGTGTCAAGAGTTGGACTTGATGATCCTTAAGGGTCCCTTCCAACTCAGGATATTCTATGATTCTATGATTCTATGATCTGCTGGAGTAGCAGGAAGAGCTCAGCTGCTCCTTAGTCCTTCAGCTGAAGGCAGTGTTCTTAAGAGACCTTGTATAGGGCACTCTGGGAATCCAGGTTTTACCTAAAATATACTCAGTTTGTGCAGTCTTGGTCAGGTTTTCTTGTTAAATTTTTTCAACTGCTTTCTATTATACTCTCTCCAGCTTGTCTGCATATGTCTTTATCATGTATAAAACTGGAAAAATAATTCAGTCTAGGAACTTATCACAGTGGAACAGGACAAAATAATAAGCTGTCATCCTCTTGTATACAATACCTTCAGTAATGAGTCCCAGAATGACATGTTCATGTTTCAACATTTTGTCACATTGGTGACTTGCATTCATTTTCTAATTTGCAATAGCCCACAGATGCTTCTTCTGACTGAACGATTCCCCACTTTCCATCATTGAATAATATTTTCATTCCTGACTGTAGTGACATGTGCTTCTTTTAATTCATTTTATCTTGATTTCTGACCAGCTTGCCCACTGCTCAGACTACTTTTGAATTTAGTTCTAGCTCTCTCAGCCTAGATGATGCACTGGGAACATTACACATGATACCAACTCCATCAACTAAACTTTTCAGTTTCCTAAACCCATTCTGAATAGAAAACATTTTTTCACATCCAGCAATTCTGCACACACCAAAACTTTAAATTGTCTGTGGTGAATAAAGGACTGTTCAGCTGATGGTTCTACTCAGCTGTAATCTTCCATTTTCTCCTCATGTTTTCTGTGATTTAGTTCTGTGAAAATTCTGTGATTCTGTGATTTAGTTCTCATGTGACATAGAGAAAACATTCAAATTCATCTCTTAAGGGGACAGAAACATAAGAACTAAAACCTTCGAGGCACATTAGGTTAACCTCTAAAATTAAGATGCAAGCTAACAACTGTAAGTCATTTCACCGAGTTCATTTTCATTAATCTAAATCAAAACAATTCTGTTGTGCATTCTAGAAGTCTTCAATGGTGCACATTAGAACCAAGATGTGTCTGAAGCACCAGTGTACCAACAAGGTATTGCTAAACAGTTGCTGAGATCAACAGCTAAATTTCAAAACCCAGGTAACCTTTGCAATCAAGATGGCACCATAGACTGCCCTATATCAACATGTATTTCGCTTCTCTTTTAAGTGTTTGTTCTGTTTTGTGCCATGAATATGGTGAGATTCTGGAATGAAGCATATGCAGGTTTCATCTACTTCTTTTTCCAATGTCTGGTTCATTTCTCTATGCCCATCATTGTTGTCTGGTGTGTGGTTGCATGCCCATCTCACTGCAATCTTTACTTCTGTATTGACATGTAAATGTCTCTTTCCATGCAGTAAAAAAAAAAAAAAAAAACACTACTGGTGTATTGTTGTAATGGTTAGAAATATTGGTGACTGCAGACATGAACTTGACAGTGTGTTTTTTTCTGCCTATGTCATATATGTTATCCCATATGACATATTTTACTGACAAAATTTAAGGTTTATTTGGTAAACAAATGCAATGCTGGTTGAGTCCAGTGATTTACATCATGTAAAAACAGAACATCTTAAGCAACACATGTGCAATAAAAGCAAACAGATGTTTGCAGTCTAAGCACTGTGCTAATGGTGGTGGTATGGCAACATATCAAAGGCAAAACACAACGTATCCAGAATTGCCCACTGGAGTGTTAAGCTCAGCTGCATAACTTTGAATGAACAACCAATAGGATATCCCAAACCACTTTGTGGCATGCTGCCATACTTAAGGTAAGAATTCATAATTAACTGCTAATACCTAAACTCCTCAGCTAAAACGGTGTGGAATTTCTTGTGAACAAGACAAAGATATGAAATGTAGTAAAACCATTGCTTGTTTTACAGCATTAACCTAGCAGCAACACTACTGTTGTTTTATACGTAGTGAAATTAAACGTGCCCCAAAAAATCCACCTCAGGAGGCCTGATCTGAGGTTTTATGGAATTTTCCAGGCTGGGTAACTACAAAAAAAATGTTGGAAACACAGCAGCACATGCATTGCTGGAAGAGCACAGTGGACAAGTCGTGACACTTATGGGCTGACACCCTATTAGCTCTGTAATCCAGTGCATTACAAACAGTGCTGTTCTCAGCCTATTGGAATGGCTAGAACTATGCACGAGGTGTCAAAAATGTCATTTCGTTCATACCACTGAATGTAAATTTCACTAAAGTCTCAGAAGAAGCTGAAGTTATGTATGACTTCATATAATCATATCTAACAAAGGCAACTACTCTTTTGCTGATATTTCATCCAGAGAACCAATGGCAAAACTGCCATTGAGTGAAACTACCAGAGGGAAAAAAGTGAAAATGAACATCCACCTCTCAGAGGAGTTTTACAAAAAGCTGTTAAAAAGAAAAAAATGTTGATTTGTTCAAGAAAAATGCTACAAATATTGACTGATTTAGCTAAAAGCAAACAGCAGTTTGCTATTTGCTCTGTCCAAAGCATCACATGATAACATTTTTACTAAAATTGAGCAGAGAATTTAGCAGCATGTGAATTAGAACAGGTACTAAAATCCCAGATATAGATGTTGGGAAACATGCGTCTATTTATGTACAGACTTCTGGCCTCAACTATATTCTTAAATATCTTGCTGAACATATAATACACATATAATACAGCACATGCTAGTTATCTGTTACAGCATCAAAAAAAAATAGATTTAATATTGTTTTAATGAAAGAAGCAAGGAAATCTTTTCTAAGAAGCTGGTAAACTCAAATACTAAAATAAGTTGCATATTTTCAATATTTTCCTGTATAAGTCTCAAAGTAGTGTGTATTCCAATACTTTAATTTAGATCAATAGTTTGTAACTTGGATTTAACACAAAACCAAACAAAAAAACTGAATCATAAGCCTACAGAAAGCAGACTATTTTTGAGATAACAAGACTGGAGAATTTGCAAGTTTAATCTTCAGCCTAGTAGTTTTCTGATTTTTTCAGACTGAATAAACATACAAGAAGGCATGATAAAGCTGCAGTTCCACATCTTTATCACAGATTTTTCATGCTTTATGTTTCTCAGCCAGTTTTAATTAAAATACTTCAATTTTTTCCTTCCCTAAACAATTACATTACACATTAGTGAATAAATATATAGATGCTGCAGATTTCTTTTTATTAATTCAGGGAACAGCTTAATGTCCTCTGATCTGACAAAGTGCCACTCCTCAGCTTTACACTGCCCAGCTTTTTGCCTCCTTCATTTGCATGGCTCCCAAGCACACATGCTCACAGGAGCTGCCATGCAAGGCAAGGCTAGAGGTTTCTAGCAGGGAATGAAATGTCTTAGTTTATGTCGTGGTTAAAGACTGTGGTCATCATAACTTTATCCTCCAACTCAGTGGCTCAGCAGAGCCAAGCAGGGCTCCAGGGAATGAGGACAGCAGCTGGACTAGAAAATGCAGTTCAGATTTGGAATGATATTTTTAACTTTAAAATTCCAGAGACATTTACCAATGGCTGGAACAAGAGGGAGACAGCAGTAAAAAGAAAGATACAAAAAAATCAAACACCTCTTGTAGACCATGTGATCTCTGGATAGCAACATCAGGCAGACAGATTGGACAGACAGACTAAGATGTCTTCGCTGTACTTCCTTATCATTGGTCCTCAAAGCAAAGATTTAAACTCATGCAGTACAATGAGCATCGCAGAAGAACAGCTCTCACCCGAGTCACTCTCTGGATGCCCGTCTCCCCCTTGCATTATTCCCAGATTCCTTCCTTAGAGCTCTGCAACTGCGGATGGCAATTTTCAATTAGGCATGTGCTTCAGGGGAAATAAGGAATTTCCCAAGGTCACTTTAGGGCAATGAAATCACACATGCCACATAAAATGCTTACACTACAAAATGATAGCATAATGGAATGGTAAAACCTTTAACAAAACCCTAAAGGGAGTGCACAACTAGTACAGCATGGTCATTTTTTATTTCAAGCTCTCTATTTACACCTTTGAAAGTCAGTGTTTCTTTTTATTGAAAAAGTGATAAGAGGTAACAGGAAAAAAAAACAACAACCATGATGTGCCCAGCTCCTCTTGTCAATGTGTAGGACCACTCTGTTTCAAATTGCATGCAAATCAGAAATTATATATATATATATATATATATATATATATATGCAGTGATGGTTCCATTTAAGTCTAGAAAGCATACAAACAAATTTTCTGTTTGTAGGATGAACAGGTTACTAAATGTGAAAAACATTTAAACCATTTGTTATGGCCTTTCATTTCTAAACAAAAAAACATGGCAATAAAAGCTAAATACATCAAGCAGTCGGTGTTTTAAAAGCGACAAATGAGTGAAACTTCTCATGAATTTAAACCACCAGTGACTCATCAGTAAGAAAGAGAGGCAAAAAATATTTTTGGTCCAAGTAATCAAAGCTTTTGTCATACCCATAAACGTGGTGCTTCTCACCTTTGGCATACAAACAAAAATACCAATTCAGTCATGCATTAAACTCCAGATTGTCAAATTCAAATATTTCTTTTTCACTTCAGTCTTGTTTCTGTTACACAATTCAAGATGGTACCATAGACATATGCAGACTTGCTGCACCTTTGCCTGGGTTCAGGATGTTCATTTCCAAACTATACAGTCCAATACCTTACCATTGTAAACCCTGAACATGGGTCTGCTATTAAAACTGTTATCAAGGAATCACTGATTGAATGAAGAATTAATCATTAAACTATGTCACAGTGAATGCTAGCTCTTGTTTTAATCAGTGAATACAACACATCACATGGAGTGAAGACCAATGAGTAGGGCTGGAGGTTGGTTTGCAGTAGCTCAGGAAACAGAAGAGTCATTCTATAATCCAGCCACAGCTATCAGATTTTGTTGGAATTTGAGACAATACACAAGGTCTACCCTGTACTTGCTTCATTTACTTCACAATTCTTTTCTCACTGTAAACGAGGATAGTTTTCCTGGGATATATCTTCCATCCATATACCCTAGTTAGAAAATAACTTGCTTTTTAGTGCATCCAAGTCAATGAAAACTCATGCAACACCACAGACACAGCACCAAGCAGAGGCAAAAAACACAGGGTAGACACTGGTGTTAGGCATGTCCTGGTGTGTTACACATGCTGTGGGAGGCAGAGGAAGGAACAAGGCACATGTTGTGGCCTGAGGGGATGAGACCCCACAGTGCCTCTTGTCTTCCTGGAAGAGCCACAGCCAGAAAGCTCACCTAGGGGCAGTCTGCAGCCTAGGTGGCTGCTTAGATCTTAGGGTAGAGTAAGCTCACAGAGCCCAAAAGATACTGTGTACACTTTGAACCAGGGTTCTGTCTCACTTTGCATAGTGAAGCCAAAAGACCATTAACAATTGTGGAATGGCTAGACACTAAACTGACAGGGGCAATGTAATTTACTGGATAGACTACAAGAAAGCTGATTTAATAGTATGTTGGTCCACTGTCTTCTTCTGTCCTTTAAGTTCATACTTTAATTACTAACACCCCTGCTAAAATCTTTCCTTTGTGCTCTCACTCAATTCACAATAATAAATGCTATATGCAAAGTGGACTGGAAACTACCATGATGAGAAGTTAAACAAGTTAAATTTACAGTTCTAGACCACCAGTCCTACACTGTTTGCTGTGGTGTTTTCCATCAAGACCAAAGCTGTTTCATGGCAATGAACCCATTAGCTGTAGTACTGAAGCAGCATTTAGGAACATGTTACCTACCTTCTTTGCAATGTTGAAGCTGTCATAAAATTCCCTTCTGGACTGTTATAGCTATTATTATGTCATTGCCATTAATGCTTAGCTAAACATAGTCAGGAGTTTGTAAATGTCTTACATATAAATGAATGAGAATCAATATCAACACAAGTGAATTTTAATCCTGACAGTTAGTCTCAATTTTAATCAGGTAATATCATATTACTAACTCCAAGCAGGCATTCATTCATAAAAATTTGAAATATTTAGAAGAGGGTTTTTACACAATCTTCATCGAAAGCTTCTCAGCCTGTAGTCATGGGACTGCACTTGACTTTCCCACTTTGTCTCCCAGCAAAAATGTGTCTGTAACTCCCATAACTAGCGCATTCATGTGCACATGCCTACATAAATATGATTAACAATGAAAATTAGTGTAAAGCAATCTTATGTCTACCAATTGCAAAGGTCAGAAAAGCAGTGATTCTGAAAATAAATGCCACCTGTTTCTGAATAGGTTTTTGCAGTTTTTCTTAGAAGGCACTTCTCAGAAAGCTCAAAGTATAATTTCATTCCTATCTTTTATACCATAACTGCATAAAACTTGAAGAAACTTCCACAATTTACATGCTGATGCTTAACAGCAACTGTCCTGAAGGACAGCACAACAGCTTTCTTCCAGCTAGAAAGCTGCTGGAAGTAAGATTTCAACTTGAATTTTCATTATGTCCTGGCCAAAATCTACAAGGAACAGATTGTTGTCTCTCTCTGTCAGTATTTTACACAGAGGCTGTTGTAAAGGTTATCAGAATATGTAAATATTTCCTAAGCAACACAAAAGCTTGTTTTGAACCTGGGGTAATCCCTGTTGTAGAAGAACAAGTTTTGCTTACACTTCTTAAACAGTACCTACAGCTTATTTTTTAACTCACTGAAAGATCTTTATTGCTGCAGGAACTCCCTGTTTTCCCGCAAATGCATTCCAGCTATGCTGACTGAGCTGCATTCATACACAATGAAATAAAGTACACCAAAATCCTGGGAATGCTGAACAGAGCGCCTTGTACAAAGTGCACATTTTAACCTACAAAATCAAGGACCTCTTCTCCAGACAGGATAGGATTATAAAGTTCTGCATTTGCAGAGATTCAAGGAGTTAAGCAAAGCATCTCAGCCCTATTTCCAATCCCAGCTAACGTCTGTGTTCCATCAGAGATAAGAAAGTTTGATAATCTCCTGAGCAAAAAGAAGGTGTATGAGAATTAGAAGCACATGGAACAGCCAGAAAAAATAAAGTAATTGTTGCTGCACACAAGAAGCGCACTTTTGCTTCCCAACCCCTATTAAATCGCAATCCATTTTAGGAGGGAACAGCAGCTGTAGGACAAGCAGCACCCCGCACTTCACCCCGCCACCCTCCAGCCGCAAGGCTGCGCGTCACCATACCTGCTTCTCCATTTTTAACCCCCAGTCAGTTTTCTCCCCGGCCTGAAGTTGAAGAAAGCGGGGATAGTCCTTCCCAGCCGGGCGCTGGGTTGCCCTGCTGCTGTTTGTGCTGCTGCTGCTGCTTGCGCTGCTGCTGCTTGTGCTGCTGCTGCGCGGTTCCACGCCGTGCCCTGTCCAGCCCCGCACCGCCGCTCGCCCCTGCCCCAGCTCCAGCCCCAGCTCCGCGTTGTCGGGCAGGTTTCCTTATATAGGTGAACGCTAATTGCATTCCTGGTGAAAGAGGCTAACCGGGAGCGAGCTTAACTTGGTTAACTCCACAGATACCAAATGGGGCTGCCTGCCCGCCTGAAGTTTGCTGGTGTAGCTCTGAATTGGCTTCGGAGGGGAGAAGAGTTTCGTTGCAACACCGTTTAAAACCTCTCAAGCTATTCCATTTCTCACAGCTCTACTAATACTGAGTGCTATGTTAGTATTGCATAAAACACTTGATATTTTACAAAATGCTCTCCCTTAACCTATATTTTACTTCAAGAAAAGCACACGAGGTGACAAAAGCATGAGCACGCGCACTCTGTTAGCACCAAAATAATTCTGATCCTATCAGAGTTTTCACAGAAAGACTGCCATATATCAAATGGTATGTGAAAAAGTTAGGAAATGAGGATTGCAATACTGCTGTCAATGGAAAAAAGCTGTGTAAGAAAAGCTTGTTTTACTGTTTTCCACTTCCTTTTCTATACAATGTAATAGCTAAGCTTCTGGTGATAGATCTGTCTTTGTCAGAGAGGTGTGATTGTGATATATTAACAGACACACCCCTACCTAAACAAAAAAATACAGAGACAGACTGGGTACCTAGAACAATAATACGCTGCATTCTGCAGAATGAGGAGGACACATGTATTTCAGATATTCTTGACTCCTCTTGCCCACCCACTACTCACTAAACCCCTTCTGCAATCACAGCTTCAATAGTTTGAAGAACCTTAACACATAACTAATTAATCACAGGGAAAATCATGAAATATGCTTCCCTGCCCTTTATTCTATCTGGTCAAGATTCACCTATTTATTATGGCCCTCTTAGAAGCTACAACGCTGACAATATGTAGGGGGAGACAGATGACAAAAAACATAAAGGAAGAGAAAAAAAATAATAATAATAAAAAAGCAAATGGTGGATGAAATGAAAACAAGAATTCAGTGACAATGAGAAGGGTTAAAAGATTTGGTCAAATGATGAAAGGCTGGTGTTTAAAAAACAAACAAACAACAAAAAAAGTGCATTGAACTCCAAGACATATCTTTTTTTTTTTTTTTTCTTTCTTTCCTCCAGATGTATTGCCTATAACTCAAGACAGACAAGAGACACAAATTCTGCTTCCTGGTGACCTACGGTTGTTTAGAAACCAGAGAGTACCACCCAAAAGCTGGGAATTACCATTACCCAGTGGACTAGAACTTTTCTTATCCCCATGTAATATATGTCTTAAAGATCATCAAATAGTATACTGCACAGAAAAGCTATTCCTAATGACCATTCCTAATGGTTTCAATACTTCTTTCATTATAATTTTTCTCTTCCCCTGAGGCATAAACATTCAACCTTTTGATACTGCAGGAGCTTTGCTTATAAGTGGAGAAAAATGAGAAACAATACCAATAAAAGCTGTAAGACTCAATAAATATATCTAAAATAGTCTCTCTGTACAGTGTATAGGGAATCAGGCATATGTGGCCAGGGGCATGGTGTAATGGTCTTCATGGGACTCTTTCAGGACATGTAATTCGCTTGTGGCTTCACAGCGTAAGAGTATGTCAGCCGTGCCAAGTTACTGCAAAGCTGGTCTACACAGCCTTGTATTCCCTCAACACCAGTGAGCTTGTGACCAGTTCCTGACTGAGTATCAGTTTTTCACATGAAGCAAGCAATTAAAATCCATCAGATTCCCAAAACTGCAACAACAAAGGATGGTTAAAAGGGATGCTATGCCAGAATAGTTGTTACTTCAGGTATGGCTGACACCTATCTTTAGGTTAGCCCTCTTTTTGTTAGCCAACTCAGAGCCCACAAAACATACCGCAGTCAAGGATTTTCCTACCATTTCTTCAATGCCTGTATGACTAATTTATTTTTCCAATCAAAATCTCAACTAGCTGTCATATTCTGTACCTTACATCCTCCTTTACCTCCATCCCTGACGCAACCAACATGTTATGAATCAGTCATAGGATTTGGGGTCTTATAGCCAGGCATGAATGCTTTAGCTACTGACCCTCAAATCATGACTTCAGCAGAGCACTGGTAAAAACATGAGAAAATTCCTCAAGTCCTCCATATGCTACCTGTGTAGGAGAGAATTTCTTCCCTTTATTTAAAATGTGTAGTGAAATACATTTTTTTCTGAAATGAAAGCAATCCAGTTAATTCCTGAAGCTGAGGGTAATAAGCCTAGGCTTATTACTTTCATTTACTTGGCTGTCGCACGTGCATTATCTGCAAATGATGCCAAGATAATGTTAATTACCCTGTAACCAATCTCTCCTGTTCTTCAGAAAGAGCTTTAGTAGTTCTGAGCCTGCATTCAGTCTGGGTATGTTGGAAAATCTCTAAGCAGATATCTAAAATATATTATTTTTAACGTTAGGCATTAAAAGATTCAGTAGAAATGAATGCAAGTTATGACAATATGTTATTTTCTGTGTCACAGTGTTCCATGTTATTTTTGGCAAAAAATCAACATTTAAGTAATCGCTCTCATTCAGGGTGTCATTAGCTCGTTTCCGGTGCACAATTTATACAAATGGTTTACTAAGGTTAGTTTAGTTCCTGCCTTTGAGATAGTAACTATTTGTTAGCCCAACGACCTTTGTCCAGTAGAGGAGCAGTCCCAGACAGGTTCTTGTGGCTGATCAGAGTACTGCTATGTTCCTCATGACTGCCAGTTGCCATATGCCTCACTAGCCATATTTTCTTTATCTCAAAAGATGGTTTATAAGAAATATTTCCTCTTATACTTTCTTATTAAAAGACTGATGGATTTTCCTTCTCCCATTTCTGCCCATTTGTTAAATCCACAGTCCTGTCACTGTTTACGTTGCCATGTCACTTCCATGGCAAAATTTGATTGAAAGTAAAATACATCCAGAAATTAATTTCCTATTAAACAAACAATGCTAGTCCCTAATCTTGCCATGTATGTCTAAATATCTGCCTTGACTTTTTCTTCCCCGTTAAAAGCTATGGGTGGTAACACAGAAGATTTAGTCTCCTTTTACTGAATTCTTACTCAAGGACAAGGTTTCCTTTTGAAGTTCTTTGTAGTCTGAAATTGTCCACACTTGAGCAACTCAATAAACTGGCTAAATTTAGCCAGGTAAGTAGGGTAATAGAGATTTCTCAAATTTCATTGAGAAATTGTTGCCCCACAGTTTCCAGAATTAAGCTGTTGATGCATTCTTGAAGTTCTGATTCCTTCAATTCAATGGCAACACTTCCTTTCACTTTAATATTGACAAAATTTCTTACCTCATCTTGGTATCTGCCTCTTTACATCTTCGGTTTCCCTTAGAGATGTGCATCATTGAGCATCCCACAATGCATGTTCTGTTCTCTTGGACTGCAACTAGATCATTCCTTCAATAGTTCATTGTTTATTCTCAGCTTCATTACCTAGTCCTCAAATCACGTAACATACTTTGCTAGAATGACAGCAGTAAATACCTTACACATAAGGTAGATTCAGTTCTAACAGCCTTCATTTAACATACAAATCGCCCCAGAGATATACAGTAGCATGCTGCATCTCTTTCCATATCAAAAAGGTCTGTTATCTTAAATACCTGAAACTCTGAGTATGTTATTACTATTTCTAAGTCCACCAGAGTTATTTCTGCATTGGCTTTAAAATCTTCTACACACACAGACTACTAACTTTGCATTGTAAGATATGTGGTAGTCTGCACAGATGCATTAATGAGAATTGTGCTCAGGCTTTTGGTTTAATAACTGAAAAAGCCACAAACAAGATGCTCTTCTGTAGAGTATAGCTTTCTCCAAGCTACCTGGGGAAATGTACTGGTTATGGTTGGGACGGATTTAACTGTCATCATAGCCTGGTTAGTGCTGTATTTTGGATCTGTGGTTAAAACAGTGTTGATAAAACCTCTCAGCCATTAGTTCCATGACTATAACTGGGAATGCACAGATACATCAAGCCAAACGTGTCAGTCCCTGTTAGCAGGCATGCTAGCAACAAACGATGTAGAGCTGTAGACATAGCACAGAATTTATTCACCCAGACAAAAGAAGGCATAGGGTTTTTATATGCTTTTCTGTCAATTTATGCTACTCTTCTATTCCAACAGAGGCAAAATAAAATTAATCTATGAACCTATAGAACCTAAGAACCTAAGAACTCAACATCAAGGCTGTAAATGAAAATATATAAGAAAGAAGAAACTAAAAGGTTAAGGGTACTCAGAAGCAGTAACTCACAATTGCACGTACTGCAGGCAGCTGAGCATGTACCTTATCAGGGGAACACTAGCTGTACGGATCAGTTAACTTTATGATACAACCTTTACTTTTTATTATTTCCTGATCTGGTGTTCAATTTTACAACCTTAATGCAACTTACTTCACTAATAAAGCATTTCTTATAAAATTTGACCATATTACTTAACCTTTACACAGGAACAAAGATGTCAAAACAAGTTACAGGCTAATGTCTAAGGGTATTATTTTTACCCTTGGGAAACAAATTGAGCTTTCTTCCCTGTCACTGTTTCAAAATTCATCATTAAAAGCTATGTAATACAACAAGTTACTATCTTTAACCTTGCACCATGTGTTCTTCAGGTTTCAGTAACATGCTTACACCAAACAAGAGTTTTATGTTTCCGTTAAATAGATTTAAAACTCAAGGTTGTGCTATTAGGTGAAACAATTAGTGCAAGATCCAGCAAAAAGCTATTTGGTCCAGAAGAGTTTAAATACCTTATCTGGTAAAGTTAATGAAATATTTAAAATGATGCTATTAATGAATATTAGAGATGGATTAAAATGGCATTTGGAAAATAAATCAGACCATTAAATAGGCTTTCAGAACTGTGGAAACTCCTTAGGATCCAGGGAAAGAATACTCAGAATACTAAGAAGGGCATTTTGGAAACACTTAGTTTTTAGTGCCATAGGACTCCAGATTGCAGAAACTGCCTTCATGTCAACATCAACATTAGGGATTATAAACATGGTGATGCTTAATGCTGACCAGCTGTGCCTTAAGCTTTGTTTTAAAGCCCTTTCAAGATGTCTTTAACTGCGTCACCTTCTATACTCAGCATGCTGTGTTAATGATGGGGCTACTAGAAATGGTTGTTAGTATTTGATGTGACCATCAGATTAGCTAAATCAGTAATGTGATCTTGAGTTACATGGAGAAGGGTGATGCTGTAAATGAAACAGCCATTGTTAGTTGAATTTTTATATTGCATTCCATGCATTTCTGCAGAAGGCAGAAAAAAATGGCCAAACTAGAAAATCCTAAATAAGTCAAGAGAGGTGATCCAGAGCAGGGGTGGCTGAAGAGGCAGAGCAGGACTCTGTGTTCCCTTGTTTGCTGAGAAGGCAGCATAAAACAGCTTGTTGACACAACTTCCCTAGCACTTTTGAAAGAGTCACAGTTTGGCAACTGTATTTCTTTCCAGTGAGTTCATTTTCCCTGACTGGGAAAGAAGTGAAGTATTGAAAATTAGAGCCCATTCAGCCTAAGCTCTTCTGCATTTTCTGGAAAAGAAACAGTATAGTGTCTCATACCATAGATAACTGGATTGCCTGACAGTGGTGCATCTCTCTGGACGGACCATAGAGGAGTGACTACACCTGGTTTAAACAGTTTAGTTAGGTTCCTTAAACTAGGAGAGGTGGCTGCTCACCAAAGAGCATATGAAAATCAGTTATATAAATAAGAAAATTTTTATTAAAATGGATAGTATGCAGATTATTTTGACTGAAACAACATTATTCCTCAGTAGAACATATGAATTAGCTTGGTCCTTAGTTTTACATAGTCCACCTTCAGTCCACTCTGAGCCTAACTGTATGCACAAGTTACGACATCAAAATTTAGGGGAAGGACAGGCAAAGGTTTACATTCTGGGAGTTCTGACTATTAAAAGGATAATGTGGGAGTTTTTCTTTATAGGTCCTTGTTGTGGAAAAGCTGAAGGACTGAATCAACAGTTATGGTGTTCTCAGATCAGGGAGGGGGAGGAAATCGTTCTGCAGGACTTAAACAGGAATGCATATATTGTGAAAACAAATGTTTTTGATAAAAAGTGATCTGTCCCAGTCACTACTTACTGTACATGGTAAATCGATTTTGTTCTAAAACTTATGGAAAACAACTAGTTATAATGCAATTTTAGACTTTGTGTCCATACAAATGAAAATCAGAAATACTACTGGAATATAAAAAAAAAAACCACACACGTATTAAAAGATTTGTACTTAACAGTAGGGAGGTAATAATTTATACATTCACATAATAGCTAAGGCTTCACTTAGGATATTCTTTGACCTTCACATTGTGAAGATGAGACAGCATCAAAGAAGTGCATTAAGAAAGCTGTAAGTTACAAGGAACAAGATGTGAAGGACATCTAGCTTAAACAAAACAAAACAAAGAAAAAAAAGCTGGAAGTTTTAAGGAGTTTTTGAGAGAGAGAGAAAAAAAAAAAAAAAAAAGAAAGATGAAATTGAGAGAATTGTTCATGGAGAATGTTTACCTGAAACAACAAATTTAGATTAGATGTGAGGACAAACCTCCAAATAAGAGTTATTCATCAGTGGAGCAGTCTGCCAAGGGAACCCCTGAGACATCACAAGAGGAAATACTTAAAGGGAGATTAGATAATATACTCAAAATAGTGCAGCAGATAAACCTGTAAAATATGTAAGAAGTTGGAGTGGATAAGTTCTTTCAGCCTATACTCCTGATTCTTTTTTTAGTACTTTACATAGAAAAATCTCCTTATAAAATTTGCCTTGCAATTGTAGGTAAGTTCCAGTCCTACAAAAATTTAGGCATTTTTAGATTTTCTAACTATGTAAATAGCCTAATTTCAGCTTATTTTAACTTACTTCTTATCATAGAGAGTGGTCAGAAATATTCAAATAGTTTCTTCTCCCTACGTGTCTGAAAATTATTTTAACAGTATGTGAAGGATTCTAGCTTAAGACCAGGATACAGTAGATAACACTGGATCATTTACATCTGCTATAAAGGAAATTAATCTCTCCCATTCTTTCATTTCCACCTGCTACCCAAGGCTAGCTGCTGAGTGGTATTTGAGCCTTCTTCCCAAGTGTTTACAGGATTTTTCCACAGTTACCCCTAAACATTCCTCTGATGTAGCTTTTAAATGTATTGAAATGACAATTTCAGGAGATTTACATGAAACAATAGGATGGAGATTTTATCACGCCAGGCCTTTTCACCATGATTCTGCTTTCTGTTGCTCCAGCTGCTGCTCCTGTGGACTTCCCACATGGGATCTGTAGACCTACGTACAGACCTAAAGCAAGGGCAGAACACTGCCCTGCCAAACTCTCTGCTATCTCAGGCAGCATTTAACACCTGGTATAATATTTTGTGGGGGATATTAAGTTTAAGCTCACTTATCAATTCAACTCTCAGATACTTATGTTGCAAGTAGCAGAATAATCAGTTCCATATTCATGGGTACCACCTTGCCCCACTGCAGTGTCTCCTGTAAATCAGACACCTGAGATAGGAAAAATTTTAACAGATTCTACATATCCACAATACAGCTGTCTCTGCTTCTGAGTTAAACAGTGTAGATGGATGTTGTATTCAATGGAGAAAAATATGCACTTCAAGGTCTCAGTTCAAATGAGCTACTTTGGGTATCTGTTTTAGAAATTATGCCCTTTAAGTGTCTATTTTTCCCCAGGGACTGGAAAATGGACATTGATCACTGTCTCAGACACACTACCAGCTCAGTCCCACCTTCAGATAGTCATTTTTCCATAGGATTGGGCATCATCTTAGTAACTACTGCAAGAAGTTAATTTATCCTCATCATTAAGGCATGCTGATGTCATTCAGCAGAGAACAAACTCCTCCATACCCTTGGCTGGACCATGAGTTAAGTCAAACAGTAGGAAAGTAGCACTTCTGTCCCTGGAATAACAGAACCAAATCATCATATATCCTGTACCTGTAACCAGTGAGCTTCACTGTCAGGACCCCTTGAGTCATCAGGAGATGTTGTTACAGGCAAAATTCCTTTAAGAAGAAAGTTGAGCTACTTGGTTATTTTGGCTAACTACATGCATATTTGTAAATATTTGCTATGGAGACATTAGTTGGTTCTTATTTTTTGGCCTTTTTCTGTTTCTGTATTGTCTTACAGGAATGTTTTGATGCTTCTAATCCATTTGAGCCTTCCCTTCCCTTCCCTTCCCTTCCCTTCCCTTCCCTTCCCTTCCCTTCCCTTCCCTTCCCTTCCCTTCCCTTCCCTTCCCTTCCCTTCCCTTCCCTTCCCTTCCCTTCCCTTCCCTTCCCTTCCCTTCCCTTCCCTTCCCTTCCCTTCCCTTCCCTTCCCTTCCCTTCCCTTCCTTTCCCTTCCCTTCCCTTCCCTTCTCTGTGGAAGGGCTGGAAGGCATGTCCTGTGAGGAGAGATTGAAGACATTTGAGCTTCACAGTCTGGAGGAGAGGAGTCCCAGAGGTGACCTCACTGCTTTCTGCTGCCTCCTGAAGAAGGGAAATACAGAGGGAGTCGCTGGCTCCTGGGGAAGTGATGGCAGGGCACAGGAACAGCACAAAGCTGCACCAGGGGAATTTCAGGCTAGGCATTAGGAGAAATTTCTTTACCATGTGGTTGTGCAAACACTGGAACAGGTTTCCTAGAGAGCTGGCTAATGCCCCATGCCTGTCAGTGTTCAAGAGGCATTTGGACAATGCCCTCATGCTTTAACTTTTGGTTAGCCCTGAAGGGGTTAGGCAATTGGATGTGACAGTGTTTCTAGGTTTCCATCCAACTGAATATTCTAAATAAATTATAAATAATTCTTTCATCATTTCTGTTCCCTTTCCCTTTGTCTTTTCCCTTTCTTTCCAAGTAGTTCCTCATGAACCACACTGCACTCTTATCTGAGAAATAGAAAACCAGCAAACCTGTGATAGTAATTCAGCTCCACATTTAAAGAAGGAATTTATTTAAATATAAGTAATTTATTTAAAAAGGAATTAAAACTGTTCAAATGAAAAACAAACAAAACAAACAAAACAACAACAACAAAAAACACAACTAACCAAACCAAAAACATTTCTCAGGTAGAAAGCTTCCTGAATATTACACAAACATATGGTATAATACATGTTAAACACGGAGACAGAAATAAATGCTCAATTCATGAAAAATTTAGAAAAAGGTTTAATTAAATCTAACCATTGAGAAAACTCTTCTGCCTGTAATCTGATCTATAGGTAGGAAAATGTAGTCACTGTCCTTGGGGTTTCATTATTCAGCCAACAACATTTACTTTTATTTCTTCTCTTTTTCCTCTCTTGCTTAAACATTTCTTATTACTCTGTCCCAGTAATATAGAGGGTGTAATTAAAGGAAGAATTGGACAAAATTGTTCAAACTCTTATGGAAAATGGTGCAGCACATATTTTCGTGAATTTGCAAAACCTACCACCCATCCCTAAAAACTGACAGTAGTTCCGTTTTCTTTTCACTAAGGGAGTTTTCAGTTTAAAAGAGTGTTAGAAATGTAGCATTTACAGGAAAAAAGAAAAAAAAAAAAAAAAGTTTACTTTGGGAGCTTGTGGACTTGGGAAAACAGAAGAATTTTAAAGGGGTATGTGGTTTTTATAGACTGAAGGTGCCTGAATAATGTAAAATGCTTAGAAATTACTGTGAGAAAAGCCAAGAAGTGAAGGAAAATTTAAATCCCTGAAAAATAAAATAAAATAAAATAATAAAATAATAAAATAAAATTAAAATAAAATAAAATAAAATAATAAAATAAAATAAAATAAAATAAAATAAAATAAAATAAAATAAAATAAAATAAAATAAAAAGTCCTATTTCCATCAAGTCTCTGTGGCCAAATGTAAGCTTTCTGTGGCCAAATGTAAGCTTTCTGCAGCCTAATATAAGTTTTCTGCATGCTTTGGCATCAACATTGATTTTAAAAATATCCAACAGGAAATTTTATTACTTGAAAAGTACCCCAAAAGGAAGCATCAGTATTTACATAAAAAATATTAAATACTGATTTCATTTTGCATAAAATAAGTACTTATGCTGTTGAAGAAGTTAAAATATCATTCAACTATAAGACCACAGAATGACAATGAGTAAACTCACCCTTCTTTAATGCTAAGAGACACGCAAGTAGAAGAAGCCATATTTCAAAGATCTGTATCCTCCCATTTGGAAGGCAGGTGCTTAAAGGCAACTTTTTTTTTTTTTAATAATTTAATAAATTTAATTTAATAAATTTAAATAATTTAATAAATCCTTCATTTATACTGTGCCTAAAGTCTGAAATAGGAAGGGTAGCAACAGAGGATTTCATGACTTCATAACCTGTAACTAGCTAGGCAGAAACATGTTAGATCAGTACCTAAAGTATACATTTATGTATAAAACACTACCATCTGATATCATTCAGGAATGAAGAAATAATGTGTATTCCCAGCAAATCAACAATCCAAGTGCAGTGTCTCATGATACTCCAATACTGGAAATATGGTATTTAAAATCAAACGTGGAGACAAATCTTTAGCTGTTTGCATTTATTGAGCACTATTACTTACATGACAGAAATAATTGTATTTCATAAGGTCTGCACTATTAACAGTTGGTTCAAACATAGTTCTAGTTCAGATAAATACACTCCATGTATGACATCTCCCTTAAATCTCCAATTATGCTAAGCAGTTTTACTTGAGCAAGTGTATACAGTCATAGAATCATAAAAGGGTGTCTGAGTGGGAAGTGACCATTAACTCCCCTGCCATAGGCAGTGACATTTTTCACTAGATCAGGTTGTTAAAGCCCCATCCAACCCAACTTTGAACACTTGACTACGTCAACAAAATTTACAGCAGATTTCTGAACACTAAAAATCAGCAGGACTCCAACTCACTCAGCTACATTTGAAAATGTGGTTTTGTGTAATGGATTATTCAAAAACAACAGGTGCCAGTCTGCATCCAGCCCATGAGTAAATTTTGCATCAGAGTTAACTGTGCTCCAGGTCTGTAACATTTCCCAGACTCCTGAGAAGGAATTCCCAATTTCCTTCTCCTCTTCAAGCCTTTTCCCGGTGTACCTCCACTGTTACGAGCTATGAAAGCAATGTGTAGTACATAGATGGCCCATTGCACTGCTTTCTCCTGAGCATCCCCAGTGACCCTCCTTCCACATTTGAGAGCTCCTTGAGCTGAAGGCTTAATGATGACTTTTGCAACAGCTTTATTTTCTTTCAGGAAGTGTGTGCCACTTCCTGTATTTCTATTTCTGTTTCCAAACCACCAAGGAAGGCAAAGAAACAGCAGGAGTAGGAGGTAAAGCACCACACACAAAATGCCAGGCTGGACAACTCAGCAAGAAATACCAGGGCTTGGCAATTATTAGGTGTTAGCATTAAATACCTCAGAAGCTAAACAAGAGAATTAAACCACAGATACTGCTGCTGGCAAGTTACATCAGAGGAACCTACTAGGAACCCATGCCTTCAACATATTTGTGCCTATAGAAGGAATGCAAGCGTAGGTAGGTGGGGATATGTGTACAGGCTTAAGTTGCTTATTGATACAAGAGCTTCACACCTTTATCTTATTAGATATCCCCAACGCATTTCTCTTTGATCAGCAACAGGAACAATCAGTCAACCACTAAGGTTGGGCTGAAGTGCTGGTAGCTGGGGTGACCCCAGATGTTTGTTTGTTGACAGGTTACAGAGCCTTTTGGAAAAGTGATACTGCCGACATTTGTTTCACCTCTGCAGTATTCAGGTGGCACATCCAGCCCACTATACATTGTAGCTTCCTGTACAGCTGGAAAACAAAACAAAACAACAACCAAACAAACAAAAACCACCTATGAATGACAAAATCAGGGTCAGAAGGTGAACTTTTTGCTGCTCGCAGCATATGCATAAGGACATCAATGAGGAAAGTCTGTCTGCACAAGAGCAACAAACTGTTCAGTGGCTTATCTTCCAAGTTATTTGGAATATCCTGAATACAGTTTCCAATATTGATCTACTTAAGAAGGGTTCTGTACATATTAAATGGTTACTTGAATAAACCCATTGTGTCATGTCATATTTGCTCTCATAGTGCCAGTGGAAGTGACAGGACTGCTTTTTAGGAATGCTTAAGGTCATGGTTTAACCATGGGCAATGCCTTCAGGAAGCCTGGGAGAAGGCAGAACTCCTTTCTCCACTTTCAGAGGATGGTGGTGACAACACACAGGGAAATCGAGAGTGCTATATACACATACAGCCCTCTATTCTTTAGTTACTCATATAACTGTGACAGCCAGTGAGATGTACTTCTGTTGAAACCCAGGGGGAGACTGTTCAGGTGTTGAACAGTGACCTCTGTATGCCATCCACACTTCACAGTCCTCTGAAGCCCATGGGTTGTACATATATTTACTAGCTCTGTTTCTAAATGTAGTGGTTTCTGTTTTCTTTTCCTTCTTGGGCCCCTGAAGATATGCCAAGCCAGCTCATTAGCATAACAGTAAGATGCCCCAGCATGTGTGATACTAAGGTTTTAAGACATCACTGGCAGTAAAACACTAGCAAATAGATAACAAAGCTACTAATGTTCTGTTCCACTTCGGTTTGGCTAGTGAAGCCTTTGGAGCTGATTAGGAATTCTTCTCTTCATTTATTTATTTATTTTCTTTCTGGTTTCTGTGGTATGAAGTATGTATCCCTTGGGATTTTTCTTAAGAGACATGTCAGCTTGAGGTTTCTTTTTATTTCCAGCAAACAAGAAGATAATTGAAACCCTTCCTGAGTTACAGCTATGTTTCCTGATGGAGAGACTGACAGATGCAGTAAAGCACAGAGGACACTGAAAATGCAAAAGAGCATTTTATTGAGTTTGCCATGTTATTCCCTTCATACTTGTAATGTATACACCAGCTTCCTGGACCAGAATACAGGTTTTAAATCCTAAAGGGCAAATCACAAGAAATACTTGAAAACCAGACAGGAACAGAAAGATTTTTATTTTTCTGTAGCTAATGAAAGTGCCAAACCCATCCCTCTACAAGACAGCATGCCAGCCTGGCTGCTGGGGGGCATGGGAGATGCAGACCCCGTGGCCATTCACCACCTGGTTTCTCTGCCAAGTGTCATTACAGCCCCCTGCCAGTTGTAGAGGCAGGTTTGTTTGTGCTGGGAACACCTGCCCAGGAGGAGTGATGTGGATAACCCCACTTTGGGGATTTACCAGCTCTCCAGCTGCTTCTCTGAGAAACTGGGGTCTTCTTCTGTTGAGTCCCTTTACAGTGGGACATTCATTTCCTGTTGTATTTGCAATAAGCCTTACCCCATGGACCAGCTGGCCATAACGTAAAGCCCATCTGTGAGACATGGTAACTACCGAAAGCTGATATGGTTATAGGGTATAAAGGATTTTTGTCTGGCATGACATGAATGTAAGAGACACTCATGGCTGGTGCTTATAGCAGCTTGAGGTAGCTGGAGATATTTTTTTTCCTTCACTGGAAATCTGTCTATTTCTCAGAAAATAATAATAATAAATGAAAACAAACAAACAAAAACAAACTTTCCACTGAAATAAAAATGTTATTGCAAAATGTTTACCAGGCTCAGGACAGAATCTCTTATCAAATTAAAAAGTCATCTGCTAGATAGGCAATACAGACCTGTACATGCTCTGCCCATCACGTATACTTCTGAGAAGGAATCTGCCCGCAAGCAGCAGCAAATATTTGCCACTCCTTGCGGTAGCCAAGGTAGCAGTGCTTGCTAGATCAGCCATGGGTTTCTACAGAATTTGGTATTATACGTGGCTAAGCTCAGTGAAGAGTTTCTATTGCAAGTTTTTTTTTGTTTGTTTGTTGTTTTGTGTTTTTTTTTTTTGGAACCCCAGACACAGACTTGTGTTTTATCAGATTTGAAAGGCCTATGGAATAACCAGCACTGTGCTGGATAAGGTGTAAAATGTAGAAATTTTAGATTTATCTACCAAATCCATAACCAGAATATGCTGGTAAACTAAAGACTTTCCAAAGATTACAATTAGGCAAGGAAAAAAAATCCCACTTACTGTATTCTATGTGATCCATTCTCCATTTTCATATTGAAAAGGAAAGGTCATTTGAGCACCAGACTACTTCTGTCTTATACCAGAGACATATTCAAATATACATGCACAAATAGAGCATCATTACTCAATTCATTAAGCTGCACTGAGTTCTTGGCAAAAAGACTCCAGATTTTATAATGTCTGTTTCATCTTTATCATACAGAAGTTTGCATAAAAGAAAAACAGGAAAGAAAAATATTATGTAATTACTTTATATATATATATATATTTTACATAATAAAGATCACTGTCTACTATGAACAAGGAAGTAAAGAGTTGCAGTTATTGCGGTTTCAGACTAAACACAGGGTCATGGTTATCTTTTTGGACTCTACTTAAAAAGCTAATTAATTGGAAGAGAAAGATGCAGATAAAAGATTTCATAATCTAACAACCACCAACCAGTGAAAAAACAGCTACTTTTTGATTACAAATAAAGGACTTGCATTTTCTAAATTCATGTTCTTTTTCCCATAAGTTGTGCTATTACATGCACAGACTAACATGTAAGGATTTGAGTGGCTAATGCACTAAGAACAAAATTGAAAACAGCATAAAAATAAAAGAGGCAGACAGGCCTGCACATAATTTGTAACATTGAAAATCTATTCCAAATCCATTTTATTTTTTTTTAAAGGGGGGGTGGGAAGGGGAGAGAGAGGGGAATTATTTCTTCATATTTTATTCCAATAATATTTGGAGCAGTTCTGTGGCAGCAACAAAGCATGTTATTGAGTGGTGGGAGAAGAGAAGCATCAGCTCTTTCTAACAAACCTTTTCTCTCAGAAAATGAGTGAACATTTCTGAAGTTCTTTCCTGACAGGGCACAAGCAGCTAGGATGAATGATTCAGTATCTAACATGCAAGTAAAACCTGTCCACAGCAGAATAAAAAAAAAATGTTTTGAGTGACATGTAAGTGCAGAAGCATCATTTCTGTGTTTTAGAATTACAGACCAAGTCAAGGATCTAAATAAAGCAAGCTGATCTTTGGAACCAGCTACTGGTCTCTGGACTAGGATTCATTCTTTCTCCTGGCTGGTGTTTGACGTAGTCCATTTCTAGACCTGCAGTACCACACATTAGGTACACATTAAGCAGATGTGTTCTATTGAGGACGTCTACCTTTATCCTTTATCCAAGCCAGCTCAGATGTGCAAGTTGTACGGCAAGCAGCAGAAAGACAAGCTGCCCAGTTATAAGACTTTTTTGGTGGATTCTGCAATCCACGCTGAGCTTGATAAGGTCCTGTTGACCTTGTATCTGCACCTAGGCTAGCTGGTTATGTTTGCTGTGATAACTCAAAGTGAGGAGCTGTCATCCTTTTCACTTCAATACATATGTTCCCCCGCTCCTTTTTTTATTTTTTTTTATTTTTTTTGTGCGAGTACTTCAGAAGTCATAGCTTCAAACATACATAAGGTATATAATGCAGCATCTTAGATGTCTCTCCAAAAGGCAGCAATGTTACTGTAGAATACAATTGCAGAATCTGGGTCTCCCACCAGTACAATAGCCTGAACAGCAATATTAGAGTTTAATTTGTTTTACATGTGGAAGACTTTATAGAATTTAAAATGTACTACACATCTCCATGCTGTGGTTGAATTTTATGGCAAGACTATAGGTCTAGATGATAAATATAATGCAATTCCCAAGTGGTTCACTGTCGACTACATGTTGGAAAATATCTTTGCATAAAAGAGAACACCAATAATGTTTGTGAAGCGACAGAGGGGCATGGAAGTCAAGCACAAGCAATAGAGAAAGCTATCTATCCTAATACACAAGAGAAACACTGCATTTGATCACAAAATGCATGAATCACTTCAGCACACTGCACATAATGGGGCATGATAGTTAGCCACTGTTGCTTAGAAGCCACTGGAGAAAGCTATTTCAATCTTCATGATGCAAGCAAGGTATGGTTCACTCCCACTGCAGCTTCTTGCCCTCTATCCCTCAGGTAGTGTTAGTCAGAGGTCTTTAAACCTGTTTAGCAAGCAAAATGACTACATTGCTTTTAAATGTTTCACTTGGTTTTCTAGGAGAACTCTTTATGTACTTGTAATGAATCTCAGGCTCTAAGATGGTAACAGCAATGTCCCTGGACTCATAGCAGTGCCTCTCTCCCTGCAGACCATGAGCCTCATTTCACTTGGAGTATAGGTTTCTTGCTCACTTTCTCAGAACCTCATTGCTGCCAGCTCCTGGCTTTGCCTGTGTCACTATTTTCCTTGTCATTTGTGCAGGGCACAGCAACAGGAATGGGTGTTATAGTGTTGAATTAAACATTTTACCAAATGCAAATTGAAAACCTTCTTGTGCATAAGAGGCCAACTGTAGTGTTAGTCAGGCTTTCCTCATAACCATCTCTTGAAATGTATATTTAAATTAAGTTGATATTTGTTTCACGTGGTTTGGAGGTTTTCATCTGATACCTTCATGCTGTGCACCATATATTAATCCCTTGGATGACATTTGCTTTGGGGAGTCAAACAATCCATTTCTCACTCCTGTCCTGTCAACTGAATGATTTACCAGACGTGACAAAGAGAACCCAAAAATGTGTAACTAGCCTGAAAGAAAAACAGACAATCCATTTCTGTTTTAATCTCTGTGTTATGCTGGGATAACTATATGAGGGCATATGACAGATGCAGAGACCATTCCATTCTTATCTGCAGAGCTTTTGCCCTGTCCCTAACAAGCTCTGGGACAGCTTCGGTCCCTTGGAAGCTACCTTCCACCAGGGAAACAAAACTATTGTCAAAAGGCAAAAGGTGTGCCAGAAAAGATCAGATGAGTAAGTAACCCAAAGGTCTGGAAGTCCCACATGCCAGGAAGCAGAACAGAAGTGAACCAAGACAATGATGAAGGGAATTGCAAAACCAAATATAATACCTAGTGATGTTTTGCAAGGCCCTGATCCAATATTGCCACAAAGAAACAGCACCTCCCCTGTGCTCACCTGCCACCAAAGCCAGAGACCAAATGGCCTCCCAATGAGATGAGTCAGGGAAGCATTCAGGCTGAAGGATACCTTATCTAGTTGGATTTGTTATAAAAAGAACTGCACCTTGCCTTACCCTCACCATGGAGCAGTATAGATGCTGGTGCCAACACAGAAGATGTACTGGAAACAAAACCTGTGGTCCCTCCTGATTCATGTATGTATTATGTTAATGTAAATAACTGCCCAAGACAGTAACTGGTCTTGTACCATGAAGTCTCTGAAATTCATTCGGGTCTTTGTAAAATTTGACACCTTCTCTGTAACAGAAAAAAGACAGGCAGGCATACATGCAACTATATATCTAGACACAAATGATATTGAGGCTGTTATAGACCTTTACAATCACAAACATTTTTAATACTTGTGGTGGTTTTACCGTGCTGGGCAGCTAAACCCCACAACCGCTCTCTCACTCCCCCTCCTTTCGATGAGGAGGGGGAGAAGTAAAGCAAAGAACAACTCACGGGTTGAGATAAGGATAATTTAATTAAAGGGAAATAATTATAATAATTAAATAATTAAATAATTAAATAATTAAATAATTAAATAATTAAATAATTAAATAAAGACTACCATGAACTAAACAATTTAACTAAGGGGAAATAAAAAGGGAAAGGGGAAAAGGGAGGGGAAAAGGAAAAATAAAAAGAAGGGAGGAAAACAAACAAACAAAATAAATGAAGGCTATGTGGAAGTGCAGAGGAAAGAAATTACTCTCTACTTCCCACAAATGAGCGATGATTGACCACGTCCTTGAAGCAAGGCCTCAACGCACGCAGCCGGTGTTCAGGAGAAGGACCGACGTTTTCCCAACGAGAGCCCACCCCTCCCCTCTTCTTCCTGTTTCCACCTTTTATTGCTGAGTGTGACATCACATGGTATGGGATATCCCTTTGATTGGTTTAGGTCAGCTGCCCTAGTGATGTTTCTCTCCTCACTTTTTGCCCACCCCCTAGGAGGGTTAGAGAAAGGCCCAATGCTGTGCCACTGCTGCTCAGCAGTAGACACAACACTGGTGTGATAACACTGCTGTTCCAGCTGCAAGTACAGAGTACGGCACTGTATGGGCTGCTGCCAGGAAAGTTAACATTCCAGCCAGACCCCGTACAATACTGCATCCTTAGCTTATATTACTCCTGTAAAATAAAGTATCAACCTTCAGCTTAAGGTTCTTTTCTTCTGCCCCCTCAGTTTGTGTAACTACTGCAGTATCTGCAGACTTAATGTCCTACAATGAATTTTACATGATACGAGTGTTTGTGTTCTTTTGTTTTTCTTGAGGGTTAGTGCTGGTAAATGAACTTTAACTAAGAGTGAAGAGATAATTGAAGACCTCCAGATATTAAACTCACACTCTTCTAATATAAATGGTTCTGAAACCTACTGCTCCCTGCCACCTTGCTCATGGATCCACTTCTGCTGGTCTCTAAACACACTCATTGGAGACCTGACACAGTTAAGTAGCACCATCCATGCTACATATCCATGGAAGGATATGGACTCAGACCCCAGCAGCAGTGCCAGCATATCCTCCTGCTCAGACGAATTAGCATGCCAAGGAAGAAGGACACGTGGCACAGGAGCAGGGCTGCATCCCCAGCTTATGTAGCTTCTCATGGTAGACTCACTACAGGCAGGAACCCTAACATCTAAACTCAGCTTGTGCTTATGTCCTACCAGTTTGCTTAGCGTGGCTGCTCTACTTGCAATATTTTGTCACACATTATATCATCCATAAAATTTATTAGCATTGCTTTTATATTTACTTTTCCAGTAATTTATAAAAGAGAATTTAATAGAGCTGACCTGCATTTGATCTCTTCAAAATCCCATTTGAAATACATATATCCAATGACAAATCTTCCATGGCTTATCTAATCATGGTTTATCAAATCTTCTTTGATATATACCAACTACCAAGTGGCTAAATCTATTTATTTTGCATTTAATCGATATCAAATAGCATTGACTTCTAATCAAAATAACATGCATTTCAGTGCTTTACAAAAAGCAGTTTATGTGTAAACAATTGCTTTAATGAACGAAACTTATCTCATCGGAGGAATAAAACCAGGTTTATATTACAAGACACACAGGCCATAAAACCTGGTTTACTCACATCATTCCCATCTTATAAATCTAAAATAATTAAAATCCCATATCACCATTGTGATTTTCATCCTTCTGTGTAGGACTGACATCAGCCTGGTTGGTTTAATAGTTCCAGTCATTCCACCTGTCATTTCCAGCTACTGGTATGGCGTTAGCATGCACCCTCCTGCCTGGAGCCTCTTTGCTGTCAGAAAGATAATTCAGGTTTTCTGTCTGAATAATATGATATTATTAATATATAATAGGTTTTACTGTCTGAATATTATGCTATTAATATATTCATCCAGTTATTTTGAAAAGTGCAGGCTTTTCCATACTCTTCATAACTCCTTTTCCTGAATATTTATAGCTGTGTTATGATTTCAAGTAGCATTGCAGAAAGCAGAAAATGCTATGACTTTAGCACATGCAAAGATCTACTCTGCAGATGTAGCTCTAATATTCAAAATCCTGGACAGAGTAAGCTTTTACTGGAGCTCCAGAAGACTCCAATATTTGCAGCTTTGTACAGCGCAGTGCTTGGATGATTCTCCTTCTACAATATCTGGACAGACATACAAGGCATTTGATTTTGTAAACCTGTGAGTTCTTGTTTGAATGCTCTTCAAGTTTCTTATCCAAAAAGAGTCTTGGTAAGAGACTTTTGTTATAAGTTATTGTCTCTCCATTTTAAGCACTGGCTAGCTGGTATGAACACATAGCTTAAGAGTTATCCTGCTGGAGTGATGGTCAGACAGACAAGTGAACTGTTATGAAGAAATTGTTAGAAAGAAAAGTATATAGTGAAGACATCCCTACTACCCTGTCCCCTGCAACAGATCACATATGGCCATCCCCTCAAATTTCTTTGAGGAGAGGAAAGAAATAGTGCAGGCAGGTAACAAAGAGACAGTCATAGGAAAAGATCCATAATTAAAACCTGGATGCAGAAAAACATTAATTTCCATAACAATTTCCTGGCATTTGGGGAAAAAATAAATGCCAAGTCTGAATTACGCGGTTGCAACATTCAGCAGCTAAGACTTAAAATGAATTGTAAGTTCTTCTTTTGTTCCTAAGAGATGACCTGAAGTTTTCTCTCTTTTTTATATTGAGATCTTCTGAGAACAGCTAATGGGGTTACTCAAGGAACTGGGACAGCTGGGAGAACGTGTAATGAGTATTCAAATATAGTTTTCACAAATAGCCTAACTCCACTGAAATGGATGGAACAGAAATACTGTGAAATGTATGATGTAGAAGCAGTGACAACATAACTAAATTTTTTCTAAGTTGTTGTTGTAACCACAGAAGTAGTGAAAAGTGTAAACTCCAGTTTAACATGCTGGAGGGCACAACCAAAAGAAAAGGAGCTTTTATACTGACATACAGAAAATTAATTCTTCCCATCTGTAGGTATGCAATTCCACAGCAGTGACAGAAAACAATTCAGGATGTTAGCACCTCATTTTCAGCTGTCATTTAAAAACAACTAGTACCTTTACTCTACCTGACCTCCAATTATGTCAAATGCATTTAGCTTGCTTTGGAGAGATCCACTGAACATTTTTGTTTAAGGACACTGGAAGCCTGAGAAGAAAAAGTTGAAATGTCTGAGAAATATTTCTGTCATTTGTTTTTCACAGAAGAGTGATGCAATGGTTAAAATTTAACTACATAATGTTTAACCATATATACAATCTGGCCATAGCATTTTGAATTAACTGCAACCTATTCAAAATCTGGTATTTTCAATTAACTGGAGCTTATTCACATCTGGCAAGCTAGCAAACAGAGCGGGAGAGTGTTACAGCAGCTTAGCAGAAGCCTGCCATGAATACACATTTGGACGGCCTGGGAGAGCATCAGTGTCACTCTGGGAATGTTCCTGGCATGGTAAAAGAAAAACATCAAAGACATTACTGATTTAAAACTGCCTCCAAGAGTGCAATCTGTAGTGACAGGAAATGGAAAAATTATCCTCGAAGGGACTGTGAAGAAAGAGCTAGTCCAACATGATAGTGGGTTCCACACATAAAGCTTATGTTTTGTCAAAAACAAGCAAACAAACAAAAAAAACTCACTAAAGCAAAATATTGTGCAGTTTTTGGCCCTAATTCAGAAATGAGTCTTCAGGGCAGCTCAGAAACTGCAGGAACCAAATCAAGTTTGGAAAGGACAGCTCCAAAAGGAAGTCTTGTCATCTGCATGGTACATCTAATATTTTAAAAGGCTAGTGTAACCTAGAAACCAGCATTTAAAAAACAACAAAAGACTAATAAGGTCTGAAGATGGAACCCTGAAGAGCTGTGAGAAGGAAAAAAAAATAAGATCAACTAGAATAACTACCAGAGAGCTCTGTCTGAGATTTTTCCAAACATGCCAAAATAATACTCACAGTAACCCAGCAGTGCCTCTTCAAAGTTGACATTGCCTTGGCATGATTGATTGAATCAAAAGCTGCCAATAAACACAGAGGAAGTAAAAGGACACAACCTTGATCCCAGGTTAGGCTGAACACTATTATGTCCCATGAAATCGCTATGCATATTTCCCAGGCATAATGCACTAATTCAAATTCTTATGGAGTATCTCTTACTGATGTTTAATTGGAAGAATTAATTGACAGAGACTTTTGCAGTAGGAAAAACTATTTATAGGATGTGTTTTTGTAAACCATGGAAATAGCCCCTTAAGCTCCTTTTACCAGTGTTTAAAATGAACAACATAATTGCTAAAGAGAATTTTAAAGACTCTTTTTAATGTTCATTGAAAATATACAGAGTAAATTTCTTGTCACAGGCTGAATCCTACTGCTACACAGAGCCTTACAAGAGTACATCAGTCAAATGCATTGTTTTGATCACTCTGTAGCACTTGAATATTGCTCTACAAAAATTTACTTCATATTGAGGTTAAGACATTGGTTACACTTCATCTGAACTTGATTTTACACTTTGGGGGCATTCCCCTTTGCCCTAAACCAACCCTCCGGGGTCCTTGACAAAGTTAGAGTACACCCACTGCTTTAAATTAGATTTGCTTCAATGAACTCTTCCAACCTCTAGGGATTATGAGTGGCACAAAAGAGCTATAGCAATGCTGGATTTTTGATCTACTGTCCCTTGCTTTAGAGCTGTACAATGTATTCCTATAGAAACTAAATAACATTTAAAAACAATTCTTGTAGTTTTGTTATGGTTTTGAGGCGTCAAAATGGACAGCAACAACCAAGAGTATTGGGAAGAAAACAGATTTTCATGTATACTTCATTGTGATTTAGGTACTTATTTTTAAGGCCCATGGGACAAAGTACAGGTCTGGGGCATTTGCAGATACGTCTTTGATTAGTTTGCCAAGTTTAAAACCAGTCCTTGACACTCTCGGGTTTCCCATGTGTCCAAAAGATCATTCCAAACAGCTGCAGTATTTGGCACGGGGGCCCTTTTGGGGGTTACCACATCAAGAAATATTGAGGAAGAAAAAGGGCATATGCTGCACGATGGTGGTGGTGGAGGAGGAAATGTGCATTTGGGATACAGACAGGCTGTGAAAGCCAATGGGATCATTCTCACTTCATGCTGACAGTCAGTCTGTGCCAATGACCGGGGTAAATGCAGTCCTTGTTGGAGTGGCAGAGGGAAAGAGACAGAAGGCTGCACTGCTGTGCCAAGGGACATAGGTACCTGCATCACATCTTACAAACCTTCATGTAATTCCACCTGGAAAATACCAAGAGGGGTACAAGAATTTTAAAAACTACAGGCATAGGTGATTGCTGAATGGCACAGATAATCAGCTCGCATATTTAACAAAATAAATCTGGACAAAACTGCTTCTTTTCACATGTGCTGAGTAGCCAATGTGCAAATTCCTGTATTACTGAAATCTCTTAAGCAAATAGTCAAATTCCTCTTTTGTACCTAACATCTCCAGTCATAGAAAAGGCAGAGGACACAACAGGAAGTACTAAAAAAAAAGACAGAAGCCCCTGGTTTCTGCACCACCAGTAAATGTACATCTATGATCACAACATCTTGTCTTGATATCCTGAAGCAAAAGAAGAAAACCAGCAGCTACTGAGTACAAATGCTACAACAGATATGCTTTTCAACAGCATTGCTCTTGCTGTTTCTACAGGGGTGATATTTTGTTTTAGGTTAAAAAACTTTATTTTTCTTACAGTACAAATAACACAGAACTCTGGGCCACTATGAAAACAAATCTAAGTACATTGTGCTCTGACCCACCTTAAGTCAGTTTTTTCTAGTTAAACTGATTGGCAGCAAAGCCCTAGTTTACTCATTGGTCTAAGGTAATCTTTTAAAGTGTCATCAGCTTCTATATTTTACCTGGTATTCATTTAAGCCACATGTAGATCAGAACACCCCTAGTTTACTAAGGAGATTTGTATATGAATCTAATTTAATTATGCAATGCCATTTCTTCACCATCATTTTTTTACAGTGTTTCTGCATTTTAACATGCAATTACATAGAAAATGCTGTTCGAACACAGTATGGCACTAGATCTTCAGACAATTAAAACATTATGGAAACTTTATAGGTAGGCATCATTCCCACCAGAAAATATTTTCCATAGTAAATGTTCTTGTTTTCATACTCCAAAGTCAGAACACTGGTGTTTAACAAAAAATAAATATAAGTGTATTTCCAAAACAGGTGGTGAAAAAGAAGGAAGTACAGCTGTGTTACACATGTAAGATACTAAAGTAAAAAAAATGTACAAAACTTTTAAATTTTTCTTAGTGTTCCCAACATGTTACTTTTAGAAAAACTCATAGAATCATAGAATGTCTGGGGTTGGAAGGGACCTCAAAGATCATCAAATTTCAACCCCCCTGCCATAGGCAGGGACTCCACCCACTAGATCAGGTTGCACAGAGACTCATCTAATCTGGTCTTGAGCACCTCCAAGGATGGGCTGAATATATTCACCACAACAAAAAATATATTCCACCACCACAGAATTCAGAGGAAATTAATTCAGTTGGGCAGAACTTCTGAGATCACAAGAGTCAGAAATACTACAAGTAGAGATACATAAACTGGTATGAATAGAGCATGAGTACTTGGGTATTACTGATATGATTAATATTACAAGCATAATCTATTTAATAAAATATTAATCAGTGTAGCTGAAGGAAGTGTTGCTATGGTGCAACAAAATATAAACTATGTTACTTCCCAGGCAGGCTGAACACATCTCCTCTGTCTCATCTCTCCCATACCCTGAACTCACATTCCTGCATGCATCAGCAGACTGAATATAGGATTAAGAGATTCGGTCCATATTCAGACACGGCAGGTCCTTTGACTTCAGGTTACGCTCTGACATGTATCTTAATACTCGCAGAACTGCATTTCAAGAGAATGTGTATTCATTCACCTTTAAGCCTTTAAGACTGCCTTCAGCCATACTAGTTGCGTATGGATTTTTTGACTCTGTCATAGATAAGTGCTACAGATACAACCAAGAAACCTTCTGTGCTCTAGTTCAGCACATTATTTCAGCTGCTGACTCTAAAGTAAGCATTTCAAAAGAATAAAAACATGCAAGTTAAAAACACAAATGGTAGTAACATCAGGACCTCTTCTAAAACACTGCTTCTTCTGTACTTACTGGGAATCCTCAGTTCCTGATAATTACTGCTTTTCCTCAGAATGCACAAGGATGGATGCATAATTTACATTATTAACAGAAGTCACTGATGTCTTTGGTAGACATTCAAGTCAAGGTATTGTTCTCTTTTGATATATTTTTTTCCCCAACTTTAATTTACCATGAGTACCGTGCTTTTCATTAAAATATAACTGTAAATATTTTCAGTAGCTCTGAGAATAGGCTTGTTTGGGATGGTATGCATATATTTGACATAACTCACTACTCTGTGTTTTAAAGCAGGCTCTAAAGGTGCACTTTTTGCTGAGAGTAAATATGAAATATCTCTATTACAAGACAGCAATACCAGTAGTATGCTGTTTTGAGAGAACTATGAAAGCATATATTTTGAAAATAATGCTAGCAAACCTCATTTACCTGTGGAAAACAGTCAAACGCAAAACTTTCTATATAATACTGCCTTTTTTCTCTTACACAAACTCAAGAAGAAAGGGAAACCTCAAAAAATATTTTAAAACAATACCAAGGAATGGCTTCTGTTATCTGAAAAGGGTTAAAGCATTCCACATCTTCACTCCTGAATTCAGTTTTGACCTATTGGAGATATACAAATTTTATCAAAATACAGTGTTTTAGTACAGTGTGAAGTTAGTTGCTTCGATAGTTTCTGTCCATATCACAAGAACTCCCAGTTAAGATGATCCTCAGCAATCTAAAGCATAAGGCAATATACTAAAAAACGTATGAAGACAAAACTGTACTTTCAGACACAGTTGTGATTCTTTCAGGAAGGAGCTGAATTAAATTGGTTTACAGAGAGGAATCTCATCATACCATCCCCTATGCTGTGCTTATTAGGCACAAGTTTAACCAATTCAACATGTCACTTATACAATAATATGTGTTGCCATTTTTGAAAAAATGAATAATAATAATAAAAAGAAGCATATATAGATAGTATCCATGGTTTCATAATATTTTCCCTTCTTTATCCACATATGGAAGAGAAACTATGAGACAAAATTTACTAAACACATCAGGGAATCTGATCCACGCATGGGACATAAAAGAAAAGTTGCCAACAGTTACCAATGTTTTTGCTTTTTAGCCTATTTCCACCAAACGGAATGCAGCAGAAGATGAGGACAAAGTAGTTGGATTCATTTGCTTGATGTCAGCAGACATACTGATTCCAAGCCAAGGGAGGCTGAGCAACAGCCATTGAATGGCAGGAAGATAGTGATTTTCTCATATGTCTCAAGCACACAGACAAATTGCAGCTTGGCAAGAATTTGAGGATATTTGTACTGCTTTGAAAATGGAGAACATAAAGGGAGTAATCATTGTGTATGTCCTCATCCAGTGTTGTTAACTAAAGGTATCCGGAGATATGTGCAAAACATAGTTAACCCCTTTCCCAACCCCACCATTTTATCCTGGTTTTCTCCAAGCCCTTCTCTGCTGTAATTCATGAAGACAAATGCAGACAATATGGAATCAAACCAAACCTCTGGCTACATCCCTAGTGGTTGCAGAATGGTAGAAGCACGCACATGTAGAAAGTTGGATGCAGGATGCTGCTGCCATTACTATCATCTGGATGCCAACATTGCAAACAAAGTATATCTGGATTGCAACACCTCCCATAACACCTGCATGCTACAAGTGAGCAGTATCATAAAGAGTAGAGCCTGCACAGACAATGATCTATTAGTCATATTACAAAACTTTTAAGTCCCTTCCTAAGCAGTTGGAGACAGAAGTCATGATCAAATAAACACCTGAGTATTGGATGAGTAATCAAATGCTAAAACTGAAGGCCTTTCCCCCCTCCCCAGATCATTAAATACTGTGGAACATGTTACAATAGCATTATAGTGCAGAGCTTCAGAATGCTGATGACATTTTTTTATGATTATTTCTATGGTGAGGGGACTGCTAATTCTTGTGAGCTATCCTGGGCCTCATTGCTTTTGTAGATTGAAGTGGGTAAGAGTTTACTTAGTAAGTTAATATTTAATTCAAATTCTTTTTACTTGCTAGAGTAAAGGGCTATCAACCAGGTGTCATTTTATTGACTTTTACAATAAAAGGCTGCTTTCTCTTTTGTTATATTTTAATAAAATGTTTTGGTACCACTCATATTCACTTAGTTGTAATGAATTGAGTGATTAAACATGGAATTTTAGTGATCTACAAAGAAAACAACAGAAAACTCCATGATGGTGCAGTCAGACCACCCGGACTGCTAGTAAAAACACCTTTAACAAAGTTTTGTTCAAGTTGATACCTGGAAAATCAGAATGTAAACTACAACACAACTTTAAACCCCAAAGCAAGCCTTCAAACCAGCTGCCTCAACAACAACCCTATTGGCCACCTAGGGTTCCATTTATTTTTTCCTTCTAATTTTATGTCTTCTCATGCCTCTAACTAGGAGCATGACCTGCCTGAGTGACATGGTTCCTTGAGTTCATAGAATCATTAAGGTTGGAAAAGACCTCCAAGATCATCTGGTCCAACCATCCCTCAAACACCAATATCACCCACTAAACCATGTCCCTGAGCACCACATTCAACCTTTCCTCAAACCCCCTGGGCAACCCATTATAGCAACAGTATAGAGAAATACTATGGTAGCATTTGACATGACGCATTTGGAAAAGGACTTCTGATGCAAGAAGTAATGAGGCAATGAAACTTCCCAAAGTTTCTATACTTCATCTTGCACAAACTAACATCCTCATTGCCTGATTCTGCACACAACGTTGGCAAGAGCTAAGTTAGAAGTCAGATCAGAGCTGTGAGTTGGCATAGACAACTGATCAGTGCTGCATCCTGTTAACACCATCCTTGAAAGGCAGCAGTTCTCAGACTTCTTCCCAAAACATTTCCTGGGTTTTTAATATCTGCAAGTTCTGAGAACTGTGGTGTTTCCATGTCTGCAGCAGTTTCCTGAACTCAGCATTTCCCGGCAGCACTGTTGGATCTTTCTTTCTTTCTGTTCTGCTTCTGCTGGAAATTCTGTCCTGCTGTTCCTTCTGTCCTCTGCATATAGCTATCTCTTCAGCCTCCTCAGCTTTACAATTAATGGAAAGTTCAGTATATATATATTTTTTTTTTCATTGTGCACAAGAAATGGAACTCTGTGACAGTTTGTATACCTTGTCATTTTGGTATCCAGTCTTTCGCATGCAACCATAACTACCCAGTTCAGTATCTGAAATGAGGACATTTACCATGTCCATGAGGTAAAAAAAAGAGATGTAGATGAGGTAAAAAAGAGAGAAGTAGATTATGACATCTATTTACCATGTCCATGAGGAGACATTTACCATGAGGACATGGTAAATAGATGTCATAATCTACATCTCTCTTTTTTTTCCTCTTTTTTCTTTTCATTTCTTTTTTTTTCTTTTCTTTTCTTTTCATTTCTTTTTTTTTCTTTTCTTTTCTTTCCTTTTCTTTTCTTTTCTTTTCTTTTCTTTTCTTTTCTTTTCTTTTCTTTTCTTTTCTTTTCTTTTCTTTTCTTTTCTTTTCTCTTCTCTTCTCTTCTCTTCTCTTCTCTTCTCTTCTCTTCTCTTCTCTTCTCTTCTCTTCTTTCTTTCTTTCTTTCTTTTTTCTTCTTTTTATTTATTTTTTCTTAAAGCACAAGCCTTTTTAATGTGGCCAATTCTAAATGTGTATTGGACCCTCTTTTGCCAGCTGGTGCTCCATAATACCTGTCAAGCTGGATAACCCATTAGCGACACAGCTTTTGAAGGCCCAGAGTGGAAAAGAGAGGTGGCGGTCACCATTATTGATGTGACTGGAGGGTTACAAGAGCTTGTCAACCATGACATGCCTGTGAATAGCAAAAATGTAGGTAGACCAGCAAAATTTTCTCTACCAATTAACATGACAGATTCAGCAATAAGAAGGACTTCTCCAAGAAAGTCAGAGAACGACTGATAAGCTGCTGAAGTAAGTGTCAGTTGACTGACCAACAGGCAGCCCTCTCCTGCCTCTTTTTTCATTCTATGGCAGAGTGATAGGAAAGAAAGGACCAAACCAAATTGGTGTCATTTTTTTTTTCCGTGGGATATTCTCCGAAACATTTGATAAGGTCTCTGTGAAGAGAACTCAAAAAGACAAAATGGAACAAGAAAGCAAACCAATGAGACTTTCCCCCCAAATTAATAGTCCTTTTCATGCCCATATTAGCATTCCTGAAAAAAGCCTTATAAAGACTGAATGTAAATCTCTAATTTTAATGATGGCAAACCTTGATCCAGTCATGATGTTCACATAGACAAATGTCACAACCTCAGTTGCCTCTTCAAAATCATTTGAGTTCTTCCTCCTCTTAATTTCTGGGAAAAACTCACACTCACATTCACAGCAATATATCTGGGTAGGATGTCAGATGTCAGGTTCAGTGGCAATAAATTGGAGCAGTGGCAATAAATCTGTCAAAATGTGCATGTCAGCCTATGGGGCTGTTTCTGTATGTCTTTTTATTTTTTATTTTTTATTTTTTATTTTTTATTTTTTATTTTTTATTTTTTATTTTTGTTTGGTTTGCTTGGTTGTTGTTTGGTACCTTGCTTTTAAACATAATTGTTTGAGGTACTTGGTTATGTTTTAAGCTGATGTGTTGGATGGAATTAGTGTTGTAGAAATAAAGAGTCCTGCTTCCTCCCATTCATTCTGCTTGCAGTGTTTCTTCCAGATATTCAGCCCAAAGCTTCCTTCCTGTCTACCTGCATACCAGGAGCTGGAAACTACCTTCTTGGATGAGAAGGCAATGATTGGCCAGATACAGCAAGATACAACTGTGGTCTTTGTTGCAACAAAGGGTTAAAGAGCTAAAGGTGCCTGTCACTTCTAGAGGTGAGAGAAAGTATTCTACAAAAAGAGCAGAAAACATAAAACTAGGGATTTACAGGTTGGGCCATTGGAAGACTGACTATATTTGAGCCACTAATTCCCAGGAGAATGAGTAGCTGAAACAATTAGATTTGTGAAAACGGAGAGGGATTTTTTTTATTATTATTATTCATTTATTTTTTAGCCAAGCTCTACAGCCACCACCCTCTGGAAGTGAATCTGGAGAAGTTCAGTGTTAGGGTGCTACAGGCAGGAACACAAGCTTATGTATACCTTCCAGAGTGTCTCCTAAAGATAAATGCCAATTGTGAATTTGTACTGAATACGGGCTGTATGTTTTGAAGAGGGATTTAGAAATTAGCAAATGACTTGACCTATGCCACTCACTCACCATACACCTTATGAGAGTGACTTGCAAATTGAATTGCTGAAATCACTTCAGCCGGCAGGAAAGTTCCTGTCAGCTTCGTTCAAGTTAGGACTTTATTGTAGATATGCTACTGTCATTTGTCTCCAACACAGACAAGCACCACTTTTCAAGAGTGCCAATGTGACTCATGAATTGAAAATGTTACTCTTCATTCTCCTGGTGCTTCAGTTGTTCAGACTTAAAATGGAGATGGGACTTAAGCTTTACATGGCTTGCAAATGTCCCTAGTTATCTTAGCATCACTTTAGTGACAGAAAGAAAAACGAAGTTTTGAGGCTGGAGCTGATCTGTCTGTTCAGTCTGTTGCTCCACACTTCAGTAGTTGTGCCAGAGCAGCAGAAGTAGGATGAAGGATCTAAAGCTACTGGCAAATTAAATCACATTGATCAGTGCAGCAAACAGTCTTTAAGCACAGTTCAAGTGTCTGTCCCAATCATGTTCTGGTTCAGCCAAAGCCCTCTATTATCTGTTGAGGTCTATGGTACTTGCATCTGCAATATTAATGGAGGTTTGTTGAACTTTTAACATTTTCCATAGTAAATATCAGGCATATTGAAAATATGTCACAAGTAACAATACACATTTGAGTGTGCTAATTTAAGGAACCATAATGCATTCAGGAAATAGTGCACATACAATGACTTCAGCATATGCAGAGCCATTATAAGGACTGCAGTTTGTACTTTTCAGATTGTGAAATATGTCATAGGATCATAGAATCATTGAGGTTGGAAAAGATCATCTGGTCCAACCATCCCCCAAACACCAATATTACCCACTAAACAATGTCCTTACGTACCTCATTCAACCTTCCTTCTGAGCTGTAAATAAACCTGCCTGCTGGCAAATGATACAAAAGGTGATCCATCGCAGGAATATTAGAAGTAGTATTTCTAAATTTATAATTGAAGATTTCCTATAGTTTATCTAATATAATCAGTAATTTCTTATAGAACCTCTTGAACTAAACTATAGTTTTGGGACTGCAGAATATAATTAGCAAATACTCAACATAAGCTCTCCATTACAGATAGATTAGCATCTCTCTGCATTTTGAAAGTACAGCAGACTGGACTATATTACATTTCTTTCCAGATGCCCTTGACGTTAGAATCTGAAGGATTGAACTGAACAAGAAATCTCACTCAGTTTTTGCCATGCTTGTGTTAACTATACAAAAGCAAGTCATGGAATGACAATAAATAAATAAATAAATAAAAATACTCTTAATGAATGAGAACTGTAGGGAAAATGGAAACTTGGGTAAACCAAGTGAAACACTTTTGCTAGAAATAAGTGGTTATATGACTTCTTATAGATGTTTTAATAGATCCAAGTCTATTAAAACACTTCTGTGACTTCTGTACCATGAATACTTCAACATAGATATCCATAATATTAGCATAACATAACAGTCTCCTAATTAAATCTGTCCTGAGGATTCCTTCCACTGTTGATGTTTTCAGTAGAACCATGTCATTATTAGCAAAAATGTAGTACAAATCAAGCCTTATTAACAGAGAAAAGTAAGATGTGTCCTTGAACATGTCAACAGTAATTATTCCAAGTTTGTAGTTCACCAGCTTCTGCAAACTTTGTGGAGTTTTTTTGTTTTGTTTTGTTTTGGTTTGGTTTGGTTTTTAAAGGAGCATCTATAGATAGTATTTCACAGAATCACAGAATCGCAGAATTTCTAGGTTGGAAGAGACCTCAAGATCATCGAGTCCAACCTCTGACCTAACGCTAGCAGTCCCCACTAAACCATATCCCTAAGCTCTACATCTAAACATCTTTTGAAGACTTCCAGGGATGGTGACTCCACCACTTCCCTGGGCAGCCTGTTCCAATGCCTCACAACCCTTTCAGTAAAGAAGTTCTTCCTAACATCTAACCTAAAACTCCCCTGGCTCAACTTAAGCCCATTCCCCCTCGTCCTGTCACCAGGCACGTTTGACCACATTCTTCGGCAATCTAAATGATGCAAAATTTCCGAAAAGATAAAGCTATGACTTTTTGCTCACACCAGAAAGTCACACATTCTTCATCACAAGGCTTTTAAAAGCCTTCTACTTATTGCACATATTGTACCCATGTAACTCCTCTGTTCTACCTTTTATAGTTATGATACCAAAAATACCCTAGGTTAGCTGTAGAATGAATCAAAAAGACTGAAGGTCTGTAGTATCCCTTTCTGATCAGCTTGACAACTCTGTACACTGGCTGAAAGTTACCACAGCACAATTTATTTTTAGGACAGCTTCAGCCTTCCTTGTTGGAATTCCATTTATTACAGTCAAAAGAATACATCCTTTTGTATCCTGATCACTGCAATTAATTAGCAGCTTAAAGTAAACAGAAAAAGAAGGCTGAAAAACAGTACTTCTTAACTTTATTTGCATGGCTAAGGGAGGAAAGAATTATCTAATGCTTCATCCATTTTTCTAGTAAGGCCTAATTTAAGACATTGACTCATGATACATTCCAGGAGAACAATTTACAATTACAAATGTGGCATACACTGAGACACTTGAAAATCTGAAATTAGGATAGGTGATTCTGACTCTACAGAAATCTGAATTCTGTTGTGCAACCACTTCACATGGGAATTTACATGAGAATATTTACATGAGAAGAGGAGGCTGATGGGGGACCTCAGTGTGGTCTACAGCTTCCTCGCAAGGGGAAGTGGAGAGGCAGGTGACCTATTCTCTGTAAACACCAGTGATAGGACCCACAGGAATGGTGTTAAGATGAGGCAGGGGAAGTTTAGGCTGGACATCAGGAAGGGGTTCTTCACTGAGAGGATGATCGCACACTGGAACAGGCTCCCCAGGGACGTAGTCACGGCACCAAGCCAGTCTCAATTTAAAGAGCGATTGGACTGTGCACTTAGTCACATGGTCTGAATTTTTGGGTAGACCTGTGCGGTGCCAGGAGTTGGACTTGATGATCCTTCCAACTCAGGATATTCTATGATTCTATGATTCTATATCAAAATGTTATCTCCAGAACAGATGACAGGATAATAATCCTTAATCAGAAGAAATAATGTGACATATCAACCTCTGAAATGTTAATATCTAAACAAGCTTGCACGTTGATTTTTGCAGCTATAAGGAAAACTCTATCTTGCAAAAGTCAACCATGAAGACTTTAATCCTTCCTCAGGCACCTGTAATTTTTTGTTGGATAGCAGATGGGTTATGAAACATCTTTTCATAGATTCCTAATTCATTTAAATGTCCACTAATTAAAACATCTTAATTTGAACAGATTTTATGGTATTTAGCCTCCTTGTCAGGTTATAAGATCATAAAGAAGTATGTAGAAGACTGATAAATACTCACGGATTTACCCCTATCCCACTTATGCAAAGGCATAATTTTAAATTACTTTAGTTCAAACGTTATAGATAGGTAATTTCAAATGCCCCAGAAGTTAGAAAGCACATACATGTCCTACCCACATAGCCAAAAGGAACAATGTTAATAATCTTGTATTTAATCTTACACCTCTTTACTGGAAGGCTTCCATCATGCTTTACAAACTATATTGAAAATGTATCAAATAACACCCCCGAGACTCAGCAAAAACAGGTTGCGTAATGGAGATTCCTTTCAAATAAAGCTAGAGGACCTGAACTCTGCTGTTCAGCTGGGGACACTTGGACACTTCAGAATATTCTCCTTGAAACAGAAGGAAGTCTAATAAGGCCCTATGTATTTCATTTATAGATAGAGGCACACACAACCTGTATTTTATCTATGTCTAGATGTAGATAGATATATACATTTAGTATGCATATGTAGCACAACTCATGTTTGTATACATATTACACACTTTCTGACAAACACTTAGTGTTGTAATACCATTTCTCATGCCTCCACATGGTGCACAGACTTCTTTAGCCATTTGATTTGCTCTTCTTAAATAAATGAAAAAGCATGAAGTATCTTAGCATCAAAATGATCTGGTGTAAAAGCAACCTTCTTCTTGAAAAAGGATATAAGATAATCCTTTCACCAGTCCTAGAAAATAGAGACTCAGTGTATGTGCACTCTGACAAAGTCTAATGTTTCTTGATACTCTTCCTTTTTCAAGGACAGATAATACCACGGCTTCTCGTTTTATCTCTGCCTCCAGTTTCTTCTTAATTTTGCTGAGGGTCTCAAAAGAAGATATCAATTTCCCTGTGCACAATTAGGAAGAAACTGGAGTGAAGGTCCTACAGCAATATTTTCACTGTTCATCAAGATCTACCAACAGCATACTTAGCCATATTCCTTGCCCCCATTTTATCCTGTTAGGACCTTAATTTGTTGCAATCAATACAATCAGCACCACTTTGCTTTATCACTACTACCACCTTCACCCTGCATTTTATTTTTTTTTGACCTTCCCCCTTTCCCAGCACTTCCTACCTCCACATCTCCTGCATCTCTTGCCCTTAGCTTAAAGTTTGCTGGCCCCAAAGGGCACATACAGCTTTCAATGCTACTTCCCCCTTCCTCACATTTACTCTCAGACCTAGTTACCTGTCAGTATACACTCCTTGATGACCAGCCCCCACCCTTCCCTTATGCCATTTCAAGATGCTCCATACTCCTGCTCCCATATTTTGCCATCACCATCCCATGAAGCATTGTAGTACTGCATGACACAATGCTTGTATCTTCACTGTCAGGTTTCCCAGCCTTTAATAAGTCTGTGCAATGAACTTGAAGCAGTAGGGACTTCATAATAGACTCAGATAGTCATCTGTCAACTAGGTGCTTAAATTTGAGCTTTTCCCACCTAGAATTTGTGGCCCTGAGCCCTCAAGTCTGTAACTACAAGTGAGCTTTGCTTCTTTCTTAAGAATTTGCTAAGACATTGCTAATATGTACAAAAGTGTTACTTCTCCAATGACCAAACTGAAATGAGACAAAGAACATATGTAACCTCCAGATATGAAAAATAACAGGTTTGTATTTGTCTTTCCAGTATATTGTTTACAGTCCCCAGGTGCCCACTTCATGTTCTTTCCGTGTCCCATTAAAACTGTGAGACTTGCCTTTTTTCTGAAATGCTATTCTCACTACTTTTTAACTAATTTATATGGTTTTACAAAATAGTTCTGGCAAATACATGGTATTTCCCATGATACCTCTCCACGTCCAAGCTGGCAAAGCATAGGAATATATGGGGAGGACAGGAGGAAGCAGGTTTGATGCAAAATTCTCTGATGGCTACTCTCATTTGTTCTAATGGATTTATGTTCAGGATTATTTGGCTCATTATAACAAGTGAGAATCTGCCACAGTATCCCTAATCTTTGTTAGCAGATGTCTGCCTTTGGACCATATGCTGGGTGTAATCACTATCAGTTGCCATTTCTACTGCATGGTGAGCAATTTGGCAACTATCTCTTCTCATCTGAGAGGCATCTGGCACAGACAAAAGCAAGCCCTACAGATTTTTCTAGCAAAGAGAAAGATATTGAAAATGAATTATAAATATCAAAGACTGTATCTGGAATGTGCTGATAGTGCTTCAACAGCTATTTGCATATTTGACTTCAATTATTTAGTTTTCTGTATGTACAATTATTATAGGAAGTTCAAAACATACAGAAGCATTGAGATGTGTGACTGCATAGAAAGTGAACAAGAAGTATGAAAGAACAGTATTTTTGCAATACTGATACCCACATTCTGTTCTGAGGTTAAAGACGCTCCCCACCTGTTGCACTATAGCCACAAATGTCACGCTACAAATTTGCACTTCACTATCACCAAAATTTTTGTGCCCACCTTTTGGACACAAGAAAAAAAAAAAAAAAAAAGTAATAGAAAAAGGAGATTTAGTGGAAAATTAGTAATTAATCTTATGTCATTTTTAAGTCAATCCTTTGCACAAACAACAGTGTTTGTGCTGAACTACATCAGGACCGTGAAAGTGATCACGAATATTCTTCAGTTCCTTTTGCCACTTTTCAAATAATTCACTGATTTTTAAATCAAATTTCTTTAAGGTTTGATAGATGTAAACTGAAATCACTGTTATTCACACTGCTTCCTTCTACTTTGTGTTTCATGTCAGGTGTAATCATTGCTATCACTATAAAAGCCCTGATGCACTATCTATTTCAAGTTGCAATGATTAGGAGCAATGTCTTCTTTAAAGCTTCTTTTTATTTTGAAGAGCTTCATTACTATAGAAATATTCCTTTCAGACACAATATACAAACACGTTTTGACATGCTAAAAGGCAAAGTTCCAATTTGTAGCAGTACAAACAAATCTTCCCCTTCTCTCACACAGTAAAAAAAAATACTGTGTTGCTGGCATAGCTGTGACTACATCAGGGACTTCAGCCAAGCCAGCTATGCCACTGACAGAACATACATCTTTGACCAACTTGATTATTATTCTGAAAGAACTGTGGTCTGTGGGAACAATGTCTGGCTAAGAGTTTCATTTCCTTATTGAGGCTCAAACTCTGATTTCCAAGCACAGTGATAGAAATCCAGTATATGATCAAACACCAGGATAATTCCAAATCCCATTGCTAGAGAGGAAAGTCGCTTGGTAGATTGCACACAAACAAAAATGAGAACAGCATCTGAACTACTGATGAGAAATCACCATAAAGATCCACTTGTTCAAAAATTCAAAATTACAGGCAGACTCTACTCAGCATGAATAAAGGTGGCAGACATATGACAACATTTAAAACAAACACAATAACATGTTTTAATCACATGGTGGTTGAAATAAGAATTCATAAGAATTCTCAACTTAATTAACTGTTTAGTGCTGTATGTACTGCATGGATGGGAGGAAAGAGGGGCAGGCTGATGAGGGGCATGTCTGAGAAAGCATCCCAGGAGCTTGTTTCCTTAGTGATTTACAAAGCAAATGAAGGTAATCTGAAACTTCAAACCCTACAATATCTGCTTTATTAGACTTTAGTTTCTTGTTACACTTTTCTCATTAGAAAACTCTTTCAAACACTAAAACCTCTATATAGCTCCTTCACCTCTCTCAAATCCCTTTCTCTAAACTCTTAGGTATATATTAGACTTAAAGCTTGGTACATGAATTAGTTCCTTGTGATACTGTCCCACAGCGGGTATTTTACTGATCTAATAAAACCACAATGAAATTACTGTATACAACTTAATATTGAAGTCCAATTATTGATTTTTAGAGCTTCATTTCCAACCTAAAAGTGGCAGTGTGTCTGAAATCCATGCAACTAGATCTGTCTTTGGCAAAGAACCAACCAGCCATAGCAACGCACTGTTAGAGCATTACATTTTTCTCCACTGCTTAGAGAGACAGGAAATGATGTGTGCATGTAGGTACATATAGTATAGGTGTCACTCAATCATCTTCCACCTCTCTAATTATTTTTATTGAACTGTTGCTTTTCAAATACAGAGATGCCAGGACTGTAAGAAGGATGTTGGCATCTTACTGGGGACATGGCAATAAAGCAAGTTAGTAGTCTAACTTGATGTCTGTTCTAAAGCATCATTTCTCTAGTTTGAAGGTCTTGGGAGGAAGCTTAAATATCTGATACAACTAATACCACAACCCAAGTGTCTTTATTTGTGCCACAGTATTAATTTCTACATTAATATTTCTTCAGTGTAATGAAATGTTTGATGACCAACTATTCTTGTGAATAGTTGGTCATCAGGGTGTTCACACTGTAGTCATTACATCCAGCCAGGAATGAACCAAAAAAAAATCCCTTAATTTCAATAAATCTGGAATGAGATTGCAATAGCTCATTCATAAAATTAATTGATGGAAAGAAAAAAAAAAAAAAAAAGTAATATAAGTAATATACTATTAGAGGAAGATTTCAGTGCTCAAATAAAATGTAAAGTTTACAGAAAACACAAAGTAGTAAACTAAAGACAATGCATAGAAAAAAATTCAAGAACTCAGATCCCATCCTGAAATGTCTTCCCAAAGGAATAGTTTAAATGCTCTATGAAACTGAAGCACTTATTTCCCTTTTTCTTTCAACCTTCTGAAAACAAGGGAATATGAGAAGAGAAATCAAGATGAAGTGTGCAGTAGGAAATTAAATAGAAGGAAGAAAGTGAATTTAAATATTAAGAAATGGGCAACTCTTGGACCTTTGTGGAACTTACTTCTAATTTAATTTTCTTAATTTAACTTTTTTCACTTTTTTTTTTTTTCCAGGAAAACTCTCCAAATGATTTGACACTTTTCCAACTAGCCTTTATTTATATTATAATATACTAATGTCTCTAAAGAGACTTAGTTTTCATGTGAAAATAAATTCTGAACCTGAATGGATTAGCAGAGAACATTTCAATTCATACAAAAATTATACATATACATCAAACAATATCTGTACCACCTACTTGCTACATAGACACAGATTATTTACAATTATTTCTCAGTTTTATGAAACAAACAGTTTCATAAAAAAAAAAAAAAAAAAAAAAAAAAAAGTTTCACTGCCCATGCAATATTCAAGATACTGGAAAAAAATATGAAATGAATATATAAAAGAGAATTTCACCGATACTCTTGGGATTAGAAACAACAAAAAGAAAAACAACAAAATAGTAGAAGAAGATGTTTTGCAAAAGCCTTTAGAAGCCATTATCATAACAAATTGTTCTGCAGTTAGGGTGTGCAGCCTAAAAGACATACATTCAGGGTATCCATTGAATTATTATGAGTGTTCAGAACACATACAAAGTTGTGAATGACACATGATCTCTTCTATTTATAGACGAACTTACAGTTGCAGAAAATTAAAACAGAAAAATACATTTTATTCTGAAAGATGGGAGCTGTAATGACTCAACATGGGAAGAAAGCAATAAGGTATACTATTGTCTTTAAATAAATGATTCTTGCCACATGTGCAGTGCATCCATTTTAACTGAAGGCACTACTTTTTTGTCTTCTAACTAAAAGAGCCATCTGAAAGCACTTGAAAACAATTTCCTTAATGGATCCATCATACTATGTTGCATGATTTTACTTATTTCCCCTTTCTACTGTTGTAGAGACTGTGTTGCTATTTTAGTCAGATGATTACATTTTCATATGTGAGAAAAATATTAAAGAAAACTGAAGTCCTGTCTTGAATGTCTGTTCTCAGTATCTCATTCATAATACTATTTACAAATCATAGCAAAGTGGACTCTGAATTTGGAAGGTCCCATATAATTCTTTGATTAAGACTGTGAGTTAGACCTTCTGAAGTTGTCTCTGGTTCAAAGCTCTCATTATTTAATAATACATAAAACATTTCTTCATCACTTATAAGGAAATCATCTGAAGAGTAAATATGTAAAATTGGAGACTGTAATCTGCTTTTGAAAATCAGAGACCAGTAGGCTGTCTTCCATATAACAACAGTATCAACAGTAATCCCACTCCATCCATTCCAAAGATTTACAACAGTGAGAGTGAATTAACAGTATTCTAACTGTAAAAATTGCCTTTCTAGTTCACGTAATCAAAGTCTGAATTCAATATACAGTTCCATGTTGAGTAAGCAAAAATAAGCTTACAAATATGCAGCCTGTCAGTTCCAATGAGCCCTGAGTGCAGAGAGCTGACAGCATATAGTCTCTCATACAGCTAGGAAAATTACAGATTGTAGCATGAAAGATTACACATTGTTAAGCAGTGTCAAACCACATTGGCAGTTTTCACATGTCAAATGTGTAATTACATAAGGATTATTGCAAGAAAAGCACAAGATCTGGGTGATGTGAGCTGAATTCCAACTCAGCCATTCATCTGAAAACATTTAGTCTATATATGTACTTTGGATTAAAAAGTAATTGTGTTTCTGTGAATGTGATTTTCCTTTTGCTGTTTTTTGTAAGTGTGGTTCTGGTGCTATCACTGATGCTATATTGAAGTCTCTAATGGATACTCTTCCAACCTGAAAGCATCATCTTGTGAATGTCCACAGCTGAAGGCATGCATACATACAAGCTTTTGGCATGTAACACCAACACCTGTACTCTAGCAAGAAACAAGACAGCTCCTGCTTCAAATTTCCTGTCTTTCTTAGCATAAAGCAGAGCTGCACTTCTATTTTAAACTGGATGCTTATGTATATATATTTTTTTAGACCGAGTTTCAGTAGTGCAATGAATGAATGCTATCTGCATTCAGCTACCATAGGCAGGGGAAAAACAATGTGAAGAAATGGGAATGAAGATAGTAGAAACTTCTGAATGGACCACTTAGGGATCAAAAAGAGAAATGAAGCCTGTCATAAGGTTGCATTTCATAAAGGTCACTGAGCTGGCTGACAGACCTCACCACAGCAGGCTGGTGCTGAAACTATCTGTGATTTTAGAGGGGCCTATGAGCAAGCTGAATTTTAAAAGTCAGTTGCTATAAATAGTTCTCACTAAATTTCTATTTGATTAACCCAATTCAAAATTTACCCAATTTGTTGTAAGTGCATAAAATTACAGATGTTGCTTTTAGGGAAAAAAAGAAGGTTGTTTCTTTGCAGGAAGACAAGCAACATTACATCAACAAAAGCTACCACAAACCAAGCAGAACCCAAATCTTCACAGGTTTTACCACATGAGAAAACAAACCAAAACAAAACAAAACAAAACAACAACAACAAAACTTCAGAGCTGTAAATAATGACTACTAATGAGCAGAAACAAAAATATATGATCTAGAAACCTGTATTTTGAAAATTAACATCTGGCAGCATGTTTGAATTTTGATGAAGGAAAGAATCCACACTATTGCAAAAGATTTCTAGGTATTTTCTTGCAAATCTTGTGTTAGTCTTTGCTAATCCCAGTTCAGACCTGGCCAACAAAACAGCATGCCTTTGCATCACAGTTTGAAACAATGCACAGACAGTGCCATGTGGAAGCTGCAGAGCAACAGGAAAAATAACCTAAAATGAAATCCATGCTGTTGACTTCCTCCCAGTCCTTCAAGTTAAATAATGCAGACAGCATCTTTTCCTTTTGTTAATTCAGTAGCTGACCTACGTGATCACAACTACATATGTTGGAAATACTGTGCTATTTCAAACAGCATTCGCCAGCTTGCTTGAAACAAGAACAGAGAGATGTGATTGCTCCATGATTGTTTTGGGAAAAAAGGGAAAAGGAAACAGAAAAAAAAAAAAAAAAAAAAGACCACTCCTATTTCTTTAACATACCTGTAATTTGGTTCAGCTTGAAGCCCTTTTTCAGCTTGTTGGCTTCAGCAGAGACTTCAAGACAAACAGTTTCTTTAAGTGTAAAGCTCATCTAAAAGGTGACATCAGTAATACCTTCAATTTCATGTGGTTCCTGTGTCTCTGGTCCATCACTAACTATAGCACCAAAACTAACAATGTAAAAAACATTGATGGTAGCATAAAGCAGTTATATATTCTTAAAAATGAGTTTTGCATTGCTCAATAGAATTCAGCTTCTGGAGCCAGGTGTTACTATGTAAGAGGCAGCAACTCTGCAACAGCTTAGAATCCCGCAAGAAGCTCAAATTTAGATCATCTTGGGAAAACATATGTTTAGTATGTTCTGGTTTTAAAGATTACATTTCATATTGAGACAATGCTGCTAATTAATTAACTTTCACATTCACTTTTGCTGTGTTTCACTTAGATCACTTTTATATTAGAAAAGTCAACCACACTTATTCCAGATAACACCCAAGTGATATGTTGATGTTCAATAAATTCTTCCTTAAGAAGTGAAATACAGCTTTAAACCATGGATAGGAGTAAGGCTAGATTCTAAGGCTTTGGCAGATAATCTGTTGTGGCTTGCCAATAACTCTTATTAGAAGAAAATAAAATACTCTGATTGAGTGAAATAAGAAGAAAGAACAACAATGGAGAGTACAGGGTATACAGTTTATCTGAATAATGGAAGCAGGCTAAACTGGCTGCAGAGCTGGGATCTTCTGCCACACATAAGGCCCTCTGGAAGACTCCACCTGCAGCCTGCAAATTTTTCCTTTATGGAGGATCCTTCCTGGAGCATAAAATGCTGAGGTTGTTCAAGCCTGAACAGCAGCTACAATGTTTAAAAAGATATTATATGGATTCATAAGGGTAGTGCTGATCTTTCAAATTAAGCCTGGGGCTTAACTTTGAAACCAAAGCATGCACTCAGTAGGCACTTACTTGGTAGTTCCTTGCTACTTTTAAGATTTGCCTTATCCAGAGGAGGGCCATGAAGATGATCAGTGGGCTGAAGCACCTCTCCTATGGTGACAGGCTGAGGGTGTTGGAGTTGTTCAGCCTGGAGTAGAGAAAGCTCTGGGGAGACCTTAGAGCAGCCTTCCACTACCTAAAGGGGGCCTACAAGTAAGCTGGAGAGGGACTCTATCAGAGATTGTGGTGACAGGGCAAGGGGTGATGGTTTTAAACTAGAAGAGGGTAGGTTTAGATTAGATATTAGGAAGAAATTCTTCACTCAGACAGTAGTGAGGCACTGGCACAGGCTGCCCAGAGAAGTTGTGGATGTCCCATCCCCGGAAGTGTTCAAGGCCAGGCTGGATGGGGCTTTGGGCAATCTGGTCTGGTGGGAGGTGTCCCTGCCCATTTCAGGGGGTTGGAACCAGATGGTCTTTAAAGTTCCTTCTAACCTAAACCTTTCTATGATTCTATGATTATTTTAATCCTCTTAAGTGTCCTTAACTGTCCCAAAGAGTAGCCATCAGTCTGCTGCTTTTCCAAAGGTTTTCTTCCTTCACACAAGTTTCCACCTTCTCTCACTACCACTTTTGAATATTACTGGTTCCACCACACAAAAATTGACACTTTTCCAACATCTAGGAGCGTCTAAAATTGTATGTCTTATATATTTTGTACTAGGCCAGAGACTGATGAAAACTTGACTTACCCAGTAGAAATCATGTTTAGGGAGAGATTGTTTTCCATTGCCTGTTCTGAGATGAGACATGAAACCAGATCCATTTACTGAACTGCAAAGATCAGTCTGAGCTGAGAACAACAGTCAGAACTAGATGTTTTGATATTTGAAGAAAGCAATCATTTAGTAACACAGGAACAAAACAATTTACGACAGTGATACTTCTGAAAGGAGAGACTCTAGAAGACCTAAGCAATTTGTTACACTTCCTTCAGACATACACATTTAGGTTTGTTGTTGTTGTTGTTGTTGTTTATTTTGTTTTGTTTTCAGATAAAATTAGATCTTTGTAGTCTGGCAAAGTAATTCACATGTCTCAAGACAATCCCAAAGGAACTGGGAAAAAGTATGATTTTATAAAATTAAATTGAAGATTACCTAGAAACAGAGCTGATCAGAAAATAGTTTCCACCTTGAAAATACTAATTTTGTTTCCATCTGAATCAACCCCAAAAGAAAATAAAACAAAACAAAACAAAAAATCAAGTTTATCCTGAGTCAGAATTTTACACACATTTTCATGTCATGAACACTGAAACATGACATTTCGGAAGCAACCTAGACGTTAATATTCTGCACAGCTGCAATGTGAAACTGGCTTTCTTGTTAAATCTGAAAATGACTAAATTATATAAATTCCCTGAACAGCCTCTGAAGATGCCAGAATTTGCAGCTTCCTGGCAGTAAAACGGTACCAGTGGGACTATTTCAGCTTCCTGAAATCAATTTCAGCATACCCAGGTTCCCAGTCACAAGTCTATGATGGGGGCCACAAAAACTCTCTCTTGTCTACAGCCCGGATTTTCAGGGCTTTTAAGCAGGACTGGAAGATGAACCATCAGGATTCCAAACCGGGTGTACTTTGTGGACTTGCCATGTTGGTCACTGTCACATAATGCAAAAGCAGCTGTTCTCTACCCAATGCCTGTTTGCCAGGAAGGCAGGCTGCAATTTCCCCTGAAATCCTAAGATGTTATATTCATTATTTTGTGTTTACTAATGGACATTTACAACAATGTACTTTTTCTGATCAGCACTACCTGTCAAGGATCATAATTAAGACTGAAAAGAGCTTGATTCAGTTACACCCAAGTATTATATGTTACCTGTGATGGGGATATACCCTAGGATATGCAAGCTTTTTTGGGGATATGCTATCCCAAAGGATCAGGATGTTCCACATATCCTGTATGTTTTTGTTAACTTCACAGGGGCATGGATGCATTAGTGTACATTAGGTTCCTGGTACATTACAGTATGGGGACATGACATCCCATGAACTCCCATGTGCAGGCAAGTTAATTATGCCAAAATTGATCATTTGTAATCCAACATTACCATGTAATCTCAGAAAATCATCCTGTTTTCCAAAAAAATATCAAACCAGATTTACCCCAATGCTTAATGATTTGTCTTCATCAGAAAAGCTCATGTAGTGATAAATATAACTCATGTCTTTAGATGAATTTTGTTTTTAATAATATACTCCACAAGATCTTATCTGTTTTGACAGACCAGCAATGAGTAGCATTTTCTCAGATACTTCTTACAGTAAGAATTTCCAGATAGCCATGACTGGGTTTTAAATCCTATATGTTCAGACTGTTTTTGTTTTGCATGTTTAATTTTATTTTTTTTTCTCACCGACTTCATAAATAAAACAAACAAAAAATGTGCTTTAAATTCGGTGCATTCCAATCCTGTGGGAAAAATACCCTTATTCTCACAGAATTACAAAATAATTCAGGTTGGAAGGGAGCTCTGTCGGGACATGCACCCCAATCCACTGTGTGAAGCAGGTTCAACTTGACCAGCTTTGTCAATGCTTTGTTCAAAGTTTTGAGTATCCTACAAGGATGGAGATTTCACAGACTCTCTGGGCAGCCTGTTCCAGTGTCCAACCACTCTCAGGATAAAAACATATATCCTCATAATCAGGGTTTCCCAAGTTACATCTCATGTCAGCTGCCTCTCTTATCACTGTAACCACTGGAAGAAATGATTTCATTTAGTAAAATGTATGATTTCACATAGTAAAATGTAGTTATTATCCTAAAGCAAGTAGTCTTCTCTTTGGTAAAAAGAGCCTACTTCAATATTCCAGTTTTGTTCTAAATTCACAGGACAGCATGAGCTGCTTCAGAGAGAATTTAGCTTTATACACCTAATAGGGAACTATACAACAAGACTTAGCAGAACTGATCTAATATTCCACATTTTTTTTTCCAAGACAGTGATGTTTAACTTAACTCAGACAGAAAGTTAACATTCCTAAGAGGAGGTATTTCTGTTTTCTTGATTTTGTATTTAAACCTTTATCTCATAATATATCCTACAATACTATACAACACTAAGGCTTTTTTTTTTTTTCCTTTTTGAAATTCACATACCAGGTAACATTGCTTTTTAACTAATGTGGCAACCAATATGAACCAAAGTGTTAATTTATGTTTGATTATTTTCAGATACATACAGCTATATCGCAGTCTAACAGAAAGGGCAGTGATTTATACAAGGTACAAGGATGAAACGCTTAAGTCCAGTGCTGCATATTCTCTCACGCTGCCCCTTTTCCCACCTGCACTCATTTACTCTTTTCTGCAGCTAATCCCTTATCAGGACACAAAGAACCACAGCAGCTGGGTAGAGTTGTCATGTTTACTTCAGTGAGATGATGTCATCTGGCAAAGGACACACATGCTGCTTGAAGCCATTGCAACAGGAGAACAGCAGCTCTGCTACTAGTCAAAATATTACTTCTAGCACACCCCCAAATTTCTGAATTGTCAGCCTAAATAATTTCTGTTGGATTACCTAGCATTTTTATACCCTTGATTAGAAATGTTAAAGTTGCTATGAATGTCAATATTTGATATGATTCTCTGTGTGGGCTGTTGCTAACAACCTTGCAGGTAGTGAATGGTCTCAAAATCTTAGTTTTGGAATTGCTACAAGAATATTAAAATCTTTAGGTGAATATAGCCAATAAAACAAATAACATGCTCTAATCTCCATGATGTTTATCAAATACTGTTATGCTCAGACTGCTCCTCTGCCCCATTCCCCATTCTTTCTTCACTGCTCTGAGTATGAGCCACTTCTAGCAGGGGTTTCCTTACTCTGTATTTATAGCCTGCATAAAAAAAACTGTTGTTCCTTTACACATGATAGAAGTACTTTAAGATTGTCAATTACATACAGTTTTATGGGTATTCTCAACAGTTGTTTTGATTTGATAGAGAAAATAATTGTCCCTTATTTCTAGCCCAAGCTTGTCTGATTTTTGTAAAGAGCAACTCTCATTAGTTCATGATAGTACAAGTTTCTGTAAGACCTTAAGACTGTTTTGTAGTAAAGACCCTTTCCAAACTTAACACTCATTTTAAAAGCTTTAAAGTTGACTAACTTGAAGAAGTCAAGAATAAACATAATAAATATAGCAAAATGCCAGCCGCAGGCTATAATAAAAAATTACGGAATTACAAGTACTGACTCCTATAAGATTATTGCAGGTCTTCACATATGTATTTCTCAATTTTGCTCTAAACACAAAGGCATCTATAATTGCTTCTATAACTCCATTTGTTTTCTAAATTTTCAGCATACTATTCTGCTAAGAAACTGGATTAACAGGTAAAAAACCTCAACCCTTTAAAAATAAACTGCTTACTTTGATGTTTTCTAATTTGCCACAGTATCTGGGGATGACTTTGCAGCCTGACCTCCCTAGTTTATAAGCTCGAGAATTTTCATGAGTGTCCAGATGTCTCAGGGCATCAGATTTATAAGAACTTAATAGGAAATAATATTGATATGGAGCTGCCATGGTCTGCTTGAAGAAAAAAAAGCCATTAGTGGGGGTCTTATATGCTACAACCTACACCACTTGATAGTTGCAAACATGGACTGCTGGAAGGTCATTTAATTTAATATTAATTTCATTTTGATATCTGTTTATTACTTTAGTCACTGCTTTCACGTTTTTTGTTAGTTGGGTGTGCTTTGTATGGCAACCCAGTTAGTGACTTAGTGTTAATGAATAATAATAAATATATGTGTGTGCTGCAGTAATGTGGGATTCTGGTGGAAGCTGCAGCTCTCCTACGCACCAGTGATACATGGGAACTTGCAGACAGCAATTCATCTCACTTACATTAAACATCTATGTTCAAAATAGGAAGTACATCCCACTGGAGATACTTAATTTTCCCTGTAGCCTTCCTAATACTTCACACTAAATTTATTGTTCTAAAGTGTAAATTAAGGCTCTCCAGATAATCAGATAATCAGATCTCCAGATAATCAGCATTCCTGGTCCTTTTTGTCCCCCTCCCCCAACTGCAGATTTGTTGTTTCCACAAAGTTGTGAGCAGTCCCTCCACAGACAGCATGTTTGTGAGATAAAACTTTTCCAGTCTTATTCGAGTGTAGAGTTCTTCACTTTTTTTTTTTTTTTTTAATCTGTTCAAGTATACTGATAGCAATTAATTTGTTCCTTACTTCTTTTTTTATTCCCAGTACAACACAAGAAAGTTGGAATTATGACTCTATGAAACCAACATTACTTTGATAAACGAAGCATATTCTCATTAGCAAAAAGTACTCATGCATATGATAAAATCTCCAGCAGGGTTAGCAGCTGTTTATTAATGGTTGTTTGCTTCTTGATACAGTCATTTATGTTTAAACATGAACCAATACATTAGCGCAATATGTATATCTTCTCCTGTGTTTTCCATTTCATCCATGCATATCAAATCATATTCCTGTTTCCTTTCCCATTTGCCCCATTGCAAACTGGGAGCTACTACTATTATAAGCAACCACACCAGAATAACAGTAGATAAAAATGAAAAAAGAGACAAAGCACGTATTTTTCATGCATATACATTTGCAATACATTATGGGTGTTTTATGCTTTTCCTGTTCATTTTCTAGGTAGATTTTCTGAGATCTGATATACTAAAGTGTTCAAAATGATATTGATGAATTATTCAACAACTCTGTTAACTGTGATTTATCTGAAAGCAGAAAAAATTCATCACCAGCAGAGCAAAAATAAACATGCTCTTATGACTTTAAGATTAAATTACTGACATAAACAAAATCTGAAATTCCTTCATATGGTGCTCTACATGAACATCGGCAGAGAAAGAAGTGGAATATTTTTTTGTAGGGGTTGTGAGAGTGCAGAGACAGTTTCTCAGCTAAGGTCATGTCTCTTCTTCCTTCACAAGGATCCTGGAAGAACTATGTATTAAAGTTTGTTTTTTTCCACCAAATGTATTTATGATAATAAGTGGTGATATAAATTGGAATTTATATGTATTGCAAAATGTTTCGTAAAAAGGTAATAAAAACGGGAGTTTACCGAGGTTCTCTTGATGCCAGTTTCCAGCAATAAGTAAAATCAGCAGCAGTTATATACATATATTTTTATTTAACTTTACCTGGCATGCTTTTAATTGGCCCCTGAGGAACAAGTTACCAAGCAGTGCATCCAGTCATCCCCTGGGTCCTGTAACCAGGGGTACACAGTTCAGCTTTAGTTCTATGCTTCATAATTAAGCATCCACGATGAATACACATACAAGATTGAAACACTGGATCCCATTGTGCTTTCACTTATTTGCAAACAAGAAAAGTTTATTTTTAAGCTCAGCATTGTATATAGGGTTCTTTCTTTCCCTCCTGTAACCAGAAATAGCAGAGAAGGATAGTTATTATGGGAAGTCTTTTTTGTTATATATGGACAGCACGGAAATTAACTCCCAGACCAAACATTTTAGGATTTGCAGCAGGAAAAAATATAAAAACAAAAATCAGAGAAAAAATCTTTACTGCAGTAGGAGTCACTAATAGATTCTTTTAATTCTGTTGGGTTACTTCATACTTACGATGGCATAAGAAAGTGTGGGACTAGTGGATTTATTACTCACTTCTAATTTAGTGCACTTATTTATATATTTTGTCACCTTTTCCTATATGTTTTGAACAGAAAAATCCTCACAGTTGTATCTATAACTGTCAGATCTATACCCAACTTTTGCTGTTTGTATGCAAAGCCTGACCTAAGTAAAATATCTAGTGAATAATGAAAAGCTATTATCATGAACTAAAAAGTTCTTTTCTTTGTTCAAAACAGACAAATTTTCAGTTATCTTTTTCATGTTTTCATAATATTTGTCAAAACGTGATTTATCAAACCTCATCTGCTTGCGGAAAAACAATCAAAAAAAAAAAACATTTGAAAATATTTGAATTTTTAAAGCAACTATCTAAGACATTATTTTTGGTTACGGGTACATATTTTCACAAAACAATGTTTAAAGCCCTTTTCTAATTAAAAAAAAGTTTCTACGTGAACTTTTTTTCTTTTGTTATATTATTCAGCTACTTGCCAGAATAACCTTCCCCACATGACTTAACTTCTATTTTCATCTTGTCTCAAACTCCCTCACCCTTTAAAGTTCCATGTACTATAACAGCAATAGTTTGAACTGGGATATTATTTCAGACACAAGTGAGATATTCACCATAATAGCGACAAGTACTACAAGACTTAAAATCTTGTGCCAAATCCTGCTCTTTCAAATTGAAAGGTAATTACTCCATTGCTTCTTTCCTAATTTTGCATCCAGTCCTTAGCCTTGGGACACATAAGAAATGCACAGTCATTTAAAGTGTGAGATTGGCAAATATCCTAGAACAGAAAATAAGCTACTTCAGATTCTGAAATAAGCAAAAAAGGGCATGGAACCTGCACATTTTATATGTTGTAAAATACAGGGTTTAAAGTGATCTTTCTCTTCTTCTGGAGTATGTACTGGAACTCCAGGCTTCCACACAAAGTACAGATTGTTGTACAATAGAAGGCTTCAGAACCAATGAAAAATAATTTCTCATGATATTGCTGCTGCAATATCATGCCTTCCATGCAAGTATAAAAAAAAAAAAGGAAGGCATGGAGAAAGTGTATGAGGAAGATTATTTCAGAAAATATATATATATCTCCAAGCATATACATTTAGTAGTAATTAATTTCTGACAAGCCTTTTTTTTTTTCTAGAAAATTAAGAGAACATTTCTGCTTTAGTTCATAGGAGAAAGAGTACAACTCACTTTACAAGAAAACTAAACAAAAATTAGACCTACATTATGCTCACGAATATTATTTGGATTCATTGAACTTTCATTGGACTTCATTTAGATATTCATTGGATTTTTTTTTATTTTTTTTTTTAAGGAGTGAAATAGCAAGCCTTGCAGGTTGCATCTTTTTTATTTTAACTTTTTTATTTTTTAATTTTAAGTAGCAGTAATACACAGTGACATCATTTTAAGGATTTGTCTTCCTAAACCCTGCTGCACTGACATTTATCAGTTGTGGATGTAACTAGAATTTAGATCTCTTAAGTACTGTATTTCATGATGAAAACTTGGAAGTACTTTTATTTTAGGAGCCCCAGAATAAGGATTCAATTTGAATATAAAGCTGTCATAGATTTTATATTGTCTTTGCCAAAATTATCTGCTCTAGAGTCACTGTTCAACAGCTGTGATAAGGATTCATAGTGGCAAAACCATTATTTAAGAGAAATGTGAATCTCACTGTATGCCATACATTAGAATGAAAAGCAAGAAATATCAGGTTAAAAAAAAAACAACAAACAACTCAATTTTTATTGTAGCAGAAATAAATCAAAACTCAAGACTACATATAACAGCTGTGATGCATTTAATGCACTTTTCTATCATGTTTAAACTTGTTTTGGAATAATGTGCAGTAGGTTATTGGTACTGGTTGTTTGCCTTGAGATAGTATAAAATCGATTTTGATTGAAAAATACTTCCTTTGCATAATGATAACCAGGAAAATACTAGAAGCATCATCTTCTGGTGTTAAACAAAGTAAACCAACCATGCCACTTCAAAGGTTTTATTTATTTTGTTCCTGTATGATATTCCTAATAATATGCAATGAAAGGGAACTATGTTTTCAACATGACTGCAGTTTCAGAAGTTTGATGGTCTTCTTTAACATGAGCTATATTAAAATACTTCACAAAAGAATATAGAAGAATCGTATTTTTACCCCATCTAAGTCACTGCTGACTTAGCAGAGAGCTTTCTTTCCTTCTTGCATACTTCAGCAAGGATTTGTGAAAGCAAATATGAATAAGAGGAGCACCATTACTGCAGGTTTGGAACAGAGCTGAAAAAGGCCAAAAAGCACTACAAAAGGAAGTAGTGCAGATCAGATTTCTGAAAGAATTATTTTTCTAACCACATCTGGAGAGTTAACATTAAAAGCAAATGCTAAAAGCTTTGAACAATTGTGTATCTTTACCTGGATTAGATTATACCATTGTAACTGGAAAACTAGTCAAACAAATTAATCCTGTGTACCTAACCATCACTTGAAACAGAAATAAAAGAAACCAAGTTGCACTTATTTTTTAAAAGGAATATTTACATTTAAGATATTGTTTGAAGTATTTTTGAAGTAGTTCTGCTGCAACTTTGTTAAGAGTGGCTTTAGGAGGTGGTATTTGCCACCCCATCACTGAAATATGTCTTATTAGTTTATTTGGGCCTGCCCTACACCCCGGGCTGCTAAAAAAATGAGTTTCAAACTGAGTGAGTTCAAAGGCACCGGCATGTTCAGCTGTAACCAGCAACTATCAAGATGCCATGGAGTGTCTTCAAGAGAGAACATAACCCACAAAACTGGCTTTCACACCTACCAGTTAGGTGCTGCAGACTCCTAACCTTTTATTGATTTCATCTCTAGCAAGGAAACAAAAGTATAAAGTTAGGACCTCACTTTGCCTCAAAGACTTCCTTGCAAGCAAGGATACTGGGTGCCTCAGAGGATGAGCCAAAAATAGGCCATTTTGAGTAAGGAGACATCCAAGCAAAAGCAATGAATATAACAGTATTTCTGTAGTACCAGTCTTATCCAAGACATAAAGTTTATCCTTACAGGCTCTGCCATGCACAGTGGCCAAGATCTTTCTGAATAATAGAGACTGAATATCAGAAGCAGGCAAGCCACATAAGTAGAGTACCACAACAGCCTTTCTGCCACCAATAGCATAGTCCTCACCATCCCTGGAGGTCTTTAAAAGATGTTTAGATGTTGAACTAAGCGATATGGTCTAGTGGAGGACTTGTTAGTGTTAGGTCAGAGGTTGGACTCGATGATCTTGACGTCTCGTCCAACCTAGACAATTCTGTGATTCTGTGTGATTCTGTGACTGACTGTTCTACCTCAGGTCACCCTGGCCAATTGCCTGCAGAGGTATGCTGGCTTTCCCTGCCTTGCCACGTGACTTTCTGCATAGTCCCAGAGCCAGCTTACATTGGAAGGAAGTTCTGTATGTAGGGTACCCTCCCAGCAAAGGTGGGACTCCAGAACACAGGTCCCTCATTCCCCAGGTGCGTCTAGTCTAACTGCCATCTGAAACAGAGATTCTCCACCCTGCCAACCAAACATTCAAATGATGGATATAACCACATTTTTGTGTGGTGTTCCACCCATGTGGCAGTAGCAAGAGATGTTTCCAAAACACCTGCTGGCTCTCAGCTGCCACACAGTTTCTTCTCTGGGTCTTAAGCAGGATTAGACATAAGACATTTGAGTTGCTCAGGGGGAGATAGCAACAGAAAAAGTACATCCCATGTTTGAGTATAAGGTGGGTTAGGCAGATGCTGGGTGGTGATTCTTCATAGAATATGTTTCCATTGACCAGCAAGGCTAAGCTTAAGCTTGGTTTGGTAAGTGAGAACAAGAAGCACCTCTATTATTGGTTTAATTGAAGTACTAAAACTGTTTGGCAAGGTACTCCATTGGAAACAGACACGTCTTGCAGATCAGTATATATTTTCTGAAAGATACCTAGTGAGGAGCAAGAAAAGGAGGGGTCTCAACTATTATATCCAGATCACCGTGATGATGAATACTTCAGAGTATAGTTTTATATCTGTAAACTTGTGAAAAGAATGCATGAAGGGTATGCTGGCATGACATTATAATTTGCTACTTCAGGTATGCAGACTCAATAACAGTCTACTGTGCTCTTTGGCTACTTGGAAATCAGCAGAACTATTTTCTTTATGTTACCTTTTCATGTCCTGTACCATGCAGACTAAATTAACACTACATACATATCTCAGGTTTTAGTTCCAAGTGATAAGTTTGACAAAACTGTTTCTTTAGCAATAAATTCTACTATTCATAAAATTCACAGAGGTTAGAGAATTTTACTGGCTTCAGACCAGCCAGGATTTCACCCACTGAGAAGCCCTATAGTAAAAAGTTGTGGTCAATAGTAAAAAGTCATGGTCTTTTCCATGGAAGTAGTAAAAATAAAAAAAAATAATTTAAAAAAATGTGTTTTTTGTTTTTGTTTTTTTTTTTTTACATAACATGTACTCCTATAGGAAGTGTGGCAGAGTTTATGCATCTCACAGCAGAGTAAGAGCAATTAAACTTTCATTCTAGATTCATGCTAAAACCTGTCCCAAATCATCCAGGTTTAAAGGAAGTTTACTCATTTGAGTTGAGAGGTCAAGAGGGCCACGTTTGATCCTTGGCACGATATTACTCTGTAAACCACACTGTTTTGTAAACTGTAACGGTTGGTAGACAAAAAAAAAAAAAAAAAAAAAAAAACAGCTTTGCTACCCTAGTCTAAGAGGCTCACAAAACCCAGCTGACCTTTTGATCCCCAGCAAGACAGGAAAGGCAACAGAGCTGAGAGCTGTTAGTGCTACCAAAAACCATGTTCTCTTATAATGTCTGCAACAACAGTAATGATACTGTCTTCTACACATGCAGGGGTTCTGGCCTCTTGCATGACTTTGAAAAAAAAAAAAAAAAAAAAAAATCTATTGCCTGTCTTCATTTAGCTTATTTACCTCAAATTTTATAATAAAGAAAGCATGCATGAGTTAGACACCCCACATGTTTTAGCAGCTAAGAAAGCAGCTTTAATTTAATTTCAGGTAAGTATCTTGGCATCTCAAAAGCCATAATCACTTATCTTAGTTGCTTAACTATGAAAAACATAGCATTTGGGGTAATTTCAAGTGACTGCCATCCCAAGTTTTCTAACAGTGCAAAACCAAACGGAAAGGCTAGGCAGTATAACCCACTGCTGAGCATTAATGAGCTCATGTCAAAGAAATGTGTATATATGGGTTAAATACTCAGTCTGATAGGTGAGGTCTCAGGCAGTATCTGATCATGGAATGTGAGAATGTTTCCCTGCTTTGCATTTGGCTTCATGGCTCTGTCAATTCCACATTAGGACAAAACCTGAACACACAACATCATTTCTCAGTTTCCACAGAAAGGAAACTCAAGTGCACAGGTCAAGCAAGAGCTGTAGCCATGCATGGACCCAAACCCCAGGGCATGCACTGTGTGCCTGAGCAGAAAAGTCTAGACGAAGCTTTAAGAGATTAGTTGGAGACTGATTGAAGAAAACTTGTTCAGTTTGTAATGTCTGAAGTGCCTGTCAAAAGCCAGTTTCCCCAATATCAGCTTATCACAGCAGTCTCTCAGAATTGGGCTCCACAGTAAGTCAAAAAGATTTGTCCATAAATTTGAACAGTTCTTCAAAGTTAATATGACAGTCAATTAAAAAGAAACTAAAAAATAAATAAAAATAGAACCACTGGTGTCATTGTAGGTACATCCCTAATGTTGGTAAGTTAAGCTGATTTACTTTTACCCCTTCTTTAATATATTAAGTGAAGGAATCTCTTAATCAGTGTAATATAATATTAAAGAAAAATAGCTGCTCTCATAATAACCCCATACAGCATATAAGACAACTTCACAAACCGCAATTCTGAGTCCCCAGGATTTCTGGATTCACAGCCACATGAGTTTCAACTTTCAAATCATAATATTGTTTCATTATTCTGAAATATTTTGGACATTGCTACACTTCTTTTCAATCTTGGAAACAGCAAAGGAGAAAAAAAAAAAAAAAAAAAAAAAAAGAAATTGTTGTAGAGGCAGGAGGAAAAAGTATTATAGTTCTGCACAAAAAAACAATAAAATCACCATTTAAGAGCAGCAACTTCATATGCATGTCAAATAAGATGATGTCTACAAATTTAGAAATCAAAGCTTCTGTTGGTAGTCTTGTTTCACTTTTACTTTGTTTATACTTATGTTCTTTGTCATTGTAATCCTATTAGATCTCAAGTTATAGGGTTACTGTCAATTTCAGAGTAACACATTCATGAGAAAAAGACTTTTTTTTTTTTTTTGACAGGCCTCTGAAAGTGTTTTTAATTACTCCCTTGTCTATATATGCCTTATTCATTAATATCCATTATTCAGTACCTAATTTGGACCAAAAGAATTTTTATGGATCAGATTTATAGCTGCTCACATAACAGAGCAAGAGAAAAGACTTTGTCAGAGACACCACTGACAACATCACTGAAAAAGTTATTTTTACAGAGAAATGGTTGAAGACCTCAAAGATATCTGTCCAAAATACTGATGAGTGTATTCCCTGTATCAGGATAAATGTAAGAGAAATCTAGGCAAAGTTTTCTTAGAAATCTAAGGCAAACTTACTGAGCTTTAGTCAAAATAAATAAATAAATAAAAATTGGACACTTTGGTTTAGCAAGTTGTTTCACTGCAAAGTTCTGCTGGAAGATTTCTAGCTACGTTGATACCTAATTGCAAGAATATTAGTTTTACCCTGCTAAACCAAAAAAGAGAAGCAGAAAGTTCTTTCAGTTCAGAAGAATGTTCAGGATATACTACCGAAAGATGGCTCCCTTTGAAATTTGATTTCCTTTTAGCCTAATTCAGTATGGCTGGTATGAAATTTGAACAAAGCCATGAAAGGCTTTTAGGAAAATCTGTAATGCTCCATCAGGTGCCACTTTCAAGCCTGTATGTAACAGTTTTAAACCTCTTATTTCTCTTTTTTCCCTTTTGTTAGCATGCTGTTGACAAAAACACAGGGGAATGTTCCTGTCTCCTAAAACCCCTAAGGAATCTCAACTATTTGCTCAGCACACACAGCAGCACACAGTTAGTAATTGTCTTATGTCAGGCATGGCTACCTCCCCTCATTTACAAACACAGCAATATACTTCAAGTCTATGTACATCTACACCACACCACACAGGTCTCTGATAACACACAGGTCTCTGATAATGATGAGACAGATACCCAATATAGCATATAACTCGATGACCTTTTGTAACTGGCACACATGGCCTTGTGTTCCATTTTTTCCCCATTAAGCAGCAATCTTACAGAAGTCTGCCACAGCATCAGCTAAATTAGTTCAATCCTGATGCTTTAAGTTTACTTCTGCCCTGGCACTTGCCATGAATTTCAGCTCGGATCCACAGAGCTCTGCCTTCGACTTCAGCTCTGCTACTTCAGTTCAAGTGCAGATTCAGTGGAGGAATTAGGCATGGAGTTTTGGTAGTTATCCTGAAAGGATCACTGAAGGATGTCTATGCACAAAGCAAGGAGTTATGGTGCATAATCCCCTGTTCCAGAATCAACCAAGCTTGTTCCAAAATTAAAAACACTATACTTATTTCACCATAGTGAATACAGCTGTTTTGCTCCTGGCACAGAGGCCAGCCCCTTTCCATGGCATCCTACAGTCCTGAGGAGATGTACTACTCTGTTGCCAGTTGTGGGGGCTCATGAAGACATTGGTACTGAGCCCATTGTAAGGCTCTGTGCAGCCACACACTGTGAAACAACTTTAGCACAGCAGTCTTCTCTCAGAGCTTGCTAGGCAAAACAGATGAAAACAGGGATTTGGGAAAAGTGTTGCCTATAGCACCATAATCTGAACCCCAACTCCTGCAACACCCTTGATTATTGCATTAGCTTCTATCACAGGTATCTACAAAATCATTTTCACACAGGAGCAGCAGCTCACAAGATACCACATCATATCAAGCTCTAGGTGTACCTAGCTTGTGTGTACACGTGGGTGAGGGAATATGTCAATCACTCATGTATTTCTAAATAACTCACAGTCCCCATTGCTTCTATCATCAATTTTCAGGCAGTGCAGCTATTCTTGATATTTTTTTATTTTTCTATTTTTTTTAAAAAAAGTTAGTCAACAACAGCCCGTGTTTCCCATGCACAGTTTGGAAGTGTAACTGTGTGACTTTGTAGTAGTTTTCAGAATAGTTTGACTAATTGCGACTTAACTTTCTGCCAACTACTTAGGTAGGGTTATGGGAAAATTGAGCATTACCATCTTTTTCTATATTAACAAGAATGAAGAACCATTCTTTTTAGCCTTTTAAAAAAAAATATTTTTAGCATTAGCAGAAATTTAAATTTTAAAAGTGGACTAATTGTAGCAAACCATTAGTAGCTGACCTGTGTCACTATTTATTGCACTCACCTTTCCACAAGAAATTTCCTTAAATTCTTGCTTTGGAGTTTGGGCACTCCATTCTACTGAAAAGCGTGTCCTTTAGTTTCTCTTTTCTTTACTTCAGTGAAAGCCCTTGGCTTTATATACTTATTCTTCTCTTTGCTTTAGGTGAGAGAGGTGAAAATACAGGAGACGAAAACAAGATTGAATGGACTGGTGCTACTTAGTGGTAATATCACTGTTTCTGCCATTCTTCTGCAATTGGACTGAGATTAGCTTCCATTTTGTGCAATGCTCTCCAGACACTCCAATTACTAATAGGCAGAAAATACAGCTTTGCAAGAGAAAAACTTTTGCCAGCAAACTTGCAAACGGATAGAATTTTGTCACAGGCTCAGCTTCTTTTCCCAACTGCAGGGCATCCCCTTGGTGTGTTTTGTCTCACCACACGTTCTGCCTGGGTTGTTTGGGTGTGAAGCCTGGAACTAGCACTTCACATGCATTGCCTCTTTCCACCCTAACTCCCTGAGATACCCAGTGGTCTGTGTGGAGTGATGCCAGTCTCCCAGTGTCCCCACTTTCCACATTGGGTTGGCAATAGCAGTCTCAGAAGGCACATGCTAGATGCCTTGCAGCTGAAATGAAGCTGAAAGTACCCTCAACATGCCAGTGGATGTTCAGTCCAAAGACCCAAACCACAGCTAGCTAGTCCAAAGCAAAACTTCCAAACTGTATGCAGTGCAGGTATCATACCTCAACATCAACACCAACTTTCTGTCTGGCCTAGACACAGCCTTCTGCTACTAATCCTGATTCCAGCTCCACCTGGTTTCATAGCAGGGCTCAATCAAGCTCTTGCAGATGCAGCGGCCCAACTCTTCATTTTAAATTGTGTGCAAACAGTGTTCTCCAGGGCTTTGATATTTACTTAAAAGTATATCATGTGTGCTTAATTTGTTGTATCATTCCACATTTCATGATTTTTTTTTCCTGTGCCTAAACTGTCTGAAAATCACTGTATATCAAGCACTTTATCGGTAACTTCAGAAACAAGGCTCCCTTCTACTGGTTTTCCTTCTTCTTCTTTTAAATAGTGTTTCTCTCCGGACAGGTATCAGCAGTTTCCACTTTCCCTCCAAATTTCAGTGGGGCCAAGCTCAGATCTGTCTCCATCTCCGCAGCAGCTTTTCAGATGCCACAAGGCCGACAGCCTCCTTCCCCAGGGACTGCAAGGCAGCAGGCTGGCATTGCTTCAGGGACTCTGCAACACCCCACATCCCTCTTGGAAGAAGGGGCAGTGAGCCAGACGTTACAGGCTATAGAGCCAACTCTCTTATGGCATTCCCCTTAAGTTAAAAGAGAAAAAAAGAAAAAAAAAAAAAAAAAGAAAAAAAAAAAAGAAAAAAAAAAGTTTCCTGAGATAGGAAATTAAAACACCAAATTGGAACCTAATCACCTCAGCTTAGTACTTTGGCTTTCATTTTATAATTTGAACTTGATGAAAAGGAAGATGAATTACACATCTGTATGACAAGAATTGATTCAGACAGTGTAGGAAGGAAGGGAGTCACTTTAGTGGTCTTTTTTCCATCTCTATTTTTTCTTTCCTTGTTTGCAGTGACATACCACTTACAATATAAAAGCAAGAACTGACATGCTTAGCTTGAGTAGTGTAATGAAAAAGTTTTCTCAGTTCACTTAGCAACTCTTCTAGAGCACCATGATTTATAGAAGATGCTGTAGTACTTCAGTTAACATGGCTGGCTGAAATGCATCCCTGAAATAACCACCTCTCTACTAAACACTAAAAAAATAAATGAAAGCTCCTTGTCTTTTCCAAGTAGTTAGGATGTCCAAAGTAAACTATGGGCTGCCAGCAGCTCTTCTCTTAGGATTTTACCCAACTTCATCCTAAGTGTTTGTTTCCTTTTATTCCTTATTCACCCATACAAACTTACATATAACAACAGTTCACAAGCTTGAACAAGTCTGATAACTGATAACTGCACTGATAACCCACCCTGTGGCCAAACACAACATTTGATCTTCTCTATCCTGCAGCAGACCAAGCTTCCTCATACAGCCGTGGCTCCATGTTCAGGCTTTTGTTCAACATGCATCTGTAAACTTTGCAGCGATACACCAGAATGATATTGTTGTTTCTGTTCCATTTCCGAGACCTTAAGGAGCAACTGCTGAAATTGCGTGGGGAAAAAAAAAAAAAAAAAAAAAAAAAGAAAAAAGTCATTTTAGAGGACATTTTAGAAAGTCTGAAATGTTCTGACTTATTATATTGTTATTAAATGTAGACTGGCATCTATTAATCCATGGAAAATTGGTTCAAATCTCTTGCAATAAGAAAATAGGTGTGGAGGAAATAGCAGCTTTACAAAAATGGAAACCTGTGCTTCTAATTTTCTAACAGGGAAAGCTTATGAGCCTGGTTCCTATAATTAATGTCTACATGTACAGTTCCCTGTCCTGAGTCCTATCCAATACAAATATTAGTTTTCCAGGGAGAGAAACACATGCTATCTACCACAGCATAAAGGCCAAGCACAGGTGAAGAGTGCCTGCCACATGGATGGTACACAGTGAACAAGACAATTTTACTTTCTCTCTCATAAGAAACATAGATATTCTTAACAGACTTTTTTTTTTTTAAATCTAAGTCAAGAATAGAAAAACTGGAATACTAACCAGATATGGTCTGTAAATTTATTTCATATAACCTATGATATATTTCTTTTCTGACATATATTGTGCCCAGGAAAAGACTATACAACCCCAGCAAAATGGATTATAAATAAATGGATGGAATTGGACAGTTGATGCAAGTGTGAGCATTTCTGCCCTAAAAGGGTTTTTTCCGTCTTTCTCATGCTTCTGTCCTTCCTTCATCTTCCTTCTGTGCTCTCATTACTACATTTCATTACATTTTTCCTCTCTGTATTTTGAAATCAGAAGCAAATCCAAAGACATTTATTCTAAATTTTTCATTCCCACATTAGAAATGTTTGTGCAAAGTAAATTCTCCCCATATGAAATCAGCTTACTAGCTATAACATTAAACAATGAGTATAATAGTATATTTTTTAAAAGTTCTAAAAACATTTTTTTTTATTACAACATTCATTTGTCAGTGACATTTTCCTGGTTACAAAAAGCAAAGTTACTATAAATAAACTAGTCAATATCTTAAAAGGGAACACTATTAGAGCCAGCTATGGAGTCCCTGGATCTTTACCCCTGAGGCTATACAACCATAAGCCGTATCAAGGCTGGTATTTTCAGGTATTTAATTGACCTACATGAAACTCCAGAGATGTATTCTACGGCTTGCATTTTTAAAACTTTATGCACTTGTTTGCAAGTAACTAAAAAACACCCTTTCAGCTACCACAGTCTGACTATCAGGGAGAAAAATCATTACAATTCTCCTATAGAGACATATATTTATAACATCAGTCAACCAGCAACAGGGTCTAGGTGCAAGGGACTAGAAAATAAACCCAAAGGTCTGAGTTCTACCAATATCTTGTTACTTTATGGCTTTGGGCAAATGATTTTGCTCTTTATGTACATCACCTGTAACAGCTTGCTACCAGAATTTGACTAATACCATATTAAATATTTAAATAATGTTTGGTGTTAAAAGGTTCATTCTAATAGGATGTTTCAGCCTGAGATTTCAAATGCTACTGTAACACAAGTAGTTTAGAGTCAAACTGAAAATACATATAATACATATTTCCTTTCCAGTTGTGGGAAAAAAAAAAAAAAAAAAAAAAAAAAGCATTTGTATTGTATCCACAACATCACCCCATCACATTACATGTTAAAAGACTGGTTCTTTAACACCATGATCTATTTAGAAAGGAAGCAAATATTTGGGATACGCAAACCACTCTTCATAAATATTAACAGTATTAACTATCAGGAGAGAGAAATCTATGGTGCTGTGAGTGAACCTTACTTTAAGGTCAAAGGCATCCCTCTGGCTATTGCTTGCAAAATGTACAAGACAGAGGAGTTGCACACATTTATTTTTTCTGCCCTATTTCTCTCTGTCTTTTAAAATTATTTAACCGCTACCTTAGGCTCACTTTCCAGGTGCTTTCACCCAGCTTTTCTAATAGGAGGAATTCTCTCTTTGAAGTATATACAAACCATCATTTAAATCTAAAGACAAAACACTGACTAAGCGATGTCAGTTTTATGATACTGTTTATTACCAGTATATTATCACACTTTGAGGCAAGGATTACTCTGCATTTACAGGTAATCCACTCAGATCACTGCTATATCAAATGAGGACAGTGCAAGGTTGCACTAATTTAACCATTTTAGTTACAATAGGCTTTTCAGAGCAGAAAACTACAGTGACATTAGCATATGATTTTATTAAGCAAACACATTTCTTACACTGGAATCCCTGAGGTGAAAGACAGGGAACACAAACTACCTAGCTTGTTCAGATGTATATGACAATCAGGAGCATTGAGCATCTCCTGAGTTTCTCCAAACTCTACAGAATCTCAGTGATTTCACACATTAGCCCTCAGCAATTCAGTTCAGTGGCATTAAAACAGAGTATGAATGGCAACACAGAAATAATGTAATACATTGAAATGTGTTCTTTTACATCAAGTGCATTTCTAGAAACCTCTTCCTAAACATGATAGGGATAGTAACTTCAATTTTTTTTCATCAACACTAAACTTACCATCTGAGGAATCACACAACACAGGAGGTAATGGACCCAGGAGGTTGGGACACAAATACCCTGAACAAATTTTGCCTGTTCCCAGGCACATATCTTTCTAAACATATCACACAACCCCTGTGGTCCTCTGGCTAGTGTCACTGAGCACATCATGGATGAATGTCATGAAAATTTGCATAGTTCATGCCCTCAATCACAGAAAAGAACTTAAAACTGAGCAAATAATTTTTACAACCGTTCCTGCAAGAGTTGGATACGCAGCTCACCAGAAGACTGAACTTCACCTGCAAGAGACAAAGAAACAGAGATTTAGCTTTTACAGAGTACAACACACCAACAAACATGAAGAGCAACTTCCAAGTGGGGTTGAGGAACCAGATGTGAACTGGTAGTAACGTCTCTCTTCTCTTCATCTTCATGGAAAAAGTGCACCACTTAACAAATTGTACCTCTTTCTTCAATATTTCTTTCAGAAAAAGTCTGATTTATTTAATAACTGGGATGACTACATCATTCATAGAGTCACTGGAATGCTGTCCCAGCACTAACTCAGCTGTGCAAGCAGACCTCTTGCACTGAATAGTTTTTGGGGGGCTTACTTGGAGGAGGGGGCTAAGAGGATAAAGAAAACTATTAGCTCCAGCAGTCCCCTTCAATCATCTCCCAAAAAGGGTCAAAGTGCAGCTGCCCTGAAAAACCCAGGCCAGGTCTAGCCTGAATTCTTCAAATTTGCAGAATTCCAGACACAATTAAGAGACCGGGAATGACAGGGGAAAGTGCTGACCGTGCGCAGTACAAACAGTAATTATCAAAACCATTGCCAAGTTTATATCCCATGGATACACACTTTCTTAAGTGAAACATTAATGATAAGTGAAGCCGTGCTGTCTAAGAAAAACAAGGCAAGGCAAGGGGTCTCTATGGTGAGGCGTGTATTTTCCCTTTGGCTGCCAAGAGGTACAGGAGATTCCACAGGGCTGAAGTCATCTGAGCCAAGAGAAGGTCATCAGCATGGGAATGACACCCTTGTTATCACCAGTTTCCAGCCCCAGAGGAAGCAATTGCACCAGTTAGAGTTATCTGCACCTTCTCCTAAGCTTTTTTCCTTTTCTCTCACTCCTTCTGTTATCAAAGAAAACACAAACAAAAACCAATTTAGACTTTTTGTTTTCTTTTTAAAACAAAAAGAAAATCAGCAAAATTTTAAACACCTTATGATTGCTGATGAGAACATAAAGAGAACATTTCCCAGTAGGGGATGAACAGAAATTTTTAATTTAAAGCATGTAGCAATTTCAGGAAAACTATATATATATATTTCTGATGCAGACTAAAATGGTTAGGGAATCATGCAGTACCAGTACCAGTCATATGTGTATTGATGTGTGTGAGGCAAGTTGTTACCACCTGGAAATTTCACTTTAAACCGAGTGGATTCATACTCCTATATTAGTGTATATGGAGATTATTTACTGAATACATGTTATTGCCAAAGAACTGATTTTCTTAATTGACATAACTACTAGGAGATACACTTTTGCATCTCTACAAGGCTATTGAAAGAACAGTGAAAGGAAAACAAAGGAAATCTCTGAGGTATAGAAAACGTCTGAGGTATAGAAAACATCTAGAAAACATCTCCAAGAAGCAGGCTTAAAGACTTAGCTTACCAAAGAGAAGACTGACAGGTGACACTGCCTGAGCACAGACAACTCAATGGGAAAAAATAACAGGCTCATTAATTGGACCACATAATCCTCAGTGGTCAGAAGCTGATGCCAGATAAAGTTAAATTAAAAGTAATTGTTTGTTTGGACTTTGTCAATCACCCCCTCTAAAAAAAAAAAAAAAAAAAAGCTATCAAAGCAAACCTTGCTTAATTTCAGATCAAAACAGGATGCCTTTCTGGAAGAGATGTTTAAGTTAAACAGGAAGCTCTGTGTTCAACATGGATAAAGGGATGAAGTGTAGCAGCTTGTGAAATACAGAGAGCAGACCCCATTATCAGCTTCTAGCTTTAAGCTTTATGAAGCCTGGAATTTTATGCTGGACGTCAGTCATACACTGCCATCAGCAGTTCTTACGCATTTCACAGGGCTGCCTGGACCTCTACATACGTGCCACCCTGCACTGTACATCCCTTCCACAAACCTTTCCTCAGTCTGTTTCAGAGGCAACTTTGTTAGTTCACTAAAAATCTATTTGAACACATTTAGCAAAGAAATAAAGACAAATAAATTGGCTGTGAACCCTGTGGCTCAGAAGCTAATTTTCAAAATATGTGTAAGTTGGTGACATGAAAATCAATTTCCTCTGGAATGTGCTTCTCCTCAGCAAGGGCGATTTCAGTGCCAATGTGTTCTCTCACATCATTGGTTTTGGCTGTGATACTATTAAATGGAAGTGGTAAGATTTTTTTCCCCCCACAATGGATAAAAACCTTCATTTTCTGAAGTCACTGAAAAGGGTTTAAGGTCTGGGTTTTTTAATACCATTAATATGTGTATTTTGGAAGAAACGAGGCCTGAAATTTTCAATGTAAAATACAGGGAATATTAGCTTACAGTGATTGAGAAAAGCAGCTAGGAGAAGATTCAGTTAGCGACCTGAAAATGCAATGGCATTAAAACTAAAGTTGTAAGTGCAGTCCTGAAAACCAATAGGCCAGCTATAAAAAATAAATAAATAAAATAAGAAAAGAAAAGAAAAGAAAAGAAAAGAAAAGAAAAGAAAAGAAAAGAAAAGAAAAGAAAAGAAAAGAAAAGAAAAGAAAAGAAAAGAAAAGAAAAGAAAAAAAGAAAAGAAAAGAAAAGAAAAGAAAAGAAAAGAAAAGAAAAGAAAAGAAAAGAAAAGAAAAGAAAAGAAAAGAAAAGAAAAGAAAAGAAAAGAAAAGAAAAGAAAAGAAAAGAAAAGAAAAGAAAAGAAAAGAAAAGAAAAGAAAAACACAAACAGCCATCAGAAGGGTTGCAAGAAACAGGTTGGAGAGAAAACAAGCCTCATCCTACCCCAGGCCCCTGCCCCCAGAGGGAGGGGGCACCATGGTGCACGATGTGCCCCTCTCCTGGGGCAAAGAGAAGAGGAGCAGCTGTGGAAGGATGCTACTCTTCAGACCTGGTCATAACAAGAGAAAATGACAATGTAAAAATTAACAGAAGAAAAAGAAAGAAAGAAAGAAAGAAAGAAAGAAAGAAAGAAAGAAAGAAAGAAAGAAAGAAAGAAAGAAAGAAAGAAAGAAAGAAAGAAAGAAAGAAAGAAAGAAAGAAAGAAAGAAAGAAAGAAAGAAAGAAAGAAAGAAAGAAAGAAAGAAAGAAAGAAAGAGAAAAAAGAAAGAAAGAAAGAAAGAAAGAAAGAAAGAAAGAAAGAAAGAAAGAAAGAAAGAAAGAAAGAAAGAAAGAAAGAAAGAAAGAAAGAAAGAAAGAGAAAAAAGGAGAGAAAGAGAGAGAAAAGGAGAAAAAGAGAAGGAAAGAAAGAGAGGAGAGAGAGAGAGAAAGAGAGAAAGAGAATAAGAGAGAAGGAAATGTAAGGGAAAGGAGTATTTGACAAGAAATCTTTCCTATTCTCCTGGAGCCCACAAATCCTCAGGACCACCCTGGATATAAGTGAAAACATACCAAAAAGCAAAGAGAAAATGCTTTTCACAGAGCTGTTACTTTTCACCTCTCGACTTTAGAAATGCCAGGCTGCCATTTTCAGAACTTATATAAGAACATTGTATTTTAGTCTCAATTTCCATTAGTTACAAATCATTTTGTATTACCAATCTATTTTTAAAAATTGTCACAAAAATCAGCTCTCAGAAAAAAACATCAGTCATACCCATTCCCAGAGGCAAAATCGTTTCATCCTATTCTAAATCCTGGTTAGTAAACAAATCCATAAATCCATTCTGACAACGTCATCAGAGTAAGCATTGGTTGCTTCTTTTTTTTTTTTTTTTTTTTTTTGTCAGGATAAGAAGCAACTTTGGAACAATGACAGAAGCTTAAATTTAAAGAAGAAAAACTCAAGGGAGAGAAAACATGAACTGTTTAGAAAAAAAATAAAATAAATTATAAATAACCCATATCAACCACACTTTTCTGTAGCCAGCAGCTTTTGACCTGGGCCTTTTTCCACCAGGAGTGAAGGTTCTCCCATACGACATATAGGAAAGAAAGAAAGGAAGAAAGGAAGAAAGGAAGAAAGGAAGAAAGGAAGAAAGGAAGAAAGGAAGAAAGGAAGAAAGGAAGAAAGGAAGAAAGGAAGAAAGAAAGAAAGAAAGAAAGAAAGAAAGAAAGAAAGAAAGAAAGAAAGAAAGAGAGAGAGAAAGAAAGAAAGAAAGAGAGAGAGAAAGAAAGAAAGAAAGGTGTCCCCAACTTCCCAAACTTTGATGGATTTTTATTTTATTCATTTATTCTTTATGTATGCCAAATCCTACACAGAAAGGCAATCATAATACTTCATGCATCTGATGGGAAAAATCTTAAACATAGTAGTTTCATTTGGTTGAGGGCAAGCAGGAAGCCAAGGCTACACAAGAATAGGATTCTACCACCTGTGATCATGAAGACACTCTGACAGGATTAAAACACGCACTCATCCTACAACTTCTTATATGGAGAGGAGCTACATGACATTTTGCATTCTAAAAGATTTGTGGAAGCTTTTATAAAAGCTTCCTGTTTGAAAACAACAACAATGACAAAAAACACAACAACAAACAAAACAAAACCAACCAAAACCAACCAAAACAAAACAAAAACAAAAACAAAAAACAAACAAACAAACAAACAAACAAAAAAACCAATGTGGTACAAGAAAAAAAATCTGGAACTAAAGAAATCACCTTTTTTATGACATGAATTTTTGTTGAGGATTGTGTAGACTGGAAGTTTCACAGGTTTGTATTTGTCCTTGCATGTTTTTCTAGGGAAACTCCAAGTCAAGGAAAACAAATGAAATAGGAACATTTGGAGTACACCTATACCAACAAATGGCACAAGGAGGTGCTGCCAGGTGCTGTAATTTGACTGTGTATATCATGCAGTTCTGGTATAGATTTGACCTACACCACAGGGAACACTCCCACACTATTTCCAGGCACAATTTAGAAGCTAACATGGGTCCACCATTAATAGGTGGTCTGCATTTCTGCTTTGGAGGGTAAGAGTGTAATAGTGTGGCTATGAGCTGCTCCACACATATTGGCCTCGGGGCCAGGTACTGGTGTGGCCCTGCTGCATTTACTAGTCTGGACTAAGTGCCAGACTGGTGCTCTTGTGGCAGCAAAGCCTGCTGTGTGCAACACTGCTAGAGCTGTTTTTCATTTAATGAAGAGAAGAGTATGCATGCGGAGTTATGTTCAACTTCTCCCGAGGTCCCTTGCAGAGTCCCCATGGCTCTCGCATCCCCTAGGATGGAAAGTGTAGGATGGAAGAGGAAGGAGGAGAAAGCTCAATTCCCTGTTCCTTGCCCATGGACCCCACACATAGCCCAAACCACCCTTGGCCAGCTGTCGGCCAACTTTGCTGCTCCCCTTACACCAAGCGGCAGAAATCACAACAGGAGTTACTCACTCACGGCTTAAATAAAATTTATTATGAATGCTAGGGGGCTTATTATAGTAGGACAGCACACATTTTCCTTTTACTTTTTATACTACTGTTGGAAATTATGCACCAACTTTCTTTATTAAATTTATGTTATTTTGGTTGACAAAGCAAATGCCTGTGAAAGCTATGAAATGCCACATTGAGATTTCTATGCAAACATTATACATCTAAATCTCTGATGTAAATTTCCTCCTAAACCAGTTTTTCTTTCCCTCTTAATTCCTCACTGCCAAATAAATGTATTTCCAGCTGTATCTGTGGGAAACAAATAGTGTCATGCAATGGCCAGCTAGGAAATGCACACCTGTCATAAACTAAAGAGCATCTCAGGGGATATATTGTATTCCATTCCCAACTTACCAAGAAAGGATACAATGGAAAAAATGGATTGGTGTCAACTACCAGATGTTTTCAAGCCTCTCTAATTAGGTAAAAATTAAACAACTGCTATGTTCTATATTATAGATATTTTGCAGATGTGTAATTCACATAAACATACAGAGTCTGATTTTCATTTACATTGAGGCCTCTTTACACTGCTTTGGCATCATAACATCCCTTAATATTGGTATAAGTTATTTACATGCATTTTAAATTCCTTTTATACTAAGAGGGTATAATAATCAATTTCACATAAACATAGGAAGATCGGGCCCATCATATGTTGTGGAAGACTTTAGCAAGGAATCTTGAGTGGCAATGGAAAGAAAAAGAAGTCTTATTCTGCTTTAATATTTACATTTCATGTAGAACAAATCTGCTGAGAATGAATTAGATTCAATGCATCTGAACTGTGCATCTTTGCAAATGTCACTGCATATTTAAATGTAACTGTGATTAATTTGCTCATGAAGAACACTAAATGTTGAGCTATGTTTTCTTTACCCACTCAGCCCTTTTCCTCAGGCTCTGCACGAACCCACTTGACAAGTCCCAAGCTGCAAACATTTCCAGAAAAAAAAAAAAGAAAGAAAAAAAAAAAAAAGAAAAATAAGTCCTGCACATACCCAAAACAACAGCACTTACTCATCTTCTAGATTAAAATGAGAAAAATTATCATTAGGCAAGGTAAAAGAGTAAAACTTTAGCAAAATAATTGAGTGAACTACATGAACTACTTTATTTTGCTCCTAACAAAGACGAAGGAAAAAATAAATAAATTTCCTTGTCCTTTCATAACAAGAAAGCTGTTTTAGCTAGCTCTTTACAACAACTCACAAAGTTCCACAAGATCAAGTATACTTTGAGAAGTACATATTAGTCTGCTTACAGAAAATGAACATACTGTATTTGCACCTTCACCCCAAGTAATAATTACCAGAACTCTTTACAGTTAAATACACATTTCTAACCCAAATAATTCAGTATTTTTGAAAACAAAGAGTATCTGTTATACAATGAGGTAAAAACAGCAACCATGATTGACAGCACTCACCAATGTCTCCAATGGTATCAGTCAAGCTTTTCTCATACACTTCAGTCTTGGGTGTTTGTACCAGTGCTGTGACAACAACACAGTCCCTCTAGTAGGGACAAAAAGCCTGATGTGCTTAAAGGAGATAATGCCTGAACTGAATATTACTATTATTACAGAAGATTAGACAAACATACATTCACAGTGTGTCATTTTGTACTTGGAGAAGACTGAAGCATTGTTATTAATGGATTTGATTTCTTTCTCAGCATTCAGGAATCATTATTTATCTTTTGGCCATCTAGTCTGATTTTTAATTCCATTTTTTTATTTTTTATTTTATTTTTTTTTTTGAGATGGCCAGGCATGCTGTGTGCTTATAGTAACCATCTCTTTTGGTAAAAATTTTTTATTAGTATAGGCAGTATCTGTCTAAATGACAGTGCATGAGTTGAAAGCATTTGTCCAAAAATCTAACATGAGAGCAAGCAACAATCCTAATTAAAATGTTGCATTGTTTTGCTCTGTCACAGAACACTCAGGTAAAAGGAATAAGAAAGTGAGTGCTCATCTAAATTGCATGTTCGGCTACATTTGAAAGAGAGTTTTGTGAGCTGCAGAGCAGTCTGTTCTGGATTTCTTGTTTCATTTCATGTTCCCTCTGTGAATAAATTCTAAATTACAAGAAGGGAATAGCTTTTAACCCACTTCAGTCTGTGTGGAGTATGAGGATGAAGGCTGCCACCTGTTCATGAGCAGCATATGCAGAAATATGGGCTGACAGGCCAAAGAGAGCCCAGGAGACATCAGCAGTTGGGCTACAAACTATTCCAGTAATCCAGGATACTGAGTAATGTGCACTTTAGTTTAGGAATCATTTATATCTCCTTTTCTGCTTCAAGTAGTCTAAGCTGCGTGACCTGCTAACACATCTAAAGAATGACTCTTCCCTTCTTTTCTTCATTTCAGTCTCCTTGTCAACCTGTGTTCTCAGTAGTTTCTGCTTCCAACTTCTCAGGTCTTCTTTGTTTGCCAGTTCTCTCACTATTTCTCCATTCTTACCCAGCGTTTTCTTTAAGATATTGTTCTACCAGTTATTAGCCCTCTTCTTTCTTCAAAATCACCTTTCTTCCCTGCTGCTATAAGGATACTTTCACCTCATGATGTAGTGTTCTCCAGATGCACTTGAGCAGGCTCTGGACAGGTCAGCCTGTGTCTAGATGCATTACCATGCATTACCAGTGTTTGTTTTATCTGCTAGCTACACCCCAGCAAACTGTTTGTATAGCTCTGCTGCTGGTAGTTTCCATGCCTTGATGTTTTGTGATGTTTCAGGCTGTTCATGCTGAACGGACCTGCCTCAAGCGAGCAGACCATGGATCACTCACGTATCTTCTTGAAACACGAAACCCTCTCAAATCACTCAGGCTTAAAAAAACTGCAAGAGTGCAATGCAGGCTGAGATACAAGTCACAGAATCAATACAAAATACATGGGTATCCTTTCCTGTACATCTTACACCAAAACACCATCTTACATCTTACATCTAAAACACCAGCAGTTTGATACTGATAACAAGCAGGCTGTATTCATCACAACCACTTTTTACTCAGTATATGCATTTGCAAGGGCACAAGCCTGACAGCTGCATCTTTACCTTTTGGCAGAGCACAGCAGTTAGTTAGGATGCTGGTATCTTGCCTTGGGAGATGTAGTCAAGGGGGTCATGGGGAGGTGGGAAAGGGACTGCTGTGCCCCTATCCACTAAGGGAAGCACACAGAGTACCACCACCTCCCAGGCTCTAGAATGATGTTTCCACCCCCAGCTCCACTTCTGGCCCACCTCAGTCTCCAAAGGCCTGTATGAAGATAGCAAGCTGCTGCAAGAGGAGTCCAAACTGAAATACACAGCTCCTTCACATAAAGTGTGAACACTTTCCTTCATTTTCCACTTGCTCAGCAAAGCTACGTGCATGTGAACCTGGCAGACACGGGAATGACTGGCCTGGAGCTGCTGGAAGCCCATGCACGAGCCCATGCATCAACAAATGTGTCTGGGAAATATCAGTAGGGCTGTATGGGATGGGAGCCAGGGCAATCTCAATGGGTTTTCAGGGAGATGAAAGGAAGTTTAACAGCAGTTGTGAATAGTGGTGACAGAGACCTCTGTCTCTCTCCCCTGTCTGGGAGCCCACCCATCCAACAAAATATTCCCCTTTACTCCAACACAGGGACAGTCCTCTCTTCCCTCTATTGCCAGACAGGCCTTTGTACCTTCAGTTGCCTGTCTTTACTCCACAAATGCATTAGATATCCTGACTCTTTAGGCAATCAAATAGGTTACACAGCACTGTGGCTTCATGTCTAAGTACTCCTTTTCCCAGAAGCTCACCAAGTTCCCAGCCACCTACCTCTCTGGAGCTCCCTCACTTGGGCCAAAAGTGCTGTTGGGGGAACCCAGCTTATAAGATGCAGCATAACATCAACAAAGCTATTTGCAAATGGGTTTAAATACACCTGGTCCTTTAATTAGTTCCTAGCACAGACATCCAATGCAGCCAAGCGGATAGTGGGAAGCAGGAACCAAGGAATTCCTTTGCCCAATAGGAGCACCAAACACAATATATCACCAAACCTCATCTGTCTTAAAGGCTTCCCTTCCCAAACACATCCTGGGCCCCATAAAACAAAAAGAGTCATTAGACCATGGGCCTCACCTTAAGGAAGTTTACTATTGACCTGCAATCTCTCTCTCTCTCTCTCTTTTCTTTTTTTTTTTTTTTTTTTAATCTCTGAGGAAAAAGCCTGTCTAGAGAAACCCCTGTCTAAGTCAGTCCATGCAGCCCTATTTGCTTTACCCCTACACGTGCTTCCTGAAGAGTTAAACTGTAAACAAGCCAGCTCCCACTTCAGTAAAATTCAAAGAAAGCCTTTGTCAATCTGCATTGGGAATCTAAAGAGTGAGACCAAAAAACATGGACTACAGTCCTTAAGTCCTTAGAATAGAGAATGAAATGGTTCTCTCTCTCTGTCTTTTTTTTTTTTTTTTAAGAAAAGAGCAGTCCAGTTCTGAATACAGGAATATTTTTATTCTGAATATTATCATTCCTAATGCAAAGAAGGAGCTGATGGAATTTCTGCTCATGACTGTAAAGCAATTCAGCACACTCATTGCCTGGATCAATACTGAATTCCTGAGCTTGAATGATATCAGTAAGTTAGGTTCTCTCTTCAAAACCGAGATATTTCATGATGTGTGTAAAGCTGAATGTTTGAAATGAAGCGTTCAAGTGCAACGAGAGGGATTTTGGAATTTGGTTTGTGATTACAAGCATTTTTCTATTGAATGGTCAATTATCACACATCACCTTCCAAGCAAAATAGATCACTAATCTTTTGGTACAAACATTTATCTTCATCCTAGCAATACTATGCCTAATAAGAAAAAAATAAAAATAAAAATAAAAATAAAAATAAAAATAAAAATAAAAATAAAAATAAAAATAAAAATAAAAATAAAAATAAAAATAAAAATAAAAATAAAAATAAAAAAAATAACAATAACAATAACAATAACAATAAAACACACACACACACACAAACAACAACAAAAAATCAACTGGAACATCTGTTATCAAATTATACAGAAGAAACAAGTACAAAAATTCAACAAAGATTGTCTTACTTAAGATTGTTCAAAATGGCAAAAGTGGATATATAGTTAACATAAGCAATGTTTGACATTTCTAATCAATCTACACAATGAAAGTATGTTTTTTGTAAAAGGCTTCTTGAAATCTTCAGAAAGCAAGTTTATCGTGCATGGAACAAGGGGTTTAAATTGAAGCAAATAAGATTCAGGTTAGATAGTAGGTACATGAGGCACTTGTGAAAGATTGCCTAAGGAAGCTCAGAGACCCCCATCACTGTAATTCTCAAGAACAGGTTAGATAAATTTGGCAAGATTATATAGTATGTTCATTCAGCCTTCTGTGGCTCAGGAAGGAAAAAATATTTTGTTCACTTCAGATCACTGAGCTGTGTTATCATAGCTGTCTGTGTATTAATTTTTAATCATACAGTTTGCTACCTAGCACTTAAGAAACATACAGTATCTATTTGCATTTATGCAGCTTCCTTACCTCAGCTGACACATCAGAAAATAATAATAAAATAAAATAAAATAAAATAAAATAAAATAAAATAAAATAAAATAAAATAAAATAAAATAAAATAAAATAAAATAAAATAAGAAAACACAGAAAAATCATCTCCTTTAACAAGTTTATGGCAAGCCAAAGATTCAGGAGTTTCAGCTCCTAGTGCCTTATTCAATAATGGGATGCAATAGTTCTTCATAATGGGCAAAGCAGGACTAGGTTGGGTTCTGGAGGCATTAACTCAGAATTTCCTTCCTATGGTTGGTTTGTTTCAAACAAAATATCATTTAAAGAAAGCTTTATTTGTTTTACCTATAGCAGCTGAACTTGCACAACCATTCCCTCTGCCATCATCTTGACATCATAAAAGAAATATCAAGAGACTTCTACTGACAGCTTCATGAGCTGACTGTGATTATGTGACATGTCCCAAAGAATGGAGCAAGGAAATGGAGAATTCAGATTTTACAAGAAAACTTTGAGGAAAAAAACAAAACAAAACAAACAAACAAACAAAAAACACTTTAAGGGAATTGTGCAATGGTAGCATCTTAACTGAATCAAAAGATATTTTTCAGATTTTACAAAAGACACTCATTAAACTGCCTGATATCAAGTAGCTATTAAGTAAAATATTTTCCTTTTTTAATCTTTTATTTCCAATTACTTTTTCTTAAAAAAAAAAAAAAAAAAAAAGACATAAGCAAAATGTGACATGTTTTGATTTTCATACAGAATTGCACTAGAAGCCCACCTAGCTGCATTAAGAACAAAAATAAACAAACAAACAAACAACTTGAAATTGCATGAAGCTCTTGGGAATGATTTGGCATTTCAAGAATCATATTTGATAGATGAATTATGAGTTACGGTAAAGCATACTAGAAACAAAACAGAAATCTGACAACAAATGGTGGAAAGGTAATGAACTTGCAGACAAAAAGCTTTGAAAGTGAAAATTAAAATAGTGAGAATTGAATAGGTATTAACAGGACAGATGGAAAGTTCTGCTATAAAATAAAGTGAACCTGAAATATTTAGACATGTAATAGATGTGTGAATTGAAGGCATGGAAACAACCTTCTCTGCTTCACCAACAATGTCAGTTTAGAGCCCTTTGTGGCTGTGTACATTCTAGGAGTACTTTCCTGAAGAGTAGTTTGCTGAACCAAATGCTGTATGGATAAAAAACTCAATATTTAGTACATTATTAGAAAATTGAATTTCTTGGATCTGCCTCTTTGGCTACATTTTCCAGGAGTCATAATGCACTAGAAAAATAATTTGAAAATTAAGGAGCATTTAACTGACAGTAACATAGTTTTCCATTTCAGTTATAAAAAAATTAAGATATTTCTAGGTTTGCTGTTGATTTTTTTTTAAATTTCATCATTATTATCATATACTACACATATTAACATGCACGATATATTTTTTCATATACATGCTACTGTGTTATATGTTTCAACTCCTACCTTTGGGAGTTTTCTCTATAACCAGTAGGTAATGAGTTCATCCAAAATGTACCTGAACCTGTACATTTAAGATTTAAGAAAAAAAATAATTACCTCTACTTTAAGCTGTATTTAATCTAAGAGTGATGCTAGAGGATGTTCCTATAAGTACAGGAATGATCTGAGTAGAAGCTGAGGTCCATATCTCTACAAAGGCCATCTCAGACCTTACAAGTTTTGTCTCTTGGGCTACACCTGCCAAGGCTGAGTTAGGTACTTAGAGACAAAAGTAAAGAGGAAAAACTGATGCTCAGAAACAATATTCACACAGCCGACACACTGACTTTCTTAAGTACCATTCATATATTGTCTGAACCTCCAACAGGGACTGAGCTCCCCTAGAACATGCCTTTGAGCATGAGAATCTAGATTTATTCCTTAAAAATATTGTTATCATTGTAATAAAGACAGCAGTAGTGGTGCCTATCCCTTTGTACTGCAGGACATGGTTAGAACTTTTATCCATTTGAGCTGTTTTAAGACACATCTCACATTTTGCCAAGCAGCTGTAACCAGACATTCCTCAGCTGGGAGAGAGAGACAGACTGACCGATCAAACACTTTCCATCCCTCATGCGGACAAGGATAAAAGGCATGTATCGGGCAAGGGGACACCAAAGAAAAGAGCTCAGCATGGTTCTGCAGCACAGAAGCAAGTGGATTAACCATTGATGGAGAGGAGTTTTGAATCCCAATCCCACTTGCAGAAATTGTTTACATATTTTAATCTAATAATTTGCTAGTTCAAAGCACACAAGCAGTCCCAAAGTGCAGAGAAAACCAATTAAATGAGTTGAATAGTGAGTACCAGAGTCCATGAACTACTTTTTTTGCCTTTACTTGTTCCCTTTGACAATCTATTATGGCATGTTTGCATATACAGATTATCTGAGAACATGTAGGTGCTGGCTTGAATAAGCAGGAGTGAGATGATCAGTAAGACTTAACATATCATAAATATGTGGGGCCACTTTTCAGGAAATTATCCTGAGAAGGATTCTTCTCATGAGTCACTGAGACAGTAAGCCAGGAATAGCACACATGAAAATAAAGCAATCAAAAAGAACAATAACAGACAAAGAACATCACTGCAAAATATTTCTCTTCACTTTTCTCTTCTTTCCCATGTGATCACTAATAGATGAACATATAAAGTGCTCAGCTTTCATAAATTTCAGCAAAGCTTGTATATTTTGTCAAAAAGAACAATAAAAACAAAAATGTATTTCAATAACATTCAGATATTCTGACCAATTAAGAAAAGAAAGATTTGTACCAATACATATCCAAAATAGATCCTAGTGACTAAAAGTTGTATTACAGTTCATGCCAGTTTAGTCATAAGCCATGAAATGGAGATATCTGTGAGGAGTGGAAAGAAATTAATTGTTCACCTTTTTCCACAGACAGGTGGAAGAAAAAATAGTAATAAAGTGTTTCTCCTCACTTTGTACTTTGTGTATAAAATGTGAATAAAATGTGCCTGTGTTACACTCCTCTTTTACCAGCATATTAGCAATCACAGCAAGGATACCAGGTTAGAGAGCTCTTAAACTATATGAACTCATGAAGAGGCAAGTGACCAGCTGAAGGACAGAACAAACGATGTAGTAATTCTGAAACCCAGTCTGTGATGTATGGCATTTCCTTTGGCTCTAATGAGAAAGGGAGAACAAGAAACTGGCATATCTGTTTGTCAGCATGACCCTCTAATAAACTTGGCTGCATCTGATCTATAGCAGAATTTTGACCTAGCATTGTGCTTTCTGTCAGAAAGCCCCAAAGGAAGCAAATTGAAGTATGGAAACTTGAAGTCCGAGCTGAACCCATGCAAACTATTTTTCATAAATGACAGTGTAGGAACCTACCAGGAAAGACAACCAAGTGGCAGTGGAGAGCTGTTTCAGCAGCAGCAACAGGATACAGGCATAAAAATCCTATATGAAAGAAAGGAAACCAGAAGTACTACAAAGACATGGCTAGAAGCCTAGAACAGCAGATTCCAGTTTTTTGGTGAACTGTTTCACCTCAGGGAGGCTCTGAAAGCTATAGAATCCTATCTCTTGCACTTCCCTTTTTTATTGAGGACTCCTGTATGGCTGCCTCTCCATCAGCCATTACCTGAACGATCCTGATGGCTGCCTTTGACCTTCTACACTCCCTGTGCTATGGTGGCAGCCAACTCCTCATTAGTCTCATGGTCAGCAGCACTGAAACAGCTAATACACTTGCTGAAGTTATCCCAAGCCATATGGGTAGCTCTGCGTCACATTTTCCAGTAGTGCCAGTTTCCTCAGGTGAGATCCATTGCTATTTGAACTTGCACATGAGACTGAATCAGGTACGCCACTCTATTCAACACACGGATAAGCACATTTTCATGTCAAAATAAGAAAACTAGTTTCATTCACTTGATTTAAAGTGTAAGCAGGTCTTATAATAGTGTCACACCAATTCTGTGTGGAAATGTATGCTGATACCTGATTATGAAGTTAATGGGATTTTCTCACAGAGTTGTTTGACTCATAGATTCGCTATATAAATTTTCTGTTGTCTGCACTACCGAGAGTAATAACTTATCACAATCATTTTCCTATCGTGTAAAACCTTCCCTTCCTCCCTGCCCCCAGAACACTTTACTTAACACATCAATTGATTGCGCATGTATGGTCAGTAACTAGAAAACCCTCCTAAGGCCAAAGCACAAGGAGGGAGACCAGACGCCATTGAATTTTAAAAGACCTATATATTTGTATGTGTATGGTTCTGCTTAGTGAGACCTTCAAAACAACTTGCTAAAATGAGTTCTTTTTGTAACGTAACACTTGATAATACATCTGGTCAAATGCCTGCTGATGACTATGGTCAAACATTGAAGTGTAAGACCTGGAGTCTGGTTTCACAGGCTCCAGGCTTGATTCTGCTGTAGAATGCACTGGATGATTTGGTACCTGCAGCTCTTGATACTTCAGTTTTCCAATCTGTAAAACTGATACTTAGATCTAGCTAATGTGAAGTATTTAGAGGTCTAGAGAAGCCCATGCCATAGAAGAGCTCATATTACCTTGCACCAACTGTAAATGGGAAGTGTTTCTAACTCACATTTTAATTCTATGCGGTCGGTTCGTTGGTTGGTTGTATGGTTGGTTGGATGTTTTTTTGGTTTGAAGTTGTGGAGTACCAAAGGCAACAGTAGACCTGGGTTGTCTGAGACCTGACCTGGTAGGAGGAAGCCACAGGCCCAAAAGAGAGATTTTATGTGATGCAAGCAATGAAACCAGTTTCAGTGCACATGTATGTAAGGTAGCCCTACCTGTGCATGGAAAGCAGGTTATATCAGATTTTCTGAGCAAAGTAGGGATTAACTGCACAGATCCTAACTCACTGTGCACACTGTGGAGGTGCAAGCTGGGGCTGATTGTGGCTTCACAACTCTTAAGACCAGGACTGCTAAGTGTTGTTTCCCACTTCACCCTTTCCCTTTGGGTTGTCCCTGACTGCAGTCCAAAATAGTCAAGGGAAGGAATAATACGGAAACTTCCATGGAGGGAATGTGTTTTACATAAATGCTTCCATAGGCCTGACTACTGTTTCCTGAGAAAGGAAACTCCATTCATCAAGTCTGTAATAAACTGACATCTCATCAGCAGGGGAAACAAGAGGAAGGTACTTGTGAAGGCAGAAATCTGTCCCTTTACATATATGAACTGTTTTCCTTTGCATGCCTGATCTGTGAGGTGACTACAGTTTTACCCACTAGTGCTATAATACTCACATGGGAAACATTAAGTTAAATATTACAAAATTAAAGTGTAAAAGTTATTGGAAACTAGAGCTGAGCAAAATATTAGAATTTTCATCCTGGGGGAAATTCTAATATTTCAACGTTTGTTTTCTTCCAAAATTAGGATGGAAATGTTAAAATACCTCTTTTTTTTTTTTTTTTTTTTCATAGAATGAACATGTTCTCAGCCACTTTGACATTAAACTGAATTTGACAAAGGTGTTACAACATCTCCTGGGAATTGTTGTTAAGGTACCTTGTACTTAGAATCGTGTTAACAAGGGATATTTTAGTTGGGTTATTGAAACAAAACCTTAAAGAATGATTGGGGTCAGGCAGAACATATATTTCATCCTTTTCTTTCTTCAGGTTATTTAACCCTTTCATTTCCTTTTGGAAGAAAAAAAAAAAATAAAGTTCTACTCTGAAACAGAAACAAGTTTCAAAATAGAAAAGTCAAACCATTCAATTTTTAAGGCATTCAGTAAAGTGTTCTGGATTTTGTGTCTAATCCTTAAAATGTGACTTTTGTCTAAACTTCAAAAAAAGAAAATTAATCTTGGCTCTCATGTTGTTCCCTGAACTTATCATTAATATGGATTAGTTCAGTAAATAGTTTCAGCTCGATTCTAAAGCTGAATTTTATCAAGCATATCAAGAAAAAAAAAATCACAGAAAAAATCCATCTCTGCTTTTATCATCTTCATTCTTCATAAGTTTCCTGGTTTGACTGCATGCCTCCATACTCGATTTTCAGTCTAGAAGGTTCAAATGACTTTGCCCCTTTCAACACTAGCAAGTAGCATCCTGAGAGCTTATTATTTTTGTCTCTTTGAGAGGAATACTTCTTTTATCCTGATATTGTGTTGCTGGATGCTGCATCCAGGGTAGATCGCTGTTCTCCTAAGAGCATTGCTGGTATGTTGGCTTCAGTCTGTTGACTTCCTGAGTGGAGGAAGTAAGAGCAGAATGGAAAAATCTCAGAAAAATGTCCTAATAGAGGTGAAAAGGTATCTCAGTGCAATTAAATGCACACCAAGGCACTTGAGAAGCAAAAAGAGGGGTCTCCACTGTTCAGATTCTTTGTGCAGATCTAATCAGACTAGAATTTTTCCACTTACAGATCATTCATTGATCTTCTGATGTTAGTTTAGTTGGCTGGTATTTTTGAGACATCTGAGGTCTCAGGCCCTATTTATTTAATAATAATAATAACTAAAAAAAAAAAAAAAAAAAAAAAAAAAAAAGTCCTGAGACCTCAGATGTCTATATACGCACATTTTCTTTTTTTTTTTTAAACCCTGTTCATATTTTTGCTGTTCTCATACAAAGGCTAAAGGTTACAGTTTTAGTTTAAACATAATATTTTCATGGTTCATAAGAAAATCTGTATTAGTTTACATTTTTGGCAACTTTCATTATACCCTAGTGATTCGTAGAAGTCCTTGTACTTTCCTGCTGGTGAGAGATACTTTCCATAAAATAACACAGTATAAAAATAGCAATTATTAACTCACTGTGATGTATTTTGTTAAGGTGCAGAGAGCATGTTCAAAGGACTATATTTATTTGGTGTCCAGTTTTGTGTCCATATTTTCCCATTTAAAATTACTAAGGTGCAAAAAGTACATTTTAACCAGTATTACAAGTTTGACTAATGAAAAAGACAGGAGTTAATCCTGGTGAGTTGTTAGATTTCCATGGCCCTCATGTCTTACAACTACAGGTTAGCTGAGAGAAGATTTTAGAGGGTCTGTGCACTACAGAAGGGTTATATTTTGAAAATAAATTGATGTTATTTCAGAAACTCTAGTCCTCTACATTGACATTATCAAGGTTGGTATCCACATGAAGTGTTTTTGAGTCTAATGAAAATGTATTTTCAGCATACTGATGCAAAATTACTTTTAATATATTTTTTTCCAAAGGATCCCTGAGTTGCCACAAATGTGTAGATTCAGTAAAGTCTAAATAATGTACATAGGAAGACAGGACCACACACCACATACATGCATAGTGCTGCTCACATACAGGCACAAACAATACTGAATGTACTGCCTACAGAAAGTCCAGTCTTGCTCTACTTACCAATGTGATCTATGAAGCTTCTGAGCCTCTGAGACCATAAAACCCTGGCAGTTTTCACCAAATTTCATCAGTCTCCCCACAAGCTTATCCTTAGACTTTTAATATAAAACATTACAAAATAGGGTACACTTCTACCAGTCATCTATGGATCATTAACCATCTCTTTTTGAGGGTGGTGTGAGGTAAAATCTGGAAGATGCCTAATACATGTTTGAAAGATTCATCCACTAGAAAGGCTAGCCACTGATACAATGAGGTTAAACTGATCAGTCAGTTTTCACCCAGACTCTTCAAGTTTAAGACTCTGATATTATGGATGAAGCACAATCCAGCCTAAATTAAGGGAATTATTCCTCAAAGCTAACTTTTGGTTCTGCATCCCTGTGCTGACTGTAAGTACAGGTACAGAAGAAAAACATGTAGAATCACATAATCGCAGAATTTTTAGATTGGAAAAGAACTCTAAAATCATCAAGTCCAACTGTTAATTTGTTCACAACAGGTGCCTATCTTTATGTCCTTGAATCACGCTGAGGAAGAGTTGCTGCCATGAGCCTTCTTACGCGAAAGGTGGTCTTTGCAAAAAAAAAATCCTTATGTCTTGTTGCATGGTGCTTATGCAGGACCATACATGCCCACATTCTGTGTGAATCTGTGGGAAGACTAAAGGGGAACAGTGTTGTAGATGGGCTAGCAGTGCTATTTAATATTTATAAATGTATTTCTGTCTTTTTGTAGAATTCTCCTCTTTGGGTAGCTGGGCAGTAAAAAAGCTTGTTACTGCTTTTATAATCTTGGAGATATTATTTATGCTATCAAGTCTCTTTTGAATGCCCATACCAAATCTATGTATTCTAAGATTGGAACCTATTAATGAATTTTCAGTATGCGTTTAAAAACAAACAAACAAACAAAACACACAAATAAGAATGTTTACAATTTATGTCTGTCTTTACAAAACTCTTTTTGACTAGCAAAAGCCCACATTCACTCCTGAAACAAAAAGACATAACAGGAATAGATAGCTCTAGTAGCATGAGATGTGTATTTTACGCATCTATACCCTAATAACATTTTATATTGCACCAAATAAATGTTGAATGCTGATCAATTGTCTGTACCTATTTATCTCAGAAAACGTTGTAATAATTTCTTAAAATGCTTGAAAAGATGTGTACCAAAAATGATCTCCAGAGACCTCTAAAGTAACTTGTAACCTCAAAGTAAAAGCAAAGCCATGACCAAAAATATGGAGTAAAAGCCAATAGTGGTAGTTTTTCACATAAAAAAATTACCCAGAGATTCAAAGCAAGTAGTATGATATCTATTTCACAGATGGAGAAAGGCATATGCAGGAAGAAGGAACATCAACCCAGATACTTAGTTTTTTTATTTCCTTTCCCCAGGCTTTCATCTTGGATGTGTACTTCAATTTGTAGCTGTAAAGGCTATGTAACAGTGTACAGTAAAGTCGAATATTAATTCAGATTAAACAGTGCAAACAGTGAATATTATGAAAGGAAGCTCTACATTAAACTGTGCAAGAGAACACAGCAGGAGATAAGCTTTAAAGGAAGCTTTGATTATGAACAAGATAACATTACGAGGAACTAAGGCAAACACTGTGAATTAATGTAGCGCATTTAACAAGAGCTCTGAAAGGCTGCCCCTACCTTAGTATTTTCACCAGTGAGTGAAATGACAAAACCAACCTCCACACTTAACCAAAAAACATCTGTTACCGTCCTACCAAAAGATTTTTACATGTTTCCTTAGTAATAGTAGTGGCACATGTTCATCATAGACTATGCAATTTTCCTGATTTTTTTTCCTGATTTCCTTAATTGCATAGACTATGCAATTTGGCCCAGACAAAGCCAATAGCCTCATCATAGTGAAAAAGAATAAATAATGTAGGCCAAATGTATGCTAGAAGCTGTATGTTCATATCCTACTACTGAAAACAGACACCTTGCCACAGATTTTGAGAGAAGCAAATGCAGACCTGAACAGTTTTAATTAGAACAATAAAAAATAATAAATAACTGATCTATAACTTCTTGTTATATTCACATGTTCTACCTCACTTCTCATATTCCAGTTTCCTTTCCCTTCACCTGAAATATTTCCATTGCTCTAATTTTTCTTCTCTTTCTTTTGTAATTATTTTGTCTGGACATGCTGAACAAGTTATTCTTAGCTATTGTCTTCAGCCTATTAGGCAAATTCTGAACATGCCAAAATGACTCATGAAGATCAAGTTAGATAATCTGTCTGGTATAATATTTTTCAGCACACTTAAATTACACATCTAATCACACACATGCTATGATTTATTTTTTGAAATATATTCACTTTAATATGGTTTCCAAACTAAAATGTTTCTCCCCAAAAAGCATGTGCAATCTAATCTACTGATCTTTATGTCAAGCAACTTTGAGTACAAAATGAGTATTGTACATATTTTACATCATATCAGAACCAACTGGCTTGAAAATTTCTTTAGGGAGAAATGAGGGAAAAAATCCCCTGAAATAAAATAATTCTATGAATGTTGTATGATGCTTAATGAAGAAGCTTTTGCAATGATCTCATAACCTAGGTCATGTTATTTCTGAAATGGTAAGCCTATACACTGAGCTTTACAAGCAGTAAAAATCTAAGCCAAAAGTACTAAATAGTCATCTCCAAAAGCTGAAATCCTGAATGAACCATTACAATACAAATACACTTGCAGGACAGAGGGAAGAATCTAGGATGCATTTTGTTTTTCACACCTAGAGCTTAGATAGAAAATTCGACTGGGGGTGAAGTGGGGGGAATGTCCAATCTGTGCTTCATTTCACATAGACTTTCTACGTAATTACACATAGAAGTCATATATTTATTTATTTATTTTCTTCACTTACTCTTTTATTCCTGCAAAATGACCTTGCATGTCATAACATTTGGAAGGAAAAATAAAAGCCTGTAAATACTGGCTTTTACCTATACCATTTGCTGCCTGAATGATTCAGCATAGCTACTCCTTTCTCTTCACCTAAGGCAAAGTAACCTTGGGAAGCAAACGTGGCCCTGGAAGCACCCACAGAAACTTCACCCAGGGACAGAGAAAGGAACCATAGCTCCCCAGACAAAAATTCAGCTTGGGAAAAGTAACAATCCAAAGCATCAATTAAAATTAGATACAACTATTGCTCTGCAATACAATTTCTAATTTCTAGATTAACCCAAACTGCCAATTCTTCATCATTACTGAGCTGGAAAGTACTTCAGTCTCTCCCAAAATCCAGTTCTTCTGCTTTTCATTACAAATACATTGCCTGCCTTGAAATTCAGTCTTCCTGTTATTTGCAGTCTTTTGGAGTTCTTTGTGGGTATTTCTTAGACTTAGTTTCCCCTTACTTTCAACCTTTCTTTCAGCCTCCCTCCTGTTATTTTTATATACCTACAAGCAAGACTGCAAAAGCAAGGCTTTATTAAGCTTTTATTAGGCTTTAATACTGTTGAGATTCTGAGTCTGAAATATTTCTGCAAGGCTACACCTTCCAGCAAGGCTTTCACGCAGCTTGATAACTTGTCCTTAACAATAGCAGTTATTAGGACCTATATTGCAAGTGCTCATTTTCAGTTAACAGTCTGTCTAAGCTCCTGTAAAACTGTTAAGTTATAAATCATTTCACTCTGTTATTATAAAAAAAAAAAAAAAAAAAAAAGTGGTAGCATACAATTAGCAATATAATTATAGTATTATTGTGCTCCACAAATTATACAGCCAGGCCCCCAACACATATAGCTGCAGGGCCTCAGTGCAGCCAGGAGACTTTTTTCTTCTCAAGCAACAGATGTGTCAAGATGAATTAGGAACCTGTTTCCAAATGCACAATCTTAGGGCTTTTCCCTCTCTCTCACTCTCTCTTTTTTTTTTTTTTTCCTCTTCTCTTTTGCTGCCAAATCTGTTTTATCTTCTAGAGTGTCTTCTCTAATAAAACACACAAATCAAGTATGATTAAGACATAGCTGAAGGCAGTGAAGTTCAGATTAGGACTCCAACATTTAGCAAGCCTAGCTTGCAACTTGACGTGAGGATGCTTGTGTGATACTAGGCTAAAAGCCAAGATGCTAGTACATACTAGCAAATGTTCACAGTCCATCCATATATATGGAAGCTGAAGTCCAGCTTGTTTCTTTTCTCAGAAGAAATGTCTCTGAACACAGATTATGTACAATGTGCACTGAAGAAGAGTGGAGTGACTTGTTCACGCCACTGTTGCAGTTAAGGATGCCTTCAGACCAGGGCCCACCAAGACTTCCTGCCACGTGGTGACTGCCATAAGACAACAATTTCCCCCCAAATTTAGTTAAGCCTCATTAAGTGAAAAGGGTATTGAGACAAAACTGTTGGCTGTTTTATTTATGTATATAGTTAAAATAAGCAATAGCATCTGACTTCTATTTACAGGCACATGCATGCAAATTAAGTCACAGACCTGCAAGAAAAGTCAGAAGTTGGTAACCTTTCACAAAAAGTGACATTTTCATGAAGATATCAGGGTTGCCTGAGTAATATATTAATATAAAATAGTTTGCCACACAACCATGGCACTACTTAATATTTTAACACAGTAGCAAATATTTCCAAACTGGGATCCAGTCTTTCCATTTATAATAGGGAAGGAGGGAGAAAATATGAAATTACTAATACTTGTTTTTTTTTTTTTGCCTTTACACAGTTAGACAGCAACTGAAATCTGTGCTCTAATAACAAAGGTGTAGAGTCTCCAGGACTTCTTTTCATTTTCCAAGAGCCAAAAACAAAAGCAGCAGCTGCTGCATCCCAACCACCTTTGGTAACTCTTTGTTTGAAATACACTAATACCTCTGGGGGACTTGAGGCAAAAGAGAGAGAGCAAAAGGAACCTGTGCAAAATAAAAATCATCGCAAACATGTCTAGGGAGGCAGAGGATTACAATGCAGAAGGATTTCAAGGCTGTAATGGGCTGTAGATCTACTTCTGTCAGAAGGCATCCTGTCTCACTGTCTGGCTTCAGTTTTCTGCATAGCTTTCTGCTATAATTAGTCTGATAGCTGTGCACTTACTTTAGTGAGAAGCAAAGCAACTGCTGGAGTTGCCTAGAGCTGGACTGGTGTGTCAGCCTATAAATTACAGTTCTATTGCTTACACTTTGGAGTCATAAGTCCTAAAGACCTTTCTCTGCAATTTGCTAATTATTGTAATTTTGGTAATTTTATATGACCACCTTTTTAGCAAACAAAAATATATTGAAGAGTTTTACTAGCTTAAACTGGCTCAGTGGTTAAAAAGAAAAGCACTTAGCACTTCCAGCGTGCTTTCAGAGTGCTAGCGCTGAGTGAGCAAGCAAATATTCAGCTGTTCATCTAGAGAAGTGCTCTACAGAGAAATGACAGTCTCACAGACACGCATACACCACTGAAGAAAGAACTTCACTAAAAGGAAGCAAATTCTCAAAGTGCTCCTCTTCCTTATGAAGGAATCCACTCTTTTCCACCAAGCCCTTGATGACCTTTGCTGCCTGCACTTCCTGCAGCCCGAGCACTCATCACTGCAACACCCTCTGCTTATATTTGGTCCCTGGCTGAAGGAGGAACACATGTCATGGGTATGATCCAGACCTAGAAAGAGATTTAAGAGAGGCTAGCCCTGTGTGTCAGCTGTGGAGATCTATTTAAAAAAAGTAAACCCTAATGTGCCACAGACACTTCTGCTGTGGCTCCATATTTAAAATTTATCAGCTTTACCAGAACCCAAAATAGAAGACACCAGCCTTTCTAACACTAACGCCTTAGCACCCTGTGGTGTTGAGCTGTTATTCCACTACCACCAAGGCATCAGGCAGCAGAACTGAGTTTTCCAGTAAGCAAATCTAGGCAGTCTGCCTGCAAAACTACCACAGATACCCAGGCACCTGCTTTTCTCCTCCAGCTTTCAGGTTCAGGAGTATTTATCAAATTAAACACCAGCAGGATTCGCTAGGACACTATGGTCTGTGTCTAGAACAAAGAAAGAAAAACACATCATTAGGCATGTATATCCAGAGCTAACGAGGGTTAATTCCCTCTTAATTAACATCTCAACACTCTCTCCCCTCATCAAAAAGCCATCAAGGAACTGACATCCTGCTCCTGCCAATTCTTATTAAATTATCTGGAAGCTCATACCAGATTATCACAGTAGCTCCATCTGGTCATATAATAAATCGGTCTCTCCAAGTCCTTGCCCTCAGGATAACTCATTTGTTCCTACTGTAAGAGCAGAGACAGCTGACTTTTGATGGTCACAATACACAGGCATGCCCACAAATGCTGCCATAATAAACTTCAGCAGTCCCAGTGCCCTGGCACTGGGTACTAGGGCCAGCTGTCTAACCCTGTCCAGCACAGCAAGGCATGAGCAGAGTCTTATTCGACCCCCCAAATCTTCAAGTCCTTTTCAGAGGGTATCTACCCTTTGGGAAGACTGAGGAAATAGATAATCGTGTTATTAATTCCCTTTTACTAAATTATGGCATAAATGTATGGATACACAGTTGCTATGAAGGCAAAAAAAAGCACAGGGGTGGATACTCCATATCAGCACTTTTGTTCTTAGGCAAGAAGACTGTCCCCCAGGATCATGGGAGAAAAGACATGGCCAGGATCATCTAAACCCAGGCACCTTCTTTGGTACACCTTCTTTGCAAGCTGGCACGTGGTTCCACAACCTCATGTCCTTGAGAGAGTGACAGAAGGAAAGGCAGTGACAGAGAAGGTTTGCTCTATGCCCTTCTGGTTCCCTGCTTGTAGAGCAGTGAGATTAAAAGATGTACCCCAAATCACATAACAGCTATACCACAAAATCCCAACAACTCCAGCTCCTGGTTCCCCCTCCTCCTCCCCCCCCCCCCCCCCCCCCCCTTTTTTTTTTTTAAACTCTTGGAGTGGTAACAGTAAGAAACACTTTTGGAATGGCATCACTGTTTCTTGCTTTTCACGTTTCAATCCAGTAACGAGCACTCATTTTCAAGATCAATAAAAACAAAACCAGATTCTAGTTGTATGTTGAAAATTAGAAAAAAAAGCCATTATCTACAAAGGACTTTGTAACTTTCTCATAAATGTCCCTTTTAATATTTAGCCTGAGCTGCTACATGCCTGTCTATGTGCACCTGGGGACAGCCAGGAAAATCCCTACACTGGCTGCTGCACAGACGAGGGAATGGATGAGAGCTCCATACATCCTGACAAGTTAGTTAAAAATACATAAATAAAAAATCTAGGTGAACTGTGATTTCATTTTTCACCATGCATTATATTATTCCTGTCTATAAAAAAAAAAAAAATAAATATTGTTTTTCACTAATTACCCCTGAATGTGTTACTTTTAGATTTTATTATAAAATGATGAAGCTGACAGACAGTTTACTATTATTCTTCTTAATTAATTCAACTCTGTAGAAATTCTACTTATGTTGAAATATTTGGCCGATAAATGAAATAGAAAAAAATGCCAACACTGTATTTACCTTTAAGAATAAAGAATCAGTCATAACACTGCAAAAAATGCTGGAAGCTTGAATTCTCTCTTCATAGTTTTATGTTCGTAGTGCAACATCAGATATGATGAAAAAACAAACCAAATCCTCTCCACACACACCCCAGCTTTCACTGTTACTCATTAAAACCAGGTACAAACAAACCACACCGAATACGCTAGCACATAAATTTTATTGAAAGGATCTGGAAGTTAAAACTGAAATATAACACTAAATTTTATACAAAAATCTGCCAGAATCACTGAAGGCCAAACCAAGAGACACATATGAATTTAGTTTTTCTTAAGTTTTTGAAGAAGTAGGTTAAAGTTACATCCATGGTCTTCCATTCCCATCCTTGCTGGACATGGGCCCAAGTGAAGACTGCAGGTCCAGGTAAGTCTCCACCTGTAGCCGGAGCAAGACCAAGTTCCCACACTGTGTCTTGCTCTTAGCTCCTTAGGAAATCTTAACGCCATACCATTTGGAAATTATCAATTTACATCTAGACCTGTGCTTTGAGCTCACATTTTACATCAATAATCTACCAAATTAGCATCACACAATGAAAGAGGACAGTTGAATTAGGTTTTCAGTCAAACTGGGTAACATCAGCAATTAGACATAATGGCCTATGAAATTGAGATTAACAAGTGCTGCTGACGCTGCTGCTGCTGGCTAATATCAAATCAGCAACCATTTTTCATTCTTAAATCTCTTCTCTCCAAACCCAGACAGGAAGCATATTTAAATAGGTCTTGAAAGCATGAAAATAAGCCAGTTTTGAGTAAGAAGCAGAAAAAAGAGATGAAAATGTCTAATTATATGAATGATTTTTTGTTTTAATTGTCAGTGATTTCTGAAGGATTTGACAATTCCTTTTCATATTTTTTGCCCCCATCCTCTCCTATTTTAAGATTAGACTAGAAATCTCAGAATGAAATTTTAGAAATTTCTACAAAATCCACTTTTTAACTCAAGTCTGGAGGGAGATAGGGTTTCTTATTTTTTTTTTTTCAAACTTCTTTCTTTCTGTGAAAAAGATGCCAAATATTAATTTCCAGTATTATTTCCTGGTATTTTAAATTCAACTGTAAGTTGATGTCTAGCAATGCATGAAGGGAAATATTTTGCCCTGAAGAAGTTCAACTGAAGCATGCAAAAACAGAGATTAACTTAAAGCTATGAGATGAATATTCTGGAAGCTATATGTTTTGAAAGCTATATGAAAGCCAGACCTAAATGCCACAGAATATGAAAAATTTATTTGTTTGCTCTGTCATGGCCCTTCCAATTTTTCAAAGATAATTTGTAAAACTATCTCGTGTGTGGCCAAATTAATTTATTCCAATTACATTAGAACAGTACAACAGCAAGAGCTGCTCTGACATAATACATTCCTTTAAAATGACAAATACAATTGCCTGTCTGAAACTCACTACCCTCCAGAAAAAAAAAAAAAAAAAAAAAAAAAAAAAAAAAAGTAAATAAGGAATGATATATGCAGCAACAGCTAGCAAGGATGAATGAGTTCCAGTGTTAAAAAAAAAAAAAAGGAAATCTTCATTTTCTAAAGTGAAATTAAATCAGAGTAATTTGCTTTGATGTTGATGGAAAATTACTGTATGCTTTGAAAAACTGGGACCTAATAGACTGCTATTTGATTGGAATCGTAATGGTCCAAGTGAGAGGAGAGAGGTATGTATAAGAGGGAATGGAAGAAGAGATGATATGCAATAAAACAGAGATAGGATTGTCCCCAGTGATGCAAAACGGAAATGGACAACTGAGGTTCAAACCAACTACTCACCAGATTTCATGTCTATTGTTTAAAACACTTTGTAAAGATTATTTATTTGGTGTTAATTAAAAATCTCAGTTCATGGGGAAAAAAAGCAGATGCAAAATTAATATTTCTATCAAGAATGAATTGGCCCATTTAGACTTTCAAAGGCAGGAAATTCATGAAGACTATCATACAGTGAAACTGTCAAGCATTCAGTAATATCAACCACTTAAGGAAAATTCTCAAGTGCCTCAGGCAGAATCTGCCACTGACTGCTGTTCACATCTAATGGTAACTTATTCAACAATTAATGTCCATGCACTCATCTAGACTACCCAATATATGTTACTCTTGAAAACGCTCCCTTTATTACTACAATATATTATTATGTACGATTACTAAGTATAGTGTAGTATAGTGCGTACACTATACACTCAACAGATAATACTGTTACTAAGCTTAATATCTATGTTCTTTTTTAATTTCGGAAAGAGCAGCAAGTAAGCTATAATGAATAGGACAATAACTCTAATTTTTGTTTTGTTTTATAAACTATTGATTTGACTTGTTCTGACAGCCATGAACTACAGCTGGTTGGTCTCTGTGGCCTAAAGCTCCTCAGACGACAGAAGTGAGGCAGGACTGAGTTCTGTCTCAGAGACAAAGAGCAGGATGAAACTTCATCTTAGTTTTGCTTTTACCTCAGTAACTAGCTAAATAATTCTACTGTCCTTGTCTTTTCCTTTTCTATTCTTCTCTGACAAGACAACTTTATTTTAGTATATTTATCTTTCTAGCTTGCCTTTGGTTTACAGCATAATTTTGCCCCTGTCACATATAAGGATTGGCCAAGAACAAAGTGATTTGCCCCATCTTTGTAACTTGTGCTGTATTTCAAGGCTCAGCATGATCCAGAATATATGGAAATTCCTGTCAGATGCAAGATGATAATGATACCTCCCCTCCTCAGTGCAAAACTCTTAATTTGGGATGGTATTAGAGTTCCTTCACTGCTTCCCTTCTTGAAGGAAGGAGGAGTATCTTTCACAACTAAGCCCATATTTTGCTGATATAGTGGAAATAGACTATAATTCCTGAATTTCTTTTAACAAACCCTTTACATTACCTGCACATATCTTTACTCTGACCTACCACCTATATGGGATCAGTGCGCCCTAATCTTTGCAGCACCACCTTCATTCATTTCAACCCAGGTTCAATGATAAATGTATAGACATTTTTAGCAGGACTGTCCACTTTGTTAGATTTAAAGACAGGATTTCAGACACAAAGACAGACAAAGACAAATTAATAAATCATATCTCAAAGAAAGTTCTCAGTCGTATTTTAAAATCTTCCTGGCTTGCTGTTTCATGTCTGCTTCCTGAGAACTCCTTGCTTGATTCTCCTTGCTGTAGAACCTTGGACCTTGAATTCAGAGTTGTCCCCACCTCCCCAGCTGCCTCCTGTTTTCTGGAGTCAGATTTTCCTGCTGATTCAAGTGGCCCTCGACAATCTGTCTAGCTCAAGTTTTCTGATTGTTCAGCAGAATTTCTCCATCCCCACTTTGTACAAAGCCGTCCAGGAACGTGTGATCTAAATATGAACTCTGAGGGGGCTGGTCAATTTATGTGTTTAAAGCCTCTCTCCTACTCTCCTTATTCAGCCCTGCTGGCTGACTGCCTCCACCCAGGCCGGATTACTTCTTTTGTCCACTAGAGATTAGTAAAACACTCATATTAAATGTCATACTATGCATACATTTTGTCAAGCTTGTGATCCGGGTCACTTGCCAACTTTCTGTGGAGACCACACAATGTTTTCAAATGCATGAGAAATACAATAAAAGGTTAAGAAGAGAAGTCCAACTCTACAAGACCACACCGAAGACCCATTTAGTTCAGTAAACTGTTTCAAAGTGGTGAACATTTGGGAAAAGAGTAAGAGACCAGGGCAAGCAGACAGAGATATTTCCCTAATATATTCTACCAGTTCCTGGCACTGTACAATCTAGGGATTTTCTAAGCCAATGGTTGCATCAGCACCTTAACATTTCATAGGCCTAGGTGGAGTTTTGTTCCATGAACTTGTCTCATTGCTGTGCCTGGGAATATCAGAAAGTCAAGCTCCCCCCAAGTCATTTGCTTCTACTGGGGTTCCCTTGACAAAGAAGCAGTGAAACCCATAACAATTCAGCAGATAAGTACCTGGAAGACAGACAGCTGGCTCAGCTTCACTTTGGATGAGAGCTCAGTGGTGCTGCTAGATGGAAGAAAGCATTTCAACAGTAAACCACAAGCCTGGAATTAGATTTTAACTGAATGCATCTACCAGTCCATGTTTACGAGCCACTTTATATTTGAGGCAGCTTTCTTAGACACCCAAACAAGAACAGCACCCAAGACCTTTTCCTAATGAGGAGATGCATCATTTCAGAGCACAAACAGGAGTAACCAATTTTACCCACATTTTCATCACACCACAGCTAAGCTCAGCTGGGGACTAGTCATTAGTTTCAGTCAGCCTAACGTGAAAGTTTAAGAGTGTTGGGTTAAACAGTCTAATGATAATGAGAGTATAATCTACAGGATTAACTACCAGTTGCTGAGTTGTTTCAAGAAGTGGGCAGTACGAGCTTGTCTTTAAAGATCCAGCCACTGAAGACAGTGCTGACTGACCCAAACCTGACCCTCTGCAGACCCCAAGGCAGAACGTGCTGGCTGTGGTTTACTCCATCAGAACAAAGGAGTCAGAGTCCCTGAGTCTATAAAGCAAGATTCAGATATACAAACACAAAGCAGAGACTATAAATGAGACAGCCCTGAAGGGAAGGGAGCATACAAACTTCTGAGTAGAAGTAAAATCTGTGCAGGACATCATTCCAGGAAGAAGCATGCATCTCTCCCTTTGTGTAGCTCAAAAAAAATAATAAATAAATAAATAAAATAAAATAAAAAAAATTGTGGCTACACAATAAAGCTTGTTACTTGGGGAACTTAGCAGGTCATGAAAACGCACTAAAATCTATTGTATTTCAGATGAAAACATTTCTTCTGAGGCATATGCCTTTTGGGAACCATGGTGGCACCTAGACACTCATAGATGGATTTTTCAAGTCACCCTGTCAGCACAGAGTCCCTGAAGAGCTCGCCCTCAGATTCTAACCAGACAAAACTGAAGAAGGAATCAGAGGCACTGAAGGATTTGCCTGGAGTCATGAAGGCTCAGAATAATGGAGAAGAAAAGCAACCCTGCTTCTTCTGAATTCCAAGCTCGTTCCCAATGTCCCAAGCTCTGCACAAAATTCAAGCCATATGAAGGATGAAGAATGGGGACAAAACTCATGAAGAGTCTAATGAAGATAAACCATAGACAATACTGGAAAGAGCAAAGTAAAGTGGATGTACATGGCATAAACTCAACAGGGCTAAGAAAATAACAGAGAATCATTTATTAGCACAAATAGATTAAATTGATATATATTTGCACAACACATTTCCAAGAACAATTGCTTGAACACATTGATTGAACACATCCCGTAACGCAAACCAAATGCATAGGGAAATTAAATGTCAGACAAAAGCCAGTAGAAAAAAATATAATACATATATGTATATAGAGAAATAAACATACATATATATATTTAAAGAAATACTCTAGAGGTATCTCCTGGAAATCATATTTGAACTCCTCCTTCCAGGCTAAGCTGTTTTGTTCTGAAGTTAAGACTTCAGAAAAGCTACACTATGAAAAGCAAACAAGGAACTCACCCATAATATTAGATTTCATGGGCAGTTGTAATTCTATTCTTAGATGGGTGCATTGTCCTCCTAGCATTTATTCAACAACAAAATAGCCTAAAACATCTTTTCACTACATACCAGAAAGAGGGTGGAGTGTTCACCACATCTTTCAGCTAAGTTTTCAAATATTTGCAGAAGGAACCACTTGTTTGTATATATGGAAACTAAAATCCCAACATATAGTAGGAGATCGTACGGTATGTTCAGCAATAGAGAAGCAGTCTTTGTAGTATTATCCAAGCAACTGCAGGAGCCAGCTCACTTTTCAGAGCACCAACAGAGAACAGCTATGAAGACTGTAGGCTGCTGCTATCCTCACCTGAGTCTCCTAAGAGCATCACTGTTTGCAAGATTTGATATTGGTAGTGTTGGGGAAAAGAGGAAGTCCAAGGGACCAGATTAACTTTTCATTCTGATATACACACGATGGTATACACCATCATGAAATATTGCCTAAAATAAATCCAGTTAGGATTACATTGGGTACACCTAATTTCCATCCTGAAGAATAAAATGGCTGATGGAGATGATCACAAAAGGCTGATCCGACATTCTTCACACACCCCAAGCGCAAACACATATCAAAGGGCTTTAGAGGGGGGCAGTTAAAGAATGGATCCCAAGTGTAACCAATTATTTCCAGTGATGGAAAATTTAAGCATAATCCAAAAAAAGCACAGAGAGCGAGACACTGGTTTGGAACAAATTCCAGTACTCCATCACTTCCTCACATATGAATTATTGCAGTGCCCTCATGGATATTTTTAATTCTCTTGTTATATAAAAGTATATAAATTCAGGAAAAATGGGAGGAAGATCCTCATTTTAAAGAAAACATGCTGATTCCCAGAGGACTGGAAATGCACTTCAAGAGTAATTTGTCTTAATGTAAATCTAAACCAAGGCTATTTTTGATTCAATGACTGAACTCATAACTTACAAAATGTAATTGAAACATTTGTCAAGAGCTGCAAACCAATTGTTGAAAGGCATGCATTTGTCATGGGATGTTAAATATAAGTTTACACAAGTGCAGAAGGTTTTGCTGTGATGAGCCCTTTACAGAAACAGTTAATTAATGTTAAATTCAAGCCTCATTCATAGTAATTAGCAAAGCTCATCTTAGTAAAGTGTCTTTAGCAGCCAATACTTGTCATCTGGAGAATAGAACAAATCACATAAAAACACTTACGAATATGGGAGTGATTTAGAGTTTATTAATAATACAAAGAACAAACCTGTTTTCTGTCTCTTCAAGGAACCATTGTAATTTGCAGATTGCAACGCAAAATGAGATGGAACACAATGATTAATCTGTGAGCTATGGAATAACTACTGTACATATAACAGATGTCTGTTGTGACAAGGGGCGCATTACCTCCATGTTTATATTAAGAAAGAAGAGGGATTCAACTGTTTTACATGGGAGAGTTGTGGGAAAGATCTCAGAACACTCCCTATGAGAAGGTGGGGAATTATAAATATTTGCAAGTGTTTATTCAGGTGCCAAGTACAGTACACTGGTGAAACATGGTCTGAATGCAACAGGGAGAGAAGGAGAAAACATCTGATGTAAATGTTACTGGCTTCATTCCACTGGTACAGATATTGATTCGATTCATCTCTCTTGGCCAACACCAGCACTGTGCCAAAACTTGCATGTTCATTAATGTCAGATATGCAGATGACAGGATTTTTTTTCAAGATAATACCTTGCTGGACAAAGAATGCTATTAGAAGCAGTTACTAGCAGTTATTAGAAGAGTAATTAGAAACACAGGAAGTGGCTTATCTTCACAAAGGTGTGTGGATGTCAGGCTCTTTAGAGAGATGGTGTCAGCTACCCTTCCTCTTTCCTTTTGCAAGCAGCTGACACACAGCCTTTGCTCTCCTCCCACCACCACCAGTTTGCATCACTAGCCAGGTTCACTGAGGAACATGGGAAGTCCGTCTGCCTTTGCCAGGAAGGCAAAAGGAAGGTGGACAGTACCTGCATGCAGCAAGAATTTATTACAAGCCCTCACTACATTGTTGGGATTCTCTGACTTCTGATGGGAGAATTGGGGTTATTTAGCCTAGAGGAGAGAGGGCTCCATGGAGACTTTATAGCATCCTTCCGGTATCTAAAGGGGGCCTACGGGAAAGCTGGGGAGAGACTCTGTCAGGGGGTTGTAGTGACAGGACAAGGAGTAAGGGTTTTAAAAGAAAGTAGAATTATACTGGATATAAGGAAGAAATTCTTCATGATGAGGATGGTGAGGCACTGGAACAGGTTGCCCAGGGAAGTTGTGGATGCCCCATCCCTGGAAGTGCTCAAGGCCAGGCTGGATGGGGCTTTGAGCAACCTGATCTAGTGGGTGGCATCCCTGCCCATGGTGGGGAGGTTGGAATTAGATAGTCTTTAAGGGCCTTTCCAACCCAAACTTTTCTACGATTCTAATGTAAATACAGCTGCCCTCAATGAAAAATCCCAGTGAAGCAGACATTAGATGTAAAGGGTAGGATTTAGCTCAAGTCACCTACACATGAGCTAAGTGCTTCAGTGCTCAGATCTCTTCATCTAAAGTTAAGCTGTAGCTGATCTCTTCAACAACCCTCTGATTTCTAATGATCACACTTAGTTCATATCAGGACACCTATACATATATATTTAAATGTGGGTGCCCAAATTTACAAACTGAATCCACCTAAATTTTGTTTTTATGAAAAAGAGAAAGGGAAAACTAAGACATAATGTTGCTGTTTATTGAGATGGGCACTTCCCTCTCATCTGCACATCTTATTATCATCCATTGAGTCCTGCCAGTGCTTATATCCAGTGATCACATTGTTAGGCACTCACATCCATTCTTTGCTCTGCAAACTGATCCAACCATATAAAAATGAGGAAATCTCAACTGGATGTTTCTCTCTCCTGTTTAACAGCTTTGAGTCCAAATAACACACAGTTAATTCCAATATCTTGCTGTTTAAGTTTGCCCCCTAATGGGAAATAGCTCCAGTGCCCATCAGATCGATTCCCTTTCTTTCCAGCTATTAGCTGTGGTGAGGGGGTTGGGAAGGGAGTGGTTTCAGAGCACAGCAAGCTCCATTTGCCCTCAGGGACACTGTTAGGAAATGATCCCAATTAATTAATACACCCTTAGGAACTCTGTAATCTGTACCAACACAGTAAAATCATGGGACCATAATCAGCTGTTGGTTCCATCCCCCATTGCTATAGGTAGCTAGTAAGAATTACTTTGCTAAATGATGATAAACAGGCAAAAAAAAAAAAAAAAAAAAAAAAAAAAAAAAAAGGGGGGAGGGGAGGAGGGGAGAAATAGAAACTAGGCTTATATCTGATACACCCTGAGGCTCCCAAAAGCCTGGCAAAAAAAAAAAAAAAATAGCAAAACTGAGCAAGATAGGAGCTCAGTATGGATAGTGCTGATTAGCTCTGCTTTTCTTACCACTCATGGTGTCAACGTCTAATTTCATTTTAAACCAGTTCTGGAAGAACTCAGAAAAAAAAAAAAAAAAATAAAAATTAAAAAAAGTCCACTTATGTTACATTGTCAGGAAATACTGGAATAGATAATGTCCAACCAGGGAAAAATATTTTTTTAATCAAGCCTGCACCTTGGTTTAGTAGAAAGTAACTCACTGACAGACTAGTTAACCATGCTGTGTATTCAGGTACAAAAGATGTGTTTCTGAAATCCTGACTGACTTAAAAAGTAACAGAATTGTGTCTTTCAGAAAACAACCTATCAAATATACACTCCCTGAAACTCATGGGAATAAGTGTAACTGTATTTATTTCACAGTGGTTACTGGTATAAAACTGCAGTATCACCAGGCAGCAAAGCAATGTTTGGCTCACTCTTCATTGAGGAAAACTCAATGTAAGATTTGTAGCATCTGATGCTGCCAGCTCTCCCCACGCTTCTAAAATATCATTTTCAACTGAGATCTGGAAAACTTACGTATATGAAAACAGTCTTAAATTATATGCAGCGCAAAATGTGCCAGAATCAGAAAACAAAGTATTACCAAGAATGTCTTTTTCTTACAAAATAGAAGTTGTTTTTGAAGGGTTTCCTTTAAACAGAAACTGGAAGTGTAACTATAAACTCTGAATTCAATCTAATCTCTAATGAGAAGCCATTGCTACTGTGACACTGTGAGACCACCAGTTAAAATTCTTTTTATTAGAAATTATCATCACATAAGGCAGGAAACCATTGACATTGTGCATATGACAGGCAACTACTGTTTGATCGCTGAACATCCCACATGCATCAGAAGCTAGAATATGAAGCAAAGTGACAAAATCTCATACAGGAGATGCAAAATAGTTTAAAGGTGGATTGCTTTGGACAGGAAACGAGCATCTCAGGCCAACTTCCTTAAGCAGGCAACTGAAGGAAAAGTGAGCCATGCTACTGCTGAACATGCAGGAGCCCTGAAAGATGAGCCAAGTGTCTGGGGAATGTATAGGATTTCGGGACTGCCTATATTTGTCTTCTACACTGAATTTCATATGATATGATTAACAGAATGACTTGCAACAAAAATAAGATGGTATTTGCTAAAGGAAACGCTCCGTGTAGTTAAAATAACAGACTAGTCAGAGGAATACAACAATCCCGCTTATTTCCTGATTCGTCTACTCTGCCTGAGAGTGTGGAGAGGTGGGAGAAAAGAGAGCAAGATTTCCAGTCTGCAAAGCATGATACAAGCAAGGGATGGAGCACAGACCCCTGTCAGAGCACTCTGTGTACTACAACGTTCACAGAGAATGCAGACAAGAAGGTGTACATTTACCTCCCAAAATCCTAAACAAGCAGAACAGATAAACATAGGGAAAAGCAAGATGAAAAATAAATTTAGGACAAATAATTTGTGATTAAGAAACACCAAGGGAAAAAACAAACAAACACACAAAAACCACCAACCTCTTCTATGGGAATATCTTCCTGGCACACTTCAGCCTTAACTTTTTTTTTTTTTTTTTTTTTTTTTTTTTTTTTTATAGGGAGAACACAGAAACTATTTGGCTGAAAAACAGTGAAAAGAAAGAAGCAAATCCAGGTGCCATCTTGCAGCTGCACTTGTATGGAGCACATACTAACACTGCAGCTGAAGGGCATAAAAAGCTGTCAGATAAGAAAAGTAGCCTCTTCTGCACACGTGTAAGAAGCTACAGAAGCTGTAAACCAATTGCAAGGTAAATTTTCACTGAGGTTTTTCACATTTATTTGAAGGAAGGTATCTAATCATCTAAAAAGCAAAGTTATGGAGCAGTCTTTCAAAGCACAGTGGGACTAAAACTCAAGTCTGTGAAGACAGATTTCTCAGATTTAGATTATATGGCTGTTGAGGTTAGCAGTGGACTGGACTAGGTTTTGACTGGATTCAGGAGGTCTTTTCCTGTAAGTTTCCATGTAATGAATACAACGAAAGCCGGCAACTATGACACAAAGGCCACACATCACCACCTCCCATATTTTTCTGCTGAGGTGACCAGTTCACTTGCATGTAAGTAAAGTAGATACAGCAGGAGATAAAGTTGGTCAGTTCCCGCAAACCAGAAAGAGGCTGGCACAGAACTGAAACATCAGATCTTTTGATCAAAAGTAGTCAAATGGTTAACAAATGGTTTGATTTTCATCCCTGGTGACAGTTACCCAGAATACCAGAATTAATTTAATCCCAAGGGGAAAATTTGTCTTCAGAAGTGCTTATCAAACCATAAGCACATTCCCATTAGCAGTAGCTTTTGGGTGCCCAGTACTCTAAGTCAGTCAGAAGCCTGAGTTTGAATTTAGGTGTTCAAATCTTGGCAGTCTGTAAGAAAGGCTTGCACTAGTCTAACCACCTCTGTATCTAACCACCTTCATATTCTTCCCACAGACACATTCCTCCCTCTGACAAATTTGGTGGTGGGGGTAGTGGGTAATATTTGGAATAATCTGATCCATCTGGAAGCTTTCTAGTCCTAATCAACAGTATTAAAAGAAAACCCAATTTTTCCCTCCAAGCCCAAAAGTAAGCTTTAGTCTCCCAGATCAAGCAGCACTAATGAACTCAGATACATTTTATATAGCTATTCAACTATGGTCAGACAAAATGGAAAAAACAACTGCTGTCTTCCAACATATTAGAAAGATTTGAAACATTTCAATCCTAATCATCAAGTTTGAAAGTATGTTCACCACACTTGCAAAAATTTAGGACCACCTTTTATTTAATTATTTCCAGGAAATAATGGAAGATTCCTATTAAAAGTTAAATCCCAGGGCCACTGTTAGCTGAATGCACAATGTATGAGATCCTGTTTTAATACAGCTTTCAGGAGTTAGATTTTCACCATGCTTCAGGATGTAGTTTGAAATAAATGTTTGGTTATGAGCTGAACCCATTACTATAAAAGTGAGCAATACTGTAGCAAGAGAATATGTGACCAGCTGAAAGAAATACAGAATCATGAATCCTAAGCAAATAAAAACCTTTCATAAAGGAGACATTCCAAAATATATTTCCAAACAATGGTTGACTGCAACCAAGTAATTCACACCCCATTGTGAAACAAACATTAGTAATTTTTAGCAGACACTAGGACTCAGAAGCAAACAATGATCCCTCCTTCTCTCTCTCTCCACTTCCAGGCTGCTTTACCAAAAACAATGAGTAAAAGTAGCATTTATTAAGTCAAAGAACTGAATTCACTCACAACTCTAAGGGGAGTGGCTCAGTAAAGGTATTTTTTCCTCAAGTTCTATTTCTAGCAAAATGCTCTTAAAATATAATCAACCCACAGGCTTCAAAGCCCACTTAACACTCTAAAAAGATCACATTCTATCAAAAGTATTTTTGGCAAGAGCTGTGGCTATTGTCTTTAGTACTCCTCCTTCCAACAGCTGGTATGCTGTAACAGAAAGGCTACAAGCACAGACCTCGCATAGGTGACAGCCTGCACACACTAATTTTGTTAGTTATACTAATACTTGGACTTGCACTTTTTATTGGTAGCTGAAAATCAAGTGGCTCAAGTTTACTGAGTGGGGATAATGTCCACATGTCTACACGTTAAAATAGCAACCACTTTTGCTCAAAATTGCATCATATTTCAATACAATCAATATTTTCCTATCGAGACTAGAGAAAATTTTATCCTTATTTGGCCAAAGATGTTTTATGTTAATGTCCTCTGATCTTGCTAAGAGTATAAATAAAACTCAGAATGCTGAAAGTCAAGAATGCTGAAGTTTGCTAAAACTTCTGGTGCTTTCTTAGACTGGTAGGTATGAGGAACACCAGTTAACCTAAAAAGCCTCTCAGGGCACAGCTTTCAGGTCAAAAGCCTTGCCCCTGACTTCTCTGGCTTGTGCAGGTGGGCCATCCTTTTCTTCCCAGGAACTCTCTATCCTAACAGAAGTAACCAAGTGTCCATTTCCTCTCTGGCACTATGCCTAGCGAATGTCAAAAGGGAGGAACATGCTCACAAGTGACCTCAAACTGTTCACAAGTTTTTAGGACTAGCTAAAACCTAACATGTTTGGTGAGTTTATGAAATCTGTAATCCACATCTGGAATAAAAACCATTCAGATTATGTGGCCTAAAAAAATTAACAAAATCAGACTCTCCTGAGATTTTAAGCTTCCTTAACATCAAAGAAGAAATGAAGTGCACATTTTTATCACTTTTAATCATTAACACTGTCTGGTTGATGTTTTACCTTGTTTTAAAATGGAGGCTGCTTTCATTTTACCTAACCCATTCACCTGTCTATGCAGTACAAACTGGCACTTCAGAGGTTTGATTGCCACACAAAGATTGCCTGTACTTTTAATAACATTTGCTCTATCGTTACCAGTGTACACATCCTAGAAACAATACCTGTGTTTTGAAGACTTCAGCTAATGCTGAATTTGTCTGTTCAAAGAACAAAAGGGTTTCTTGAAGCCTGAGGAGACTGACTCCATTTTATAGAAATCTTAAGAATTTGTTATTGCACTGCAATAAAAGCATAACAGAAATCCAGTCATAAAAGCACTTCAGCAACAGTTACGTGCAAATGATTTTGCATTATGAGCAGTTCTAATGTGCCATTCCAAAAACTTCTCCTTCTAAGATTTGCTCTGAAAGTTTTGGTCCAAACATGAAAGTTCAGAAAAGTGGACATTTTTTACTGTTGCAAATATAGTGCATCATGTCTTAGCTGGATTGTTTAAGGCTTCCACATTGTTCTAAGCATTGCTTAAATTCTGAGGTTGAGCTTGTTGTAGAAGATGTGTGCTTCTCTGAAAGAATTGGCCTCAGGAATTTACTTTGGTTTCACTTAAAGGCTGGCAATACAACTGTCAGGATACTAAAAAAAGATGTCTCTTGCTTTTTTGTCCTGTTTGGAGAAAGGAGATGTGTGCCTGGTAGAGGTTCTGAGTAGTATAACATGGTCCTTTGCCACGAGGGGCAATAACATCCCTCAGGACAGAGGAAACAGTCAGACAAAGACTGCACTAATACTTTCCCTGCAGAATATTAGGATTTGTCACATCAGGGCACCACACCACTGCCTCTTACACGAGTCCCCTGAAAGTCGGTACCTTGCCCAAATATAAACCTTGCCCAAATACAAACCACAGGCCTTGCACCAAACATAAACCACTCAGTCACAAGTTACCACCAAACACCACCTAGACAAGGGCAAGGGCAAGGCAAGCAGAGCCCTACTCCAACCAACTGCATAACCACAAGCAAACTGTCTCACTCTTCAGAGAGATTGTCCTGGCACCTCAGGAGCCCCTTAGCCCTCCCACAGACCTTGTCCTGTGTACTCAGTCTTCCCTGACTTCTTCAGGCTGGATAACTGTGAACCCTTAAGACATGAACAAAAGCTGCAAAGGCCTCTGTGTGACTCCTGCCATACAGAAGTATGAATGAAGCCAAAACTTTATTTTCTGCTTTTTCTGCTGAACAAACCTGTCCATGATGAGACCTAGCTCAATGCTTTAGTGAATGAGAACAACAAAACAGATGTCTATATTCTGCCTCAAATCTCCTTGACGAAATGAAAATATATATTTTAGAATCTCCAAGACGTAGCAGGGGATAAATGGTGCTACATACAAAATTTGCTAACCATAGGAAAAAAATAAAGAAATAAAAAATGTTTAATTACACACCCCTTTTGAAGCCTTATTTGAGTATTTTTTGTACCACTTTATTCCTCCTAAAGCCTCAATATGTAAATTAAGCTCACACAGACCACTTGCATCATGATTTCAAGCCATCCAAAAGTTCAGCTTGATTGACTGTCCAAGAACATATTTCTGGGAGGAAGGACTTAGCATAATCACTGCTTGAAAATGGTCTATAAAAGAAAGGGAGAGAAATAAAATGGATCTCAGACCTCATGGATCTCATGCATTTAGTGAATAAAATACTGAAGTTCCCTCACACATGGATGCCAAAGGTAAGTTTGGCTTCTGGAGTTTTCTGTGTGTATGTAGAAACATAAAACCACACAGGGTTACAAAGCAGCAGCTATGCTGTGTTTGCTTAACAAATGAAATATAGATACTTCAATGAAAATTAAACAGTCAAGTCTTTGTTATTGTAGTAGAGCCAAACTAGTGTAAAAATCCATAGAATAAATAATCTATATAATCCTCTGGATAAAGTAATTCAACAGAATAACTCAAATCAAGAATTCGCTTATGCCTGTCTGCATGACTAGGTCTCCATCTTTAATTTAAACTGCAAATAGAATATGCAGTTATCTTCTGCAGGGCTTTGCAATTGCTTTTCTCTAAATTGGTTGTAGGATTCAGATGGTCCTTAATCTGGATGGGACGAGATATGTCATACAGAGTCTTGTTTCCAATTTCTGTTCAGGTTTTCATAATCAATTTCTTAATAGGATTATGTCAGGGTTCATTCAATTATCTCAGCACAGAGCCGAAAGTTTTCCTCAGTGCTGTGCATCACAGCAACACTCCTATTCTTGCTGTGACATATAATAATGTAGTTTATTCCCTATGTATTTGTTGCTGTTGGCCAGCAGCCCAACTGACATAATGCTGGGTATGTCCTTAAAGAAACAAACAAACAGTGGATGGAAGAAAAAGGCAGAAATCTTTTCCAAGTCAAGCGTACAGTATGAAGGAGAGTCACTCTGCTTAGGGGGGGGGAAACAAAAACAAAAACAAAACAAACAAACAAACAAACAAAAAAAACAACAACGAAAAAAAAAACCTAAGAACTAATCCAAAACTCTCTGAATCATGAAGTATTAACAGTCAAAGCAAGGGGAAAAGCAGGAATAAATAGGATCACACCTCTCTGAAATTCCACTACTGATTTCTGTGAGAACCAGAGGCACTTCTGAAAATCCTGACAGGCACTGATGTTTGTTGTCCCCTCAGTCTGCTAAAAGCTCCTGCCCACTGCTACAGAAAGACCTCAGGCACAAACTAAGCCATGTGCGGGTGCATTTCATTGTTTAGTACAGGCTCTCTGCAAGTATTTCTGCCCCTAAATACTAAGGTTTAGAAAAAGTCAGACTCTTCAGTAGTTGGACCAGGTGCAAAGATGCTAAATTCAATGGCTGTGTGCACCATGCAAACCAGCACAGGGGTTTGTCCTATTCCCTCATCTTGATAAACGAAAAAAAAAAAAAAAAAAAAAAAAAAAAAAAAAAAAAAAAAAAAAAACGACAAGGTTTGTAGGAAGTCTCTGTTTGGGGGCTAGATGCACACGACTGCAGCAGAGTGCATCCTCAGCAGGAAACTCAGCAGTCTCAGCAGTTCACCAGTGTGAGGTTACCACTGCAAGGCATGCAGGGCACTGGGGCAGGGCTGCGGCCCCTGGGGCAGGATGCCCACCTAAGGGAGAAGTTCCTCCGTCCCTCCCGGACACCCGAAGGGCTCAACCCCTACCGAGCCGCCTAAAAATCCCATTCAGCCCTGATGCACCCGCTGCCAAACCACCTCTGCCACCGCCGCTCGTAGCCGACACGACAGTGCTGGAGCAAGCAGCCAGCTCGTTCCGGGGCCAAAATTTCTGCCCTCAACTTCCCTCCCCTTCCCCCTGGGCCGGGGTCGCTCCGTGAGCGGCGGCTGCCGCCTGGCGTCCGCCCCGCCGGGAGCTGGGGGCGGCGCAGGGGGAGGCGTGCAGGGAAAAACTAAAACAAAACAAAACAAAGAGTAAGCACATCTGAAAAATTCCTCTACCCTGCTAGGAGATAGCACGCGATAAATCTAGGAGCGCTAACTCAACATTTCTGATCACAGCCATGAGAAACGAGGACACACACCAGTGAGTGTCCCCCACTACCCAGAGAAGTCATTTTGTGCCTTTATTTTTTATTTTTGTTTAATTTAATTCATTCTTGGAGCAAAGGTTTCCCCATGGGGGAAAAAAAAAATGCAATGGATATAGATTCTCAGCATGTTTCTTTCATCTAAATATTATTTTCATTACACAACTTTTTTTTTTTTTTTTTTACCTTTTTTTTTTTTTCTCCTAACTTGAAAACCCAGTCTTAACTCTGGAAGCGTTCAAGGCCAGGCTGGATGGGGTTTTGAGGCTTTGAGCACCTGATGTAGTGGGAGGTGTCCCTGCCTGTGGCAAAGGGGTTGAAAAATCAGTGGGCTTTAAGGTCCTTTCCAACCCAAACAATTCAGTGATTCTATGACTTTAAAGCCTCCTAAAATCAGTTCAGAGGTATATAATGGAGTTTGTCTTTTATTGCAAACAGTTTCCACATGGGCAGAGCACACAGGTTGGTAGACCTTGCTTCCTTTTTTTTTTTTTTTTTTTTTTCTTTTTTCTCCTAACCTTATACCCCTGTATGGCACCAGTCTTCAGAGTCTTCAGAGAGGGGAGCTTTCTGCAGGGGTCAAGCACACCTCAGGACAGGCATCTTTGTTCTGAGCGCACTGGAAAATGAGGTCAGCTGTGTCCAAGGTCTTTGTGTTTCTTGTATGAGTCTGAAAAGTCTCAGATAAGGGAGTAAGATAAGAGGGCAGCAATGCAGTGTTACCCAAGAGCAATCAGAGCCCCATCCCCATGGCACTGAGCAGCGGATAGGAATAGCTCTGCATTTCCTCTGGTCATCCCTGGACTTCATCTCTCCTCTATGACTACTTGAGACCTAAAAGTCACAAGCTCCTAACAGTCTGAAGTGAACACTGCACGTATGTCCTCTAAACAAGTTGTCCACAAAGTGCTGTTCCAGCCCTACAAGGTCCCAAAGTAGCCACCAGCTGCCCCAGGGGACAGGCAGCTCTGGGGCAGAGAGCAGCAAGAGGCCAGGGGCTGCAGTCAGGGACTCTGGGGTATGGGCACACAGATGAAGGATGGGGGAGAGGAGACAGCACATTTTGTGCATGTGCCATAAAGGCAGCAGTAACTCACAGCTACTGTGGGTATCAGAGAGGTCAACCCTGGGGAACTACACTAAGCACTTGCTGAGCAAAATACTGCCCATTCTGCCAAAACCCACATTGCAGGAAAGAATGAGGATAAATTAATAGATCATTCACTAAACATATGTATTCCCAAAGTTCAGTGTTTTCCTAGTTCACTGAACAAATCCTTATTTGCTAGGACATTTCCAGTCACTGAAGTTTAGAAATCCAGTCAATTACTGAAGAGAGGGAAATTGGATTATTCCTATATTTATCTCCTAGCAAAACAAAAAGCTTGCAGAATATACCTAACTGTCTATGAGAGGAAAAAAAAAATATAGTAAATTAAAAGGATTTTAAGTCCATTGAGAGAAAGGACCTAATCCTGACTGTGACAGTATTCTAAGAAAAAACACTTAATCTCTTTAAATTCATTCTATAAATTATGTAATGTACGTATTTATTTGCTAGGAAGTGTAAGCAGATCATAAAACAATATATGTCATGGGAGATGCACTGTAAAATAGACAGTTGTTTAAGCCTCAGGTGTCTCATAAGACAAAGCCAGACAGTGTTCAGCCTAACTAGCCATACCTTCAGCATGAGCTTAGGAAAAAGAAGAAAAAAGGTTTTCCCAAGCCAAAAACACATAGAGATTAAAACTCCTGGCTGACAGATGCCATTCTCCACTGCTTTGTGCAGACACAAGGATCCTGGGCAAGCTGGGCAACCAGCTCTTCTAGCTTTCTTTTTTCCACATAGTTAGACAGTTGAAAATGATTATTTTGTTAAAGTTGAAAAGGAGCATCTCTTTTTTTTTTTTCCCCCCAGTGGGTGAGTGTACATGTGTGCAGAAAGGTTTCATAAAAGAACACCTGAAACTTAGCTCTTCTGGAGAAAAGTGGCTTGAGCTGCACATGAACTATGCTTGTGGGGGTAAGCAAGGAGAAGTTCTGGCTAAAATACCAAGGCAAAATTCCCCAATCTTAAAATATATGAAATATATTTAATATATTTTAAAATATACATGTTAATATACATATATTAATATATATATATTAAATATGTTTAGCATTCATTTTGTGCAGACAAGGACTGAGGTTGGACATTTAAACTTGATGTCACAGAGGATGTTTAGCAAGGCTTCCAGAAACACACACACACCTGTCTCCAAGGGCTTTAAAACCAAGACATCAGTGCTTAAACCACCTGAAACAGCTACAGGATAAGACAAAATCTCTTCAAGTGAAAGAGCTGACACTTTGACAACCTCTTCCCACCTAGGACAGTCTTTACCTACCTACATGCATACATACTCTAAACTACAATCCCATTAATCCTAACTGAAAGCCGTTCTCTTGCAAATTAACGTCACTTCTTGATGGATTTTTTTTTTTTCTGCTCAAGTTGAAATATACAAAGCAACTATTTTCAAGGACCACTAGCAATTTTAATATCACTTCCATATATGTGCAAGTGCCCTCAACTGCACTCACAGTGTTCACAGAGCATGCCATCCCTGAGGACGGATGAGTTCACTGCAAGGACTGAACATAGTTGGAGACTGCCTTGTGTATTTTTAGTGAGTATAGATTTCTTAATGATTGCTCTGCTGCTATTAAGGAAGAAGTTTGTGAGGGGTCGACTTTAATGTTACAGGAGAAAGACAGGTTACAGCCATGCACAGGAGAAAGTTTCAGTTTTCAGCACAAATCTGTGGGGCCAACTCTGCAAATAGAAGCCTAGTGTTTCATGTGGCCTTGATTCAAAAATCCTAGAGGGGGTTCAGTTGTTTCCACTCCAAAGAAGCAAACCATTTCATTGTCCTCTGAAATTCTTACATATTATTTATAAACCTTCAGACATCAAAATAAGTGGAATAAGCCAAGCATACAAAGTAAACGATGTATATTTTGAATTGTTGTTTGCAGCAAGTGACTATGAGAATGAGCAATGGGAATACAGGTTCTTCCTGCGCCTATAGTCATGCTTTTCTGCTTTCTTGAATTCTGTTAGATTATTTAACAAGAAACCAATTCAAAATTCACTGGAATAGATAGCTATGCCTATAGCAACAAACACTACTTCAGCATCGTCCAAAACATCAGAGATGAGGAAAAGAAATAGAAGATATTTTTTCTTTACTTGCAAGAACTGATTTCATATGCAGGGAAAAAAGAGCATCTCTGTCTCCCTGAAGATACTTCAGGGCAACCTAAAGACCTGTGCCATTGCTTTTGTCCATCTTGCATCTGAGGAGTACTTCTCTCTTAGGCAGCTTTGTGTGTCCCAGAATGGATGTTTTCAGTTCAAGAGCAGGATTAAATAAATAAAGAACAGATTCCTGAAAAAATTGTTTTTGTTTTCTTGGAAATAATCCCACATATCATTTCCAAATCAAACAAAACATTTGGCAGGACCTAAACCAAACATTTCAGTCGGTATTGGTGCTTCCCTGAATACAGCCTCTTCCTTTAGCATGGTGAGGACGTGAGGACATTTACCTGAGGCATGGAAAAATTAGGTTCGGTGCCATTCACTGTGTAAGGGCATTTCATTCTTATCATTTGCCTTCTACATGCCTTGCTCGTCACACTACAAGTGTTGGTCAGACACAGTTCCCTCGACTTTCCTTGTTCACACTGCAGAGCTTTGTGAAAAGCATTCAGCTGTTGTCTTGAGGAGGAATTGGATTACATCTCCCACTCCCAGCACATCTCAGCTCTCTATGCATGTCTTTTTTTCCAATGAAAACTTGCACATTAATAATGCATGACATAACACAACCCTGTCACTCTGAGGATGATCTACCTGTACATATCCTTTAGGCTCATAGTTCATGCCCTATCCTTAGCAAGGTGGAGGTACAGGACAGAAGATGTGAAAACCCTGGTCTGGAAGAGGTGGTTTTCAGAACTGGGTCTTCCACATTCTTGCTGGACTGGCTATTGAGTAAGTCACAGAAATGCTTGACTCCTTTTTATTCATCTAGCATAAAACAGCAAAATTCACGCTACCCAGCAAGTTCAGACAAACAGCTTTAGGATGCCAAATCTGCATTTTTCCTTCAAGAAAATAAACCCTCTCCGCTATCCTGCTTCCAAAGGGATTAACAGGAATCTGCCAGCCCATCCCTCCAGGCTTGCCTATACAAAAGCAGCACTCCAAAAGAGCATTTATCTCTTGAGTCAGAGTGGTTTCCCATCTAGTAAATAAAATATTTCTTGCTCCTAATAAAGAGCAACAATTCATAGCTAATATCTTTAACAAGAACTTTTGATACATTTCCAGAAAATAAACCTGCAACTAATATCCTGGGACTGAGAACATTACTGATCTTGCCAAGTCAATCTAGTTTGGCTTGGAGTGTAAGGAAGATCATATAGGCCCTCAGGGTAGGATTTCTCAGAATGGGCTCAGGGTGAGCAGTTCTAGAGAGCAAGAGGCAGAAGGGAGTTAAAGGATGGGGGGAAAACTGCCCTCTCTGGCACAGCAGCCCCTGACTGGTCCCCAAGCAGAAAGGATATTCATATTCCATTCCTGACCTTCACAGCACTGACACATACATACACTGTAGCACCTGTCTTCAATAAAACCCTTACCTTCCATCTCACCATCCTTATTTCACACCACTGAGCACAGGATGGCCCCAGAGGACTCCACTCTGAGTACTGTGAAAGCTTCTGGGGAGTTCACAGCCAAGAAATTTAGAGGTGTGGAAAGCATGAAATATACAACAGTACAAACCAGGAAAATAAAAACATACAGAACATACAGAACAGAGAAAACAAGAAATGATTCAGAAACTTTTTTTTTTTTTTTTAAGTGAGAAGAACAGATGGATGGAAATGCTAGATAAATGCTGCAGCAAATGTCCTTTTCATGACGTGATGGGGTTGGAGGGAGGGAGGCAACTGCTTGCCACTTCGGTCCAAGCAGGATGTGTTTCACACATATGATATTTGGTGAGCACAACAGGAGTCATGTTCTCCTGAGAGAACCGTGGAGACAAATATTGTGTATATATATATATATATATATATATACGTGTGTATATATATATATATATATATATATATACACACGTATATATATATATATATACGTATATATATATATATATATATACGTATATATATATATATGTATAGTCTGTTCAGTATGAGGATTGATATTGGGCATCTGCAGGCAGAAAGAAGACTGTTCAGCTTTGTGCACACAGTTACAAAGACCTGATAAAGCAGTGCTAGCTCAAGATGTACAATTTCTGGATTTTGCACCTACCTTCATTTCTGCAGTGTTCCTTCCATGCACTAACAAAACCCCTTCAGGAGACAGCATTTCCCCAGCCACAACACAGTGCAGGTAGAGGGGGACTGTTCAGCTGGGATTCTCTTACATGTATATTCCCTGGCACACCAGGAATCTGGATGCTCCCTCAAAGCAGAACTCTTCTCAGAGACGAACAGCAATGATATGAGAACGCCCACAAGCTGTCTCGAAGGAAATCATGGCAAGATACAAGGAAACAACTTTTCCATCAATACAGTGGTCAAGCACTGGAACAGAGTGCCTTTAGAGGTTTTAAAATCTCTGTTCCATAACTTGATGGGACGCAGCCCTGAGCAAGGTGCTCTAACTGTTAGCTGTCCTTGCTTTGAGCAGGGACCTGAAACAGATGACCTCTGTAGATCCCTTGACACCAAACTGTGCTGTGAGTGTGCTTTCTTCTCTCCGCTCTGTCCTTAGTGTGTACAGCTGATCCCCAGTAATACATGACAGTTCATTACACACCCAGTTACACACTGGCCTCTCATACAGTTGTAATATTTTAGCACTTGACTCCTAGTCAGTCTGTGAGAGGCAAAGCTTGGTTTATTGAATCTCAAGCACCATCCATGAGTGGTACAGACCCTTATGGGTCTTCACAAAATTAAGGTCTGAAGCTATGTCCTCTGCTTCAGGCACCATGTTTTGTAAAACTCAAGGTAACTCCCTACCCTCATTTCTTCCCAGCACTCACTCAAGGTCACGTGATACTTTTTGTCCATTTGACTCTCTTTCTCATCACAACAAAACCATCACGGTCACCTAGCTGTCAGAGGCCTGTGGCAGTTGTGTGTGGACAGACCACAACAACTCTTTGAGGAGACTTACACATGTGCTCAACTGATGATGTACAAGTAGAAGTCCTACAACTCCTGCTTGCACCCAAGGCACAGCTGAAACAGCAGAGCCTGTGCCTAGCTTAGCCATACCTCGGCCATCACCAAAGAAACCTTTAGATCTGTTCAACCCTCCTTAGGCTCAGAAGACTGAACATTGCCTAGGAATTCCCCTTGAAAATGCTGGGATTTGAGCTGCTTACAGGCAATCTTGTTTCCTTCTTTTATCCCCACTGAAACCTAGCTGTGATTAATATTCACATATTCTGCTGGATTCTCTCTAAGCAGTACTAACAGATCACTTGAAAGCCTTCAAGGCTTCACTCCTTTTGATGTGGTTTTGCTGGCCAATACAAAACCTGGGTGAAATTACAGCCCGATTGAAAGCCATAGCACATCATCCTCTTTAAAATCCAGCAGCTTCCTGACATAGTAATGAGCTGCCTAGGAATATTCATCTTAACGTTTTACATGACAAAATGGGGCAGCACCCTACTTCAGTAAGACAGAAGTTTATGGGATCACTTGTTCAAAGCCTCTGCTGAACCTTCTGCTCTCCCACGTGCACTCCCAGATGTGCTCTTGCCTCCCACAGTAATGGAGGTCTCAGGAGCCACTGATGAAGAACAGCAACAAAGCCTTCCTTTCCATCCAGAGCCTTCCCTAAAGGAGAGATCTGGGGAACTATGTGGAAGCCTCCCTCATCCCAATGCTCCAGGCAGAGCAGCCTCCCCAGACCATAAGAGACCAAATTGCTTGTGTGCAACTGGACTACCCCAGGTGATGCCTGAGAGATCATGCTGTGTTTAGGAACAGCAGCAAAATGGGGATGCTACCAAAGCTGGAGATTCAGTTTACAAATGTTTGCCTTGTGAGAAAAATCAGGTTAAAAAATATAGAGAGCAGCTAGCTAGCATAGTGATGTCAGTTAATAATTTTCACGTGGGATTTTGTGAATTTCTGTTCTGAGCTACCTGAAACTCTATGGCATAAGAAGCCCTTGCTAAAATACTTTATCTGTGCATAGCTCATTCACTCCTTTGAGCATCTATCATTCAATACTAAGGCAAATACTGAGAAACAGTTTTCTATTGTTCCTGCCTCTGCAAACAGGCATTAGAATAGGACTCACATTGTACTTGGGATGAGAGATGAGGTGAAAGGAGGGCTCTGGTGCTGCCTTTCCCTGCTTATTCTCCTCCAATACAGGGAAAACATCCCAGTCATACCTGTGATCATGCAAAGCTTTGCTTTCTATTCACATGTGTATTATTTTTATGTGCCCCCTAAAATCTCCAGAAACTGATGCTTAAAATAAAGGAAAAATGCAGTTTACCTTACATGTGAGCTATGAAGGCACTTCTTGGGACGTTATACTTATAAAGCAACCAAGTGTTCAGACACTGTCTGAAGAGCACACAAAGGTCTTGGTCTCACAGCATACACACTTTATATACTCTTTATGTATTTCCTTCTGACAGCTCCAACCTCACTTCTTCAAACAGCAGCTTTTTACATTCATGAAAACAACAACAACAAAAAAAAGGTCAATATTATACAACTCTGATCTGGCTTGCAATGCCCTACTGTTAGTGTGAGTCTCTAAAAGGACCAGGTGACTTAGGCAGACCCAAAATTTAGTGCTCACTTCAGAGTGGCATTGCTATTAGACATGTGACAACAACCAGCAAAAAAAAATGAAGCAGAGCTTAATTCCCTTAGAAAATGCCCCCCACACAAAACTACTTTTATTTTAGTCCAGGTGTATCTACAAGCATATAATGTTCAGAAAACATAAAAAGAAGCTTAGCACCCAGACTTGTTGAGAGAGATGGGTGATGGGGCTTTTTCTCTGGTTAATCCCTTTGTGGGAACACAGCCCAAAACTCTCATACTTTAAAGAAAACTTTCACAAGCTCTGACATGCAACAGGTATTGGAGTTTTCATCTGGCCTACCTATGTGACCTGTGTCTTAGTTTACTGAATAAAAGGATATGCAGCTAGACAAAGATGCTGAAAAGTGAGGCCCATATGGATATATTTAAGAAAAGCTCTTTTTCCCTTTCTCCCCCCTCACTGAACATCTATTTTGGCTAGGGAGAAGGTTGGCAGGGTTTGGGTTCTGGCCATGAGGAACTCAGCCCAGCAACCTGGTCACTCAGTGGAAGAATCAAGGCATTCAGCACAGCTCTTGTTGATCCAATTATAAAGGATTTACATTAACGCAATTGTGCAGTGAGCAGAAACTTTCTAAGTGGAAAGATCTGCTTCAGTTGCCGTGCTAGTGTGTTTGCTTATTCCTGCCAAATAAACAACATCGCCTGCTGGGTGATTGGAAACAAGTGTAAGAAGTTCTGGTCATACGATGCTAATCCTTACAGTATAATCTCAACTCTGCTCCACAATGGCTTCTCCAAATTGGAGAAGGCTGAGCTGGTCACACAGCAAAGTCTGTGGGTTGGCAGGGGGAGCTAGCTGTGTGGCCACTTGAGATCTTGCCTGAAGCTAGACTGAGGATGGGAAACACCAGGGGCTCATAACCTGCCCACCTGCCTCCCCACGGGCTCGGTGCTCCTTGTACAGGCCCCTCTCCTTTGCAAAACTTGCAGGCACCTGGGGGTGTACTGCAGAGGGGTATCAGAGCTGTGAAGGAATGGAGATGGAGGACACGGAGGTAGCATGGAGTCCCAGTGCTCTGAGGGAGGGCTAGCATTTCTTTTGCTGCAGTCACACAGATCTGCATGAGGCCTGTATCAACAGCTGCCACCAGGACAGAAGTCAGGTCTGCTCCTCACAGTAGCAGTTACAGTCATGAGGAGTTGCTGCTGGGGAGTCATCTCTATGGCTGTTGAGGAGCTTGCAGCAAATCCACCAGGCTGTCTACAAAGACGTGAAGTAAAAATTTGCCAAGTGGCAAAAGCATCCTGATTTTGGTACTAGTTTTTCACCTCTCTCCCTCCTGCCAAATAAACCTGTTAAGATTTGTTCAGACGTGAATGCAAACCCAAGGGTCAGCATGAGTCAGCTTTTGGCTTTAAATGACAAGACCAAGCCTAGCTATACACCGGATATGCAGTAGACTTTCCTGTCCATTTTCAAAATGAACTGTTGCAGAAAAAGAAAAAGAAGAAGAGAAATGTAGAAGAGAAATTGTAGAAGCACTTCTTGCTGTGCCTAGACATGTTTATAGTAACACTAGCTATTTCAAAAAAAAAAAAAGGGGGGGGGGGAAGGAGATGGACAGGATGGAACCCATTACTAAGCTGTAAATATAAAACATGTCCTGAAAACTCTGATCTTATCTAGCCGTTATTGGCTTTGAGTTGTGCCCAGTGTTTCACTGTGTATGTTGTGACATACCTCAGAAAACATGGGAGAAGTTATCTACATTTTACAATAATGAAATGAGCTCCAGTACAGCAGAACATGGCAAAAAAATTCTGACCACAAAGCTGCACTAAATTAATAATGTGGTTTTATTGTCTCCAGTGCCCAAGTTTCCTTCCTTGCCTTGTAGTGCACTCAGCTCTGTCCCAATCCACTCTGTTGGGACTGATCAGACTTGACACTGGGTATTGCTCACTTGTTTGAAGGAAGAAAGGTCATGGAAGATTTTTATCCTTTTTTTTTTTTTTTTTTTTTTAAAAAATCTTTTCTATGAAAAGGGATAGAGAGGCTTTCTCTCTTCACAGTCTTGTCTGGTTACTTTTGTTCTTCTATTGCCATCTGCATCCCTGATGTTCCTTATCTGTGTGCTTAAGCTAATCCCTTGTTATCAGAGAGAAGAACATCTACATGTTCTCCCTGCTCACTCCCCTAAAACATGGAGTAGAAAATTGCCTGAGGCTAATATAAATATTAAACTGAAAATCTGCAGAACATCTCTCTTCACAGGAACAATCAGGCTCCTACTCTCTCTCTCCTGTACACAATGCAGATCTAGTAGTCCAACAGTGTAAGAAGATTGCAGGGACTGAGGGGAAGAGCACAGAAAAATGAAATGAAACCAAGTCTGCCTACAACAAATGCAACTAGAACATGCACCTTAGCCAGAGCTTAGGTGACAAGGAGATGATATCTGCACTGCCCTGTTGCAGCATGTCTTGGTAGTAATTCAGTTGCTCATTGCTTACCTGCAGTGAGGATCTGATGTCGGCTCAATGGCAGCTGCAGGAACAAGGAACTTCTCTTACTAACAGATTTATTTTTTTCCCCCTGGAATTATTGCATTTTATTTCAGCCCCTTTCCTTTGTCTTCATGGCACATTCAAATTACTTCTGCGGTAGCAGTTAAGTAACAACTTCTGCTACCAACTGGAAGGGGCCTATGCTGCTGCCTTCCCAAGGGGACTCTTCCAAAAGGTGGAGCCCAGAGCCACCAGCTAAGTGACTGCTGCAATACCCTACCCCCTACCTTCTCCCTCCACCTAATAACATGCCCCTGGTGATTTCAAGACACAGTTCTTCCTTCCCTGATAATTATCCATGTACCAGCCTGGGTTTAAACTTTGCCATCCACTTCTTCGAGACTTGTGAAGCAGAACAAGGCTAGGAACATGCTTTATTTAAGCCAAAATTGCTTGGGACCTAGAGGCTCCAAGCTGGTGTTTCCACCCAAGCTGCCTAGTGTTTCCACCCAAACTGCCTCTCTCCTTCTCAGGGAGAACCCTTGTTTGGTGCCTGAGGTGAGTTTGAAAGAGCCAAACAGACAACCCCAGAGCCTGAGGCTTCCTATTCACTCCCAGCACATAAGTTGTTGGCCCTGTGCACCTGCAGCTCTCTATGTGCCTTAAACCATCATGGGCCCTACCCACACCTCCTGACCCTTGGGTGTTTGGCTTTTCTGCACAACAAAAGCAAAATTAGCTTAGGGAACATAGTGTCCAGCAATGTACAAACTACCAGCAGCCCCTGGGTAAGGATTCTTCAGCATAGATTCTGAGCACTGGGCAGCACCTCCTTATCCTTGGGGAATAGGACCAGCTTTTCAAGTGACCCTATCTTTCCAGGCCTGCAGGAAGGAAATGCCCACCTCCCCTCCCCGCAACCACCCATATTGTGCCTAGCCAGGACTCCTGCTGGCCCTGAGCTCCAAGCCCCACACAGGTGCAAACACCTACCCCGACAGGTTCAGCATTTAACCCAGACACTGCAGCTGGAGGAAAAGCATTACCAGCAACACAGCCTCATAACTAACCTCATCATTCCTGGGGCAGATATAGTCTGTCAGCACAGGTGTCCTCTACTACGTGATCCAGTCTGATCATCCCCTTCCCAGCTAGATGGATAAAAGGCAGAGGGCTGAGGTTAGTAGTAACAATGGACTGTGGTAGTCCATGGTTATCTGGTGTGGAACTGCTGTGTTGCTATTGGACCCCTTCACCAACACAGGGGAAAAAGGAGAACTAGATAATAGACCCTCTGAGCTTATATAAGCCCAGTATTTCCCAAGAGTAGTGTTCAAATTGCTAGATAACAGTAAAACACTATGAAGAAGGCGGGATGTTTTGAAGGTCACTTCTTGAGTCTTGTTTATTACACAAGGAAGAATACAGGAACCCTAAGGCTAGAAGAAAAGCAGAATAAAGGACAGTATTACTCTGTCCCAGAACTTGTGTAGCAACACTGTGGTAGCAAAGCTCAACACCAGACAATATGGGAGGAGGCAGTGATTTTGTTCTGACCCAGAACTGCCTTTGCTTACACATATTCTCGTAACTGCCTTCTCACCACCACCAGGGATCAGACAAAATTACTTTCCGTGACACAGGACAAGACATGCTGGCTAGCAGGCCTCGCCATGTCTCCAGGTTTCTCCATAGCCTGGTGACCATGTGCTGCTCTTGGATCCCGTAGACCAGACAGTGACAGCGAGGAGTTGTCCTGACCTACTTCCAGGTCACTAGCAGCCCTGCTCATTTGCTTATACATTTTTCTCTCCAGCTCACCCCACCCCCAACAATTCATGGCTTCAGCCCCTTCTCTTCTTTTGGGTCTCCCTTGTTTTCTTGGTCTGGGTGTGCTGAGAGGCTGGGTATGGCTGTGCTACCTGGCCTGCCAGTCTTGTCTCTATGGCCCCATACTGCTCCATCCTGCCTCCCCATCATTCCTTCTGGTGATCCCACATCCACATTACCCTCTATTCCATTGTATAAATGTTTCTAACTGCAAATCTTAGTCTCTCAAGGGTGGGAGGGCCTGAAGGTTCAGCAACTGATCTGTCAATAGCTGTCATGGGGAAAAAAGCACACATTATCCATTGTAAACAATCTTTCTTCCTTTTTATTTATTTTTTTTTATTAGAGGCATTGTTCCATTTACAGGGGAGTCTGCCATCTCCCCAGGTCCCACCACTCATTTACCACTGTCAGCTCACAGAATGATCAACAACGGGTTCTTCTAAAATAATTTTCACAGAAAATTCCCGGTGGGATGAAGCTGCTATTTCAGAACACTCCCTATTTTATTTTTTTTTTTAAACACACTGATCTTTTCACAGAGCACCTTAGTGCTATCATATGGGGACATTTTGGTTTTGGGGAAGATTTCAGAAGAACCTCCTTGCAGCTCTGAGCTCCTTCAGGGCTCCAATTTTCCTTGCTATAAGAACGCAGGCCACAGCTATATATTGAAGATACCACCCTGGTCAAGAGCAAATCTGGTAACCTTTAGCTACAGAAATAGCCTGTGGGTGTAACAAAGTGTTTTTTCATCATCTCACCCTTTTAAACCTTTTTTTTTTTTAGGAGAAAAGCCAGATTCCTCTTCTATATTCAACACTCAGTATCCCCAAAGTGATTATATGATTCTTGTCCTCAAGTGAACAGTGTGTTTCTACTTCAGTAACCCCACTTGGCAGGCTACCACACACATTTATTATTTTCTGCATGAGAAAGTGCTTTTCAGTCCAAACCTTTTTCTTTCTTTCCTTCTCCAATTTTGTATGGAGACTTATCTACTTACCTCTGTCAGTTTGAAAATAGTAACTGGGGTGCAGGTGACATCTTTTTTCATTATCTAGGAGTTTTAAAACTCTAAAGGAAGCTTTTGATTTTTAGGTAGTCCTTTCTCAAAGTAGGCCAAATTTTCAGTTTTATAATCTCCAAACACAGACATCCCCACACTCCCCCAGGCCAGCCTTGGTACCTTGCCCAGTGTTGTGCATGACCATATGCACGTCCACCAGTGCCCTTTTCTCCTCCTTGGGCACGAGTGCAAAGTCCCCACAGGTTGGACACAGGTTGGAAAATGAAGACACCCACCAGAAAGAAATGGTGATCTGAGGTGTCCTACTTTTTTAACAAAAACATTGTTTAATATTGTTCAGTTTTATGTAGAAGTTTAAACAGTCATCAGAAGAGGGTCCAGAGTCTGGTAATCATGTGGCTGGCAATGCTACTCTTGCCTGCTCTGACACACTTTTCCTCTCCTTCCTAAATGTAGTCCTGGATATAAGTGGGTAATGACAGCTCTGCTCTTCCTTTCTGCCTCTGTGCCCCTAAAAGTCCAGTGGCTAACACACCTGCTTACTCAGAAGGAGTAAGAGGATTAAAATCTGTCTTTTGCGAGGAAGATTTTGTTTGACCATTTCCCAGTGCTGCTTGGGATTCAGCACAAATTCACTTCTGTACTTCTAAAATGCCCAGGCCAGATGCTTTCATGAATTCCCTATTCATTTTGCATTGGCTGAACTAATTAATTAACTGGTCCAGTACATGAATACTTTCAGATCAGCTGGAAACTGAGTTTCCAGTGAATAAACAGATCCCATTTTAAAACAAACAACAAAACAAGCAATTCCAGACCTGGCAGCGTCTCTTCCACACATTCAAAAAAAACCCAAAACCCTGGGGTTTGTACAGCATCCAGAAGAGCTAAGCATGAAGTCCCTGTCTCCTGGCTTCAGTGCCCCAGGCCCATGAGAGGAGCAAGGCTTCCACCAGCACCCCCAAGCCCAGCTTCGCCCGGCAGCCCAGGGAAGAGCACAACATCACCGAGGCCTCCAGGTGGGCTTCACTTCCCCCAGGAGCTGTGAAGGTGTGCTAAGCCTCTTGCCTTCCCTGTCTGTAATTACTTGCTGGTGTTAGGCAATGGCTTTATTACTGCTGCCAGGATCATCATCTGGCTTCTGTTTTACCAGGCCCTTTGAGTGTGATTCATTCAGCCAGATCTGGAGGGCTACTGTAAAGTGGTCTCTGTTTGAGCAACTTATTTAGCCTTCCTTTGTAGGCTATAGAAAGAAATGGGCTCTTCTAGCAACCATCCCTTCAAAATGGATTATCCTTCAAAGAAAGATCCAAGGAAGCCGTATGGCTCGTGGCACAGAAATACCTGTCTCTCTACACTGAATGAAAACGGAACCGATGAGGGACTTGTCCAGATCATCTCTGGAGAGGCTTTAAACTTCAGAAAAATTAGATGAATGCTATTCTCAGAGACAGCGCATTTTATGACCGAGCACTCTGGGTGTCTACATGCCTTGAATAGCTCTGCGGTCTCTGCAGCACTGTCTGGATGCTGAGATGCCTTCCCCTAAAGCAACTGTAGCACAGCAGTAGTTCATTTTTCTCAGTGATGTGAAAGAGCTTACTGATGTCAAGATACTCTTGAATGCAACTAAGAACCATTTCCACTGCTTTGCAGATCTCTGAGGTTATGGCATCGCACAATGAAGTTACTCTTTTTTTTTTTTTTTTTTGGAAATGAATTCAAACAAAAAGGAAAAAAAAAATGAGAGAGAGACAGAGAGAGCATGGGGAGACTTATGTCCTGTGTAATTCTGAGAAGAGGAAGAAGTTCCTGACCCTCCAGTATACCAGCACGAGCACAGAATAAGATGGTGCTTCAGAAAGGCTGGAATTGGAGTTTTTGACCTCAGCTGTTTCCTGTGAAACAACAAAAACAGGGGGGAAGTGGGGGAAACAGACCATACAACTATACATTCTAGCCCATTTTACTGTGTCACTTCAATAGCACAAGAGTTTTAAGTGGTATTAAACTGTGCCATGTTAGCAGACTGGTCTTCTGATGTAGACAGCAGAGCTATTGAGAGATTTCAAGCACCCAAGACAGCAGTTGAGTTTGTGTAAGTTTATAACACAAAGCCTCTCTCAAGTGCTTAGTCAGGCTCTTGCCTACAAATCTAAGCAGCAAGCTTTGCAGTTTCATGAGTAATTTAAACATGGCTAACTGAAGGCTGCTGCCAGAGGGGACAGCCAGTCCCATCCTCCTTCTTAACCATCTCTGAACCTGTCTGTCCCTTCCCTTATGCCTATCACTTGTGAAAACCACTGAGCTACCTGAATTTAATCTCTACATTGTACAGAGCAATTTTCAGTCAGAGCAACAAGCCCTGGGATTCCTCCCACAACTTCAAGAGCTGGTGTAAAGAGAGGGGAGGGATGGGGAAGGAGAAGGTGCAACTTTCTGACCAACAGCAGAATATGGTCTTGGTCACATCGCATTTCCAAAGACAGAAGCAAAAGTAAAATACTATTCTAAATCTGCTCTTTTCATTTTTCCCCAGCTTCAGAGGATCCCCACCACATTTGGGTTGTATCTAGAGGTTCATTGATTGCTCCCATTTCGTTGTATCCACGATGGAAGAGAGAAGAGGAACCCCTGCACTGCTGGCAGCCCATGCTCACACCATCCACGTCTCACTTCTCTGGGAGGTGGTAATGCAGACTGCTGTGTAAAGAGGGATTTTTAAGTCCTAAGCATAAACCAGTGTAGTGTGGTAAAAAGCAAAGGGAAAGAGCTGAACTGCAGGAGTTTGCCCTGAGGCCATGTGGCTTCTGGAGACCTTCTCTAGTGTGCTGTCTGCTGAAGCAGAAACCCATGACACGTTTGCTATGGAAAGAATCCTGCTCCTGAGGGAAACAGTCTGAGAAAAGGCTTTGATATCTCCATGCTATGGACTTTCTTCATAAGATGAATATTACAAATATACAACAGAGGAAGAAAAATGTTGCACGGTTCTAAAATGGGATAGTACACACAGATGTGTTGGCTGACATACATGTAAAGCTAGAAGTAATGATTCAGGGCTACATAAACCTCTTTTGAAGTACAAGACAGACATCAAAATCAATCACGTCACCAATTTCAGCTTGGAATGACAAGTGTCTAACTCCTTAGCAGAGTGTCCTTGCTAATATCACATCACCCAAAACAACTGCTCATCCTCCCAGATTACCCAAACACTCATTGCTTTGCCCTCCCATCACTTTGGCTTTCTTTCTCTAGCTGAAGACACCATCACTGAGGTGGACATGACCACCAGGCACATGCCATGAACAGGGAATGAACAGGTTGTGGTGGGAGTTCAGAAGCAGTAGGGGGGCCCAGGTGGGAGCTGAGCTGGGGAGGTGGCAGGTCCTCTGACGAACACGTGCCTTCCTTCTGCCATGATGTGGGCGTCTCACTTTGTCTCACAGCACCACTGACCATGAGCCCTTTCTTCCAAGTGAATCAAAGAGAAACTTGTCTAAAGTGAGTCCCTAAATAGCTAAAATATTTGGTGATAAATCATTGGAGCACTGAATTAGACATTTATACCTTGGACTATGGATGTTCTTTGTCCTAAAACTGGCCAATAACCTTTGATCACTGGTCAGTGGTTTTCTACTTTGACTTGTTTTTTATCAAATAAAAAATAGTGATTTTAAAGAAACTCCGTGTTTTGCAAAGGTTAGATTTACTGTGCAATATAGACTTCATTACCAACTATTCTGCATTCAGAGTGTTGATGTGTGTTTACATAGCATGGCAGCCTTCTGACAGAAACTATACTGAGGTTCTCTCCAGTCTCTCTGTCCTACATGGTGGCAATAAAAATCTTATTTCAGACTCTAACACTCCCCCAGCCTTTGGTCCTGCTAACAGAGAGGGACTTACCCTGTCCACATAAGCTCCAAACTTTGGTACCTAGGACCACTATTTTCCATGTCTATCTATTTGTTTTCCAGCAGTTCCAGCTGCTTCCTGTTATAGTAAACATTTCCTTCACAAAAAGTTTCAAACACCTGTTTTTGTTTGTTTTGTTCTTTGACATTTTTGGGGTTGGAAGACCAGGAGTCGAAGGAGAGAGATGCATACCTGCCAGATAATTTGATATGCTTTTCAAAATTTTTTTTATTTTTTTTTTTCCTCCTCTAAGTATTTTACTAAGTTTAATAGTTTTCCAAATTTCTAGCTAAATCAAAAAAGCTTTTGGTCTAGCCCAGCTCTACCCCTTGCATATTGTAGCAAAGTGTAAACTTCCCCCAAAGCTATCAAAATTTAGGAAACCAGACTAAACTTACTGTTGTAACAGTGAAGTGTTAGATCTTATGTATGTATCTAAGAGGTACAACTTAAAGCTACTTAATACCTATCTTGCTTACGATAATTTTGCTCTGTCCTGTTCAAATGAAAATAGCAGAGAGAAATGATTCAGTCCTGGACAATGTTATTTTTAATTCATCAGGATTTATTCTATATGTTTTCTTCCAAGCAATTGTATATTGAAATGTGTGCAGACACATTGTCCTCTGAGTGTGTTGTTTTTTTGTGTTGTTTTTTTTTTTTTTTTCTCCATTTTTGCATAAACACCATATTCATGGTAATATACACATATATACACATATATACAGAGAGAGGTACTGGCGAAAAGGAATCTCTTTATCAGGCTAAGTAGTTGTTAGACATCTTTCACTAAAAATGTTAGAAATGTACAGATATTTCTATATTTAGAAAAGGACTTAAAATGAGGAGACAGTTGTCTAGTGAACAGAGCATCTTCTGCAGCAGGATTTCTATCATGCCTGTTTTTTAGGACTGCTACAGATTTTGCTATAGCAAATCTGCATCAAGCCTGGGATGATACTGAAGCAAGATCAAATAATGATTGCTTGTGAGAGCTCTTTTTTAATCCTTTCTTATATTCCAGTATCTTTTAAATTTAGGTGAGTTTGGTTTTGTTTGTTTTTCTTTTCATAATAAATTGACGGTTGCTGCAACATGCTACATGCAAGAATCTTTTGTATCAAGTCTAGTATCAAGGGACAGAATTGAAATTTATTCTAAATGCAATATTGATAAAAAGAGCTGGCCAACCTGACAATGTTCAACAGCCAAAGGCCAAATACTGTCCCTTTCTACTTGGGTTGGTACTTTTATCTTATTACTTTACTTGGCAAATTGGAGATAAGCAGGCTCCTTTTATGATGGCTTTTAAGCCTTAGACACAAGCAAAACCTGGGATCTTGTATATTTAAGTCATATCTAAAAGTTGTCTTTAGGGCCCTAAGCCTCTTAGATGTTTTTAACAGAGATACTCAGGAACATGATAAAAACACATCAATTTTTACATAAACCTTACTAAAAAAAAAAAAAAAAGAGCAAAAATATGCTCATTGTTTTGCTTAGCCTTTTATTCCATCATTATGGCACAAGATAGAACTTAAACACAACATCACTGAATAAGTTTTCAACTTCATTAAAATTTTATAAAATGTTTTATAAAATTATTTTGATATGATACTTTCCCTTATCAAGTGATAACATAATTTTCTCTACAATACTGAAGTACATTGCCACCTGCTGGCCACAAACGTTTTTGCAATTTAAAAACACCAGAAGGCGTATAAAACATCAATATTTAACAATGCAGCATACAGTTATTGAAGTACTATTGACCCAGGCTTTGGCACAATATTTATAGAAACACAGCTGTGAACTTCTCCAAATGGCATGTTCATTTCCAAAATTCTGTGACTCCCTTTTGCTAGCATCTCTGTCTTTATTTTTCTTTTCACTTTGTCTAACTTACTTAATGCTGAAGCTTTGCTATTTTAAAGGAAAAGCCATATTCTTTCTCAGTCATTACACACCTCAATTTATCGGGTTTGGTTTTCTAAAATTTGGATTCCAGTTTATTGTTTTAGAACAATACATAAAATGACACATTTATAAATATATATATTATATCCTGTATACATAACATTGTTTTTCCTCTAGAATGGGAGGGCAGACCTTTGCACTACATCTTTAGTTGGTTTATGCATGGCCTTGCTCTTGATTTTCTGAACTGCTTCCTACCAGAATCTAAAAAAAATATTTTTACAATCTAACTTGTATCAAATTTTAATTTTGTTTGAAAATATATTTATAAGAAAAAAAAAATAAAAAGCTATTCCCCCCCCCTCGCTCACTATTACCTTTATAAAATATATGGCTTTTCATGTTCCTCTCTTAGTGTTTTTCAATAGGCAGTGAAATGAAGGACAACTTCCCCCCTTAACATTTTTTTTTTATATATAAGCACAGAAACCAGCTTGTGCACTTTCTATAGAATTCCAATGCATATCATGGTAACGTAAGTGCAGTGATTTAAAAAAAAGCAGTCATGACTGATTGACATCTGTATATGAAAACATAATATATGATTATCATACAATACCCATTACAGAATATACAATCATCAAAACTGCAGATATATAAATACATTTTTAGCCACATTGAAGCAACAGTTTTATCTTATACACAGTGTATGCATACAGAGTTATTAGACTAAAATTTTCATCTTTTTTTCTCAAAAGCTTGCTGAAAAACAGGAACATACTGTATTTGTAAATGGATTGCTTGACAGTGCTGTTAAGAAATTAAAGTGAACAAGGTTTAAAAAAATTATATGTAACTTAGTTGGTAGAAAACACACGAGCCCCCAGTTTTCCAACATGACTGTTGTTTTCCTATGAGAGGGAGGCAGAGTTATAAGTGGCAGTTCTGTCGAGTTTGATCATACAAGGGTTTCTGGGAGGGCATCAGGGTTATCAGCTGATAAAAGCTCCCAAATTTGCCATCTCTCTCTTTGCCAATCGTGCCAGTCTGGCTCTGAAACATTTTTACTGTTCTGATTGTGAGCTGCCGTCGAATAGATATTACCCACTTGAGTGTGCGGGGCTGATCGCTCCTGCCTGGAGATGGCCTGCTCAGGGGCTTTGGCTGCTGGTCCTCCAGCTGCTCTGGTCCCTGAACTTTTTTCCTGTCGTTGAAGTCTCCACAACGAGTGCAACGTTGAAGAAACGCCTGATCGCTGAGACAACACAGAGCTTGTTTTTGCTGGGCCAGGGTACGGGGGAGGTGGCCTCTCTTTTCTGTAGGAGGGCTTGGCCGTGCTCTGAGAACAACCCGCGTGTAAGTCATACTCAGTGAGGTCCTCCACACTGCTTAAAGTCAAGTGCCGCTCCGACTTTGAACGTGACTGGTCCAAACTCCTACCGCTGGCTTCAATATGTGGGTTACTGCACACCCGAGACACTGCAGGATGGAGCTGACACTCGGGAATGGCAGCAGTTGTCTGACTCCTTCGCATGACTTGTCTGCTGCTGTCCAATTCGGAGGAGCTGCCTTGCCATCGAGGAGAATATATGGATAGGTTCCCCTGGGAAAGAGAGCACTGTCCAGGTCGCAGCAAGCTACTTTCATAAATGTTTCCATAAGAACCTGGGGTCCAGAGTAAGAAAGACAATGTCAGTCTGCACAGTCCTTTACATGACATTTTACAAGTTTCTGCTTTTTCCCTGTGTAATACCACAGAAGAATGATAGGGGCTTTTATTATTAGGCTACACAATTAAAAGTTTATCAGCCCCCTCCCCCACTGGCTGAACCTTTGAACCTGGGGACATAGAGCAACAGCCTTGCATTTTTCAGGCTACCAGATGGAGGGTAGAGCTAGGCTCTTTTCAGTGGTGCCCGGTGCCAGGACAAGAGGTGCTGGGCACAAACTGGAGCACAGGAGGCTCCCTCTGAGCACCAGGCAGCACTTCTGTGCTGTGTGGGTGATGGAGCACTGGCACAGGCTGCCCGTGAGGCTGTGGAGACTCCTTCCCTAGAGACACTCAAAAGCCACTTGGACATAGGCCTGGGCAACCCAGCCTGTCTGGCCCTCCTTGGGCAGGGCTTGGATCAGATGAGTTCCTGAGGTTCCTTCCAACCTCAGCCATTCTGTTATTGTGTGAACCTCTAATGTTTCTGATCTAAACTGTGTCTATTGCATTTCTGGGTGACTCAAGGACTTTGCTCTAACATAAAGCCTTACAGCACACAGCATCTTTCGATGCAGGAAGTGTTTCAGTCTTACAGTTTCTTTGTGAAGTGGGTGCAGATTGCAGGAAAAACAAAAGGCAGAACGGGTCAATAACTTGTCAAGACCATGCTATTCCCAGGCAGAGCCAGAGCTTCCAGCCTCACAGGCTGTGCTTATGCCACTACTGCAGCTACTTTCAAGTCTCCACCAGGTGTCCAGCTTCTAGTGAGTTTTAGAACTACATAAAACTGTTTTCTGAAGTAATTTGAAGATGACTCTTTAAATTATCTTCTAGCAGCTTGAAATACTTTCACATTTGTAAAATCATTGTGCTTCTCTGTATTTTATTGAACAACCCTTTAAAAGTCCAAGATCTGGTAAGTGGCTTATGTACAAATTTAACTCTCAGCAACATGAGTTCTCCTATTTGTTTCACTGTGATTTCTCAAAACATGGAACGTTTATGCTTTTGTTAGCTTTGTGTTTAAAACTTCTGAGAAATTTCTGACCTGTAATTCCTGTATCTTTGCAGCCACTTTTCAGTGTTGAGTGCCAGGTGCCCCAGATATCAAAATGATCTTCTGAAACATCTGAATAGGAAGAAGAGCAGGAAGAAGATGGTGAATCAGTACTTTTAAAACCATTATTTAAAAACACATAAATAGAATATTAAGTTGAATTGACATAAAATTTTATGTAAAATATCAGAGTTGATAACATATGCAACTGGCTTACTAATACAAACAGAACAAATGTATGTCTGCAATTACTTGCTGTTTCAGGCTCAGATCGTGTAATGAATTTAGTGCACTGTCTATGGATAGGACATCTGAGCTTGCTGAGAGAGTGAAATTTCCATTGTCTTCTGCCTTAATGAAGTTGTAGAATCACAGAATGGTTTGGGTTGGAAGGGACCTTAAAGATCACCTAATTTGACCCCCCCCGCCATGAGCAGGGACACCTCCCAGTAGATCAGGTTGCCCAGGGCCTCATTCAACCTGACCTTGAACACCTCCAGGGATGGGTCATCCACAGCTTCTCCGGGCAACTAACCTGTTCTGGTGCCTCACCACTCTCTGAGTAAACAATTTTTTCTTAATATCTAATCTAAAACTATCCTCTTTTAGTTTTAAGCCATTACTCCTTGTCCTATCTGTACACTCTGTGACAAAGAGTTCCTCCTCAGCTTTCCTGTAGCCACCTTTAGGTACTGGAAGGCTGCTATAAGGTCTCCCTGGAGCCTTCTCTTCTCCAGGCTGAACAGCCCAATTCCCTCAGCCTGTCTTCATAGGAGAGGTGCCCCAGCCCTCTGATCATTCTCATGGACCTCCTATGGACTCATTCTAATATATCCATGTCCTTCCTGTGTTGGGGGACCCAGAGCTGAATGCAGCACTTCAGATGGGGTTTCAAAAGAGTAGAGTAGAGGGGGAGAACCGCCTCCCTCGACCTGCTGGCCATGCTTCTTTTGATGTAGCCCAGGATATGGTTGGCTTTCTGGGCTGCAAAAGTGCATTGCTGGTTCGTGTTTAGTTTCTCATCAAACAACAGCCCCAAGTCCTCCTCCTCAGGGCTGTTCTCAGTGCATTCTCTGCCCAGTCTGTATTTGTGTGAATGGGAAATTTGTACAAAACAGGAAGGTTTGGTCAAGAAAAGTTAGTTCATGTACTTTTTTAAGGAAAAGAATGCTCCCTCAAACAGCCCCACCAGCCACTGTAAGGCATGCTCTAGCAACCTGCATCTTGGGTCTTACAAGAAAGTGCTGTCACATAACAGAGATTTAATCAAATGCACATGTCACTTGTGCTGGATTCTAACCATTTTGTGCCATTTTTGGATTTCATCTGGCAGAAAAGAAATTTCCTAATTCATCATGGTCAACTTTGTGATGCATATTACAGTCCAAAAGATGGTTAATACGATAAAGCTTCATGTAATTTCCTGTTGATAACTAACTAGAAACCTAACCACATTTTGAAGCCTATTCAGAGATTTAGATGCTGAATACATCTAAATAATACCCAGTGGCATTTATAAAGTATACAATTGAGATAATAGTCTAAATCCCATTAATTCCAAAAGGGAATTTAATGACCTAACCACTGCTTCTGAAACCAAATGTTTTTTAAAATGCCACCAAACAGTTATCTGTACCACTAAGCACTGAAATTCCTTAAAGTTTGGCTTATTACACATGTATTTCATGAAAGTAGTTATTAATATTGTTTTACATTTTAAAATGAAAATCATCTGAGAGTGCAGGTGAGCCATCAGCTTTAACAACAGTTCTTTACAGAAGAAATCATTCAGGTGTGCACTCCCTAGACATGTATGGAAATTATGGATCCCTGCTCTAGTATTGCTAGATGTGTTATTGGTAACAGATGTAAAGCTGTGCAGCTCAGCTATGTTCTACGATGCAATGGAGCTGAGGTCATTCTTTTCAATTGGAGAAAATTTACAGCATGATGTCTTAAACTCAGATTTTTCCAAAGTCTAGAGCATAAGCTTGTAGGTATTACAGTCCTGCCAAGCAGCACTAGAAAAAAAGTCTTTACAAGGCTGAAGAGCAGGACATACAGAGTTCTGCTTTACTAAACAAAAGCTCCAAGTTTTGACAAATGCCACACTAGGAGCATCCCTAGCAGCTGTATAAGCTAAAGAGGAGGACTGAGCAAACACTTAAAGCTCAACAGGAAAAAAAAATAAAAAAAAATCATTTCTTGTGAGATTGTTACACTACAATAACCTCAAGTCTTGATAGCTGACAATATAGAGCAGACGCTTTACAGATACTTCAGAAGCCTATGTTGGTCACTTAGAAAGTGGAACAGGAGCAGGATATACCTTTTCCAGCCTGTGATGCAGAAGAATTCTCCTTTGTCTTAGGCTGCAAATGACCAACCAGGGTGTACTGTTCAGGCACCCTGTACAGCTTATCTGGACTGCGGGCAACTTCTTCTTGCGTTGCCATCAGTGAGCGTTCAGAAAGTACTGGGGAGTTGTTGTCATACGGGGAGACATCTCCGCTCGAAGCTTTGTTGGAGTCTGTGGAAGAGTGTCTTTCTCCTGTGGAGTAGGAACCTTCTGACCGCAGCATCTCAGGACTTCTGGGAAATATTGTTAAACAAACTACTGTTAATGAAAAATGCTTTATTTTCACAGCTACAGGTGCAGTTTGACATCATACAGATAAAATTAAATGCAAAAGTATGATCACAGGTGCTGAAATGAAAACACTTCAGAAGCAGCATAGAGGTGAATTTTCCATGAGTAAAACTTCTGCCATGAAGTGGCCAGCAGAGGCCACTAAAAATCAAAAGATGTTGCTATCATGAAAAAAACAACGAAAACCACACAATCATACACTTCACCACAGGAAATTAAACAGTGAATCAATTCCTTATGTTACCTTGACAATTCTGCTTGTTGCAACAATAAATCTGAGGGCATGATGGGGAAGATTAGTTTGATGATAAGCAGGATGCTAAAATCACTTCTTCCATTCTAAAGTAATACACAGCCACTGAAATTAAATACTTAGCTCATCTCTAACACTGTGAGAAGGATCCTCCTCTAGAGGCACCAGAAGGTAAATATTCTACAAAGTACTACCAGATATATCTATCGTATTTCTGATGGAGGCAGCAAACAATTGGCTCTGGCAATAACTTCTAGAACTTCTTTCACCATTTCAGCATAGACTGCATTTAATTTCAACCAAAAAAAGAAAAAAAGAAAAAAGAAAAAAGTACACGAAACACCCACCAAAACGTACATCCCAGGCTCCGAAAGAAACCCCTCTTTTTTGAAAGTGTGTTGGGGACACTGAGGGAGATTTCTTGAACTGTTACTGTTTATTATGTAGACAGGAGGCAATCTGTAAGCTATGGAACCTCCCAAAGCATATGTAGAAATACTCTGTAAACAAACATACTTTTTTTTCTTTTTTTTTTTTTTTTCCCCTGTTGTATGCCCATAATTTATATTTTTATTATTCCTTTTTTTTTTCATTTCTCTGAACCTTGATCTTTGTTTCTTAGATGCTTATCTTATGCTTGCTGTTCTCTTGAACAAAACACTTTTTATCAGTGACCTCACATTAATATCTGGTCTGATTGCATGTGTTAATACAGAGGGTCTTTCTTGTATACTGAAAACGGCCAGCCCTTCTCAGAGTCAAATCCAAAGACAGCTTGAACTCAGTGAGCAGCCAAAGCACATTATTTGTTATGGAACAATAACCCTCTTTCCAGACAAATGAAGTAAAACTGAGGAAGGAAAATAAAGAAAACACACAGTGGTAAGACAGGCTAGCCACAGCAGACTAAAGATTAATACACAGATACTGACAAAACTTAATACCACTTTGAAGCAGTGGGTTTTTTTTCCCCTTATTGACTTACAAGTGCTGTGTCCCAAAACATAAAATATATACACTCAACATCATGATTATTCTGTTCTATTTTTCAATATATTTTTTTTTCCCCTTCAGTGTAAAAGGAACCATAAAACATTAGGATTGAATTAATAATGTTGTCTCCTAGTTATCTCCCAGCAAGAAAACCACCACTGAACTGATCCTGAACCGTAACTGGGGCCAACTCACAAAACCAGAGTTGCCATTTAGCTAAGCAGCACTGTCCCAGGCACTGTCCCCTGGGAACAGCATGGCTGGCATGGTAATGTTGGAGAGTCATTAAAACTAATTGTAAATCATGCCTCAGTTATGTAACTTCCCATCTCAGCTTCCCAGATGAAGACGAGCACAGGGTGAATTAATCTACAGTCACAAACTGAAGCCACAGTATTTAAACTGGATTTTAAATTTGTAAAATGTTATAACAAACTAAAACACTTCTTTCTTTCTTTCTTTCTTTCTTTTTCCCTTTTCCTTAAGTTCTTAAAAAACAAAACAAAACAAAACCACACAACCAAAACCAACAAAACCAACACAACAACAAAACACTTAAGCAGTGAGTGTGAGGTAAAATGACATGCATTTAAGCAATGTCTCAAGGAATTTTAAGAGAGTCAGAAAGATCTGAGAGGAAAGGGGAAAACTGTTGGTATCTGCAGATTTCCTGTGACCAAAAGTCTTTCTTTCCAGCTTTCTAGACTGAGTGTGATCTAAACCTCATCCTATTACCATACAGATTTGCTTAACACTTACACTGGCACCAGTGAGGCTTATCTCATGTAAATCTTTACAGGACCAGAACCTAACTATGTTGCACAGGGCAAAGGAGGTATTGGACCATTTAGCCATGGCAAGGTAACACAAGGAAGGAGGGGAAAGAAATGCAAATGAAAGAATGTGGGAACAAAAACTTGATCTTTGTGAAACACTGATTAAATGTCTTACCTTGAATGATCTCTTATAGTCTAGCTTGTCTCAAGACAGAGCTCCTGATAAAAATTTACTTAAATGGAAACTGTCAAGTTTTTGGAAACGTCCGAACATTCAAGTTTCTAACCTCATTTACTATTTCTGATAGTAAACCCATGCAATTATTTACATCTAATATAATTTTCAAATTTCTTTAGAAAAAAAGTCTTAAAGAAAATTCCTGTAGACTCTGCTAATCTTACTCCAAGAAACCATCAAAATGGATTAAATACTATACAGCTGGAAATTGATCTCATATATTTGCTTTACATACATAACCTTAAGATGATATTTAGGAACAAAAGTCTTTGGCTTGCAGCTTTCCTAATAAAACATAAATCTCCATATGTTCCTTAAAACAAAAATTTTGCATCTGATTTGTTTACAGTTTCAGTTAATTATCAAAGAGATATTAATTAGTCTTCTCCTAGATAATTGTGAGACTGTCTACCTATATGTTGGGGAAAAAATAAATATAGAGGCAAATGTAAATACTGCTTAGGATACATACCTATATGCAGCCTATGAATAAGGGCAGATTATGAGTCCCATTAAGAATAATAGAAAATTGTGTGTTACTAAAGGTGAGAAATGGGAAGGCAAGTGAAATATTTTCTACAGGTTTTGAACTACATTATGGAAAAGATTTAATAAGTGGTTAAGTGCATGCATCTGACTAAAAGGTTTGAAAGCTGCAGAAAGAACTTACACAGCACTGGTTCAAAACTACTATTTCAGATTCCAAAACAAAAATTGACTATGCTGTTAAGGAGTTTTTAACTGGCATCCTTCTGAATTTGTCATCCACCAGAGTCTACAAGCATGGGTGACTTGCAAAAATGTTAATAACAATAATTACTTCTACTGAGGACATTCCTACTTTTCCATTGGCATCAAGGCCATCAAAACCAGAAATCCCATTTTAGTTTTGGCAGAAATACTTCTCTGCTACAACTTAAAGTTTCTGAGACGAAAAACAATTATTTCTTATAAGAGGCAAATCATACACAGTTTGATGGCTTGGCAGCATGAAGTAGCAATTTCCATATATATTGGAAGTGCCACCAACAAAACAGATTATTGCAGGATTATGATGTGGTTGCTACTGTAACAGGATAGAGTACTCAATGATTCAGGAAGCCTCTGTGTTTAAACATACTGGAAAATTAAAAACTATTATAGAAACTAGTATGGAAATTAAAAAATAATAATAATAATATGAAAATTAAAAACTACTGTATGGCCTCATCTTGGGTGCCACAAGTTTGGGTGAGCAACCCAAACCTATCGTTTCTATAAAAAGCACTCGAAAATTGCACAAATTTAAAACACATTTACTCTAAAATTACTCTGTATCACTCTGTACCTAAAATAACTTTAAAACACATTTATTCTATCTATTAACCATGATAAGCAATAAATAGTCATAAGAAACATTTTATTTTTGTGTTAGTTTAAAGATGCTTCATCTTACAGCTGGAAACTTCAAATTCCATTGTCATCAAGCCAACATACAAAAACGTTGGGAAAGTCATCCACAAAAGCAGACTTCATAATTGCAGCCACTGGTAATTAGTGCTTTACCATGACCAACTTCCATAAACTCCCTGACACATCAATTCATGATGCTCAACTCTTAAGAGAACTGAAATATGAGGAACAACTGATTTGTCCTCCTTTGAGGAGGAAAAGAGATTGTTTTCTATTAGATTAGAACCAAGAAAGCATTTGCAGTAACATCAAAAGCAGAGATGCAAGGGCATTTGCAGAAGCAGGACCTTCAGTGCAAGAAATATAACATTAAAGTCTTGAAATTGATTCCACACACTGTGTTATGCAGCCAACCAGCTTTTATGATGAAGATTCTCTCAAGAATATCTAAAGTTTTCTGTTCCATGGGTCCAAATTTGGAATGTGCTCTTGAGTATATAGTCAAGGAAATTCCAGGAGTTGTACGGACATATTTTGGAAGCTCATTGTTATGAAATCAAGACAAATATCTCCTTGTTTTCTGCTTTCTCACACTTCTTACAGAAAAAATAACTAGCAAATATGTATCCTCAAAACTGATATTACGTCCTGAAAAAGATTAATCTCTTAAGAGCATCACACTTCAAGCGATAACACTAAGCAACATTCACTCTAATAGCCTGGAATATCTTAACCAAGAAGTTGCAATCACAGTGAAAACATATTTCATTAACATTAAGAATAAATCGCTTACATGATACCAGAGTAGAAGACAAATGAGAGATAGCAAGCTTTTCCTATCTCATGCCTCATCTGCCAATTACTGAAAACACAATAAATTGGTACTAGTGTAGCCATAATGCTCCTATTTGGTTTAGTAACCTTTTCTTACAAAACCCTTTTGTCAGTTGTGACCAGCTTTGCACAAAAGATCTATTTTCTCCTGTAGGTGTGCACATGGACTGAAAAGTAAGGAAGCTAATGGAAAGGTCAATTAACTTAAAGGAAACTGGATCTAACAATAACCTGTTTTATCCACAATGATTTGTGATGTAAATTTATGCTCAATTAGCTTGTGAATCCACGTGAGATACAATTTTATGTCTTTCTATTACAGACAGTGAAATCCATCATTAATTTTTTTATAGGCTTGTGTCACAAATATGATCATTTCAAACTAAGAGCTTAAAGAAAAGTCTCTAGAGAGTACCATATTATTACCATATGTGACATGATTTTCAGTGCCTCTCCTAACTGTTGCCTTAGACCATGGCAAGTGTGAAACAAGTGTAAAAGACAATTAATAACTAATTATCTGGCATTTCTTGTGAATCAAATATATACATGGTTAGTTGATGTCAGTCAGACAAACTAACTGAAATTATTTCTTAACTGTAGTACACTAAGGAAACACACACAGACAATTATCACAGATCAGATGATATGTGATAATTTGCTACTGCATGTTATGTATTCATGTGGCTAAACTAACATCCTTCACAACACAATATATTCTGCATGTTATAAAGAAGCCTTTTTCCCTCATGTATTAATTGTACTATTTCTTTCAATACATTCTCCTTCAAAGCTAAGCACACTATTACCTCCAACAGTACAATGTTCAGAGGGAGAGAAAAAAAAATCATAGCTGACTGTACAAATTCAATTTTAACTATATTCTGAATGCACTAGGCACTTTCCACACACACACACACACACAGGAAGACAAAGTTCAATCTGTCCCAGAGAGCTTAGAGTCTAGGAAACCTCTTAAAAGTTACTTAAAACAAGCTGGTCAAATTTTGTAATTTTAGGGTCTGGCATATTGGGATTCACTAGAATAAAGGCAATGAATGTGTGTCCCTTGAGAAAGCCAGGAGTCCTGTTAATCCAAATGTACAAAGTCACAGCATTAAGGCACACGGGTGTAGGCATACATAAACCATACACAAAGTTAGAAGATGTTATGTAACATAACTGCAACATAATCATAGTGACTGGTATGATTTTTTTCTCTTCATGTTTCACAAAGCATACAATTAAATCATACTCAAAGAGTTTCCATACATCCACTGCTGCAGCAGTTGACTTGTTTACAATGCCCTACCTAGGTCACAAGTGTATACAATAGGAAAAGAACAACAAACTGACCAAACGGCTAGCCGTGACCGTGTTAAGGCACTCTAGGGTGTGTTTCAAGGATACCATAATACAAGCCTCCTGTTACTGAAGACTACAACAAACCCAAGACATGAACCAGCTGATTACTAGTATACATCCTGTCAGTTAATAGTGTCAGTTAATAGTTAAAAATGCAATCTTTGCTTTGAATCGCGAAACAAGGTTTGTCTTTAGAAAACATTGTACAAGAGTCATAATTTCTTTGGCAGAGTCTGTTTAATGGGGAAGATATTTCTACTCCACTGTAGACAGTGCATAAAAGCTGTGGAAAACTACAACCTTTTGAATGCTTCCAGTGGGAGATAGAAATTCCCAGCAGAAACAGGGATGATGAAAAAACAGATTACTCACGATGACTGGGAAGCTTTCCTCCTCAACAAATAGTCCACAACATCTGGGTCAGTCTCTAATAGGCTAATAAGAACTTCATTTTGTAGGTCAGGGGAAACCTATGAAGACAACAAAAATACTTAATTGGAGATTAATAACTTTTAAATACATTAATTTTTGTACTATGCTGAAACTAAAAGATCAAGTACAGTTACATTTACAGAGAGTATATTAAAATAAATATTCAGACACTTCCACTTAAATGAGAAGTTTCATGTAACAGATGCAGTAGGACTGAAGATCGCTTTGTACGAAGTCAAATGCTGATTACTGTTGAAAATCCTACTAGTACCCAGTTGGGTATTACATCTGATAACAAGAGTGCAATTACTTATGTATTGTAATCTCAAAAACCCCAATTCAAGGTCCTTATCTTCTAACTCCATTCAAAAATCTAGGGATATTCATACATTTAAATTCCAAGCAACTGTACTTCTCTTGTTCTAGAAACAACATGAGATGTAATTACAGAGGAAGGAGAATGTTTCTTCATATATTCCATGGTATTTGCCTTATCTATGCCCCTGTAATATGGAAATTTCACGGTGACTGCTCTGTCTCTGAAGTTCTTCCATTGTTTTATTTCAGAGACAGCTGCTTAAGGTCAACATTTTTCTAAATTAAGTCTTAAAAACATGTAATGTTCAGATATCTGTATGGCCAAATCCTGGGATCGAGACACATTTAAAATCTGCTTAGGGCCTATTGGAACTTGAGCAGTTCATGCATTTTCATTCCACTGATAGATCTTTAGTGGTACTTATGTCACAGGAAAATGAGAGCGTCTATCCCTCTTATACCATACTACTACAGTTATACGTAGAAACTATCATAGCTATTCTGTACTTGGGAAATACAGTATGGATAGTTATAATGAATCTGCCTGTCTGATGTAAAATTGCTTAAATTACAAAGTTTATCTGTTCACTACTCAGGTTAACAAGTAGGTCCTGTTGGATCTCCAGCCACTCTGGACTTTGGATAATAGCAAGACTCAGCCAGAAGCTGTGCCATCTTCCTCTGGAGTTTGGCTTTCTTATTTGCAAACTCCCTCTAGTGCACTTTATATGAAGACAAACCTTCAAAACATTTGAAACCTTCAGCTGTTGAAGGATATAACATCTCCTGGGGAGGTGGCACTCCAAAATCTTCCCAAGTAAACTTTGTACTTCCAGTTGCATTTTATAATGCAATCAATCTTTGAGAGAATTTGTCCACATCACAGTCGAACATTTAGCTCACCCATCACAACACTCAAATGGATGAAACCATCTGAGAAACCTGAGCGAACAGCTCAGGTTCACTCATGACGGATGGAACTGGAGGTAAGACAATCTCAGCAAGGGGTCATCACTTGTGCAATCTGCTTCTGGATGCAATTTGTCAGAGCCTTTATCTTTTGACCTTCAGGTCACACCGCATGGGCCATTTATTATCCCCGACATTTACTGGAAAATAGGAATAGAATTAGTAATAGATTCCCCGGGGGAATGCCTTGGTTTGGGAGGTATTTAGGGAATTACATTACAAAGAAGGCAAATTACTTTAAAAAAAATAATAATTTGAAAATAAATGAAGATATGCATCCTTTACGTCAAATTGATCCAAAACATCTATGAAAAATTTGTGTGACTATGACTATTTCTTTAAAAAAAAGATATGTTTGACCTCTAAGATAGAGAAATTTCTTACTGATGGCCATTGGTATTATTGTCTTTAAATACATTATGTTCTTTTTATAGGAACACATTTTTGGAAACCTGGTGCCCTGTGACTTGTCTGTTCAGATAGCATTTCCATACAGTAGATTTCACTCCAGATAAAATCTGGGGGCGAAGTTACTATTCACCTTAGTATCAAGTTGCTATACATGTAATAATTTACTGACTTTGTCAGAAAAAATAGAAATATATTTTCCATGACTTACAAGCAGTCTTTCATTTCATAAAAATAAAACTGAAAAAAGTTCCAACACACTGAAAGAATGTACAAAATCCAAACTTAACACTTAATCAAGTTATAGGACTTTTATCTGTGTGAATGGGGGCACACCAATCTATGATCCTTTAACTGGATTTGTACCGATGGTCTCCTTTGCTAGTTGTTTGGTTTTGGGTTTCCTCCTGTGAAGCAACTTAAATCAATTTGGTTAACTGACTTGCAAGTGTAGAAATGATATGCATGTAAGTGTTAATTTAAATTTGTAGAGAATTACTAAATAGGTATCTTCAGAAGATGTTACAGAGCTGAAATAATTTTTATTGAAATAACTGCTTAACTGGCAATTATGTCTGAGTAGATGGATGAGAACCTGAAATTCATGGACAAGGGTAAGTACACATGGGAAAACAAGGCTCTGCTGAAATAACAGTTTTTGCACCTGCTGATCACATACCTGGACTGATCAGTGGGCTTGGGCGCTCTCAGATGTCCTGTACAATCAGAGATATTCTGAGATTCTAAGGTTGGGTATCACAGCTACTGAGGCACAGAAGGGTGAAGGAACCTTTGTAGTCTTTGCTTTGTGCCATGCCATCCCTGTCTACTGAGTTGGCACAGAGAGGCTATATGACTGCCTCCTCAGTGGGGAGGCCATAGTAGCCTCTAACAATAAAAACAATAAATTTCAGACACTATGTTAGACACTTTTCTTTGCAGCAGAGATGGATTTGGGTACTGGATGATATAAATGCATGACTGAGCTGCTAAATGCATAAATTCATCCTTCATGCCCAGCTAAAGCCAATGAGGCAAAGTGTGGTCGTGTTCAGTCTCCCTGAATCCAATTTCTGGGCATTGTTCAGAGACTAGAAAAAAGCAGTTCCACAATATGGACTTATGCATCCCTGAGACTCACTGAAATTGATAGGAATTGGATATTAAGGACCTTAACATCACGGACTTAACAGCAAGGTCAGCATCTTTTATGCTGAATTCACGTTTGCATATTAGTGATGTTAATGGTAATTGCTTTAGGAATAAAAACAGACCTTGATAATCCCAAGTTGTTCTGAAAAACAGAGCATTTCACTGAAAGTCAGAGTCATTCTGATATGAACTACATAGCATGTGCTATATTCCTATGTTTTCTTTCACAAATGGTGCTTCAGTTTTAATGCTGAAGTCAACTGGAGTTTTATAACTTCCCCATATACAACAGAAAGAAGAAAAAAAAAAAAAAAAGCACAAAACCACCTTGGCATCAATATGCTATATGTTATAGCTGTAGCTGGATCCTCAAGTCCAGATGTTTCTCTTTTTAAGTAGCACAAATGTCAGGTATAAACAACACTCCTGGTTTGGCTCCACTCCTGTGGGTTTGGAAGATGAACTGCTTGCTGCCTGATTTCAAATGATTGGAGTCCCAGTACAATGTAATGTACAGGTCTTTTTCATTTCCATGCATCAATTACCAAAGGATGCTCTGGGCTTAATCTTCAGAATGCAAAAAGTCTCCCTGTGCTGCCCAATTTTTTCATGCTAACATGAAAAGTTGACAGCAAACTCTCATAGAAGTTTTATAAAAATGCAACCATGAGCAATTTGACACAATCCTACAAATCAAATATCACATGCAAGTCTAGACATTAGTCCAGAAAACAGGCAGAACTTGCCAGGTTGTTTGTTAAACTATGGTAATGGGAAGAGTAAAAGCATTCAGAGATGCTCATCTGTTAGGCACTTCTGTAATTTCACATCAGTGTATTTCAGCTTTCAGGAGAGCATCTGAGACAGGTTTGCCTCTCTCTCACATGCAGATAGCCTTTTATTTTTAAATCTGGTTTTAATCTCTCTCCACAATCTGAAAAACTGCTCTAGAAAACGAAAGAGAACTTCTCTTTTTTTTCCATCATTGCGTTTAATCTTCAGCGAAAAATGCAAGCATTGATGAGGTAAGGGAATAAATTTGTCAAAATGAAAGGAGACCATATGTAGGTTAGTCTTATCCTAAACCCCACTCTTTCCACACTGAAAGTCTGGACATGAGCTTGAAGTACGATGTGCTGAGATGTCACTGTGCTGTGAAGTGTTCTTAAAGAGAAATAACAGTAAGTACATGTATGTTTCTAGTATTGCAAGTATTCTTATTCAAATATTATTTTAACCTTGTTAGTGCCATCCACGCTCTGGGCCAGCAGAACTGCTCACAAGAGTGCAGTTCTGTCACTTTCTTTTTGTGCTGTGGAAGTAAAACTAGCACCTAAAGTTTCCCCAAACTGGGTAGGGGGTTGAAGTGGTGGAAAGAGGAGACAGAGGAAGAGAGAGAGAGAGCACCTAACTAGAACAAGAATAAAAATAAAGCAAAGGATGTAATGAAAGGCAATACAGTGTTAAAGAAAAGATGAGAAAACCACAAAGAAATTAATCTCAGGATAAGATCAATAGACGGTGCTCGTCATTGCTTTGTCATGCTTTCATCCCTGTTGAAATCTGGTAGACACCTTCTCCTTACAGTACCATGTGTCCACCACTCCCACATTCCCACAATCCAGTCTTGTCCATCATCTCCCACCAATGCTGTATCTAGCACCTAGCTTTGCTGAAACACTAAAGGAAGTCTTCCAGAGTATTCCTCCTCCTGTGCTGGAAACAAATCTCCTCAGTATATACAGCGCTGCTTAGTTTCAAGACACAACAAACAAAACTGTTTTCAACTTTCCAAGTAATCTTTTTTTGTTAAGATATTTATGTCTACTAAAGTGAAGACAGGGTGGTGCCCACCACTAGGTCTGACTGGCTTCCGATATCCTGAACTAGGGCTCTGCCTCAGGCACAAATCACGCAAAACTGAACTATGATTTCATAGACAGAAAAAAAGATAAGGTCAGAGAATGAACTGACCAGGTCGCTGCTAGGCTTTACCAGTGTAATTTAACTAAGCTGAATCTTCAGTAGGCAACAGTATGTAGGAATTATTTGGCCAAAACATGTTGAAGTCCAAGGTCACCATCCCTTCTATGAAGAACCTCCTTGCTTCAGCAAGCGAACAGAGAAGTACTCAAGAACAGCACACATTTATGCATTACTCCTCTTATCCCACTGACAAATAAAAAAGCTTTGTCCTTCCTCTCCATGTGACCAACAAGAAAATCTTTGGTAAGGGAAGTTGTTCCTTAAATTAACCAAGGATCTCTTATCCCTGCAGAAAAATTAGCTCCCTGACTTCTAAACCTGTGAGATGAAAGGTCATTTTCAGTCTTGTCTTGAAAACTAATGAGCAATAATAATATATTATTTAGCATACGATTGAATAAACAATTCCATCATTTCATTTACATACAGAGGAAGATAATTAAGTAAGATAATATTCTCACTGACATAGAAACAGTTCCTGGAAAGGTATAAGTACAAATTTTTAGTATTATTGCTTTCTGCAAAGCATTTGCCTTGATGGAAGACTGTTTTGTTTACTAATACTAGTCGAGCTTAATTGAATGTTGTTTCCACAGTTTATTTAATCCTTGTCTATTTTAATGCCAACCAGGTATTTCCTCATTTAACTTAAAAATGCCTAGAAGTCACAGAAAGAAACATCCACCTACCATAAAAAGGGCTTCGTAGTTTTCAATCATCTTTTGTACAACAGCTATGATAGCAGTACTCTCTTCAGCTCGAGCTGAACTCTGAACTGTGAATTCTTTGTCTGTAGATTTCTGCTTGTGCAACAGGTTAGGGCCAAAGATCGTAGCCAGGTTAAGTGATGTCATTTTGTTCCCAGTAATCTAGAAAACAGAATAGAAAGGAGGTGGGGTCTCCCAGGATCTAATGTATCCAGAGATTTATGTATATACACAAATACATGCAGACAAAACATTTGACAGATGGTTCATTCATCAAAACCAAAAGCAAGTGCTAGTCAAAAATTTAACCATTTTCAGAAATGTGGAAACACTTTGTTTGGACATCTCCACAACAAGCACTGTGGATTTTCTTGACAAATTTTCAAATGGACTGGAGAAGAAGGTGAAAGTGCTGCCTGCTTTAATTCCCTGGCAGGTCAGCAGTGGTGTACTTCATCTGAACTTGGAGATACTGCCTCCTGCTTCACTTTCTTACCTTGTTACTGCCTCTTAAGACCCAATACTACGAATTGTTAGTTTTTTCAACTGGCAATCATGATATGAAACAGATACAGTGAAGAAAAGCCAACTTTTCCAAGTTTAAAAAGTTAAACAGTTTGGATACTTGAGAAACATGCTCATTATTTTTATTACTATTTTCCTGATTTTTTGCTTGTTTCTGAGAACACACTGAATATTTACTTTTTTCTGGTTTTGTTTTTTACTTTCTTCTGCATCTACAACTCTGTGTCTAAAGAAGCAAGAGTAACCTGGTTTTGGAGGAAGTAGAAAGCTAGGAACAAGTACTACAGTAGACAGCAACTATATGAAAAACATGTCATAGAGGTTATTAAATCAATATTTTCATGGCAGATTTGCGAGTAGACTACTTTTTTCCCATTCTATTCATATAACAGAGCAAAAGACAGGGGTCATGTGCTTTCTCTCTGTATCTCCACTTGGTTGCCATTCTGGGAATGCAGAAGATGATGCCAGCAGTTTGACTATATAAGACTGCGAGTGAATTTTGATAGCTGAACCAGTAAATCATGAGGCTTTTTTCAAAGAACAAACAATATCATATGAGTTATTTTTTTTCAGCTATATCTGAACAAATTAATTTTAAAAAGGTCAGAATGAGGCACAAAAAGAGGCAGAAAATAGCATTTCAAGAAATGAGTGGGACAAAATTAATCCTTTCAAAGCAATATTTTTATTTTTTTATAATATGGCATCTACTGAACATTCCAGTTGAATTTACAACTGTCTACTCACTATACCTTTTTTTTTTTTTAAGCAAAACGAAACAACTAAAGCTCAGCTTTAGCACAGAGCTGATAGTTAAAAATAAATAAAAAATAAAATAAAACCTTTTCCTTTTATCACTACTTAATCTTGCAAAGACATCTGCACCAAGTAGGTGCATGGTGGACAGTCATAACAAACATGTTAGTACTTTTTCCAGCATGACTGTGCTTAAACACCCCCTATTGCACACCACCATGCACCCAGCTGTTTTTTGGGTGATCAGAGTAGTGATCCACCAAGGATGCGTGGGCACATGGTGTCCTGAGAGAGCCAGGGGTAGCCTCTGGCTCTGCCTGGATCAGCATGTTTAGGCTGTCTGTACAAACAGTGAGTCTTCTCTAAAGGGCAGTCTCGGGGCATCCCTTAAAAAGTGATGTAAACATATCAACTGAAATAAGCTGGATGAGTCATTTTAATAAAGTTCATCATCTGTCTTCATCTTCATGAGAGAAGGGCTTTCGAAAGACATCATGGAGAAGAGCCTGTGTGCCAAAGCTCACACATCTTCTTTCCACTGATAGCAAAATACAATCTTTTGCCCTGTATGTCTTTATTCACTTAATTATTAATGAATAGCTTAAGTAATTATGAATAGAATACTCTAGTGTCTATAAAAGATATCCAATTGCATGTAATATTCTTGATGCTTACAATACTGCCAAGGTGACTTTCATAAATTTGCCTTGCAATACCTGTAGCAGAGCTGATGTACTCTTAAGGGGAATGAAAATTCCTTCACTACAACTGTTTTGCCAAGCCCACTCTCTTAAGCAGCATCAGTCCTGCAATAAGATCCTCTCAGGTACGTTCCTCAACTGAGAGAGAACTCTTTGCTGGACCAAAGGGACCAAGACATTAGCCAACTTATATGCACTATGTTTTTAAGTACAGTAAAACTGTTACAGGCTGCTCTTTTCCAATGCCTTTCATTATAGTGGTTTAGTTGTTTATCAGCTTATTGCTGAAGACAAAAATAACAGCATTTGAAAGGGATTTAAACTGAAAAAGGTCCTGAAGTCACATGTAGCACATTTGAAGTTAGGCCTTCAGGCAGAAATTCAGCAAAACTCAAAGTGCCTATCCTTGAATAGCAACCAAGTCCAAAAAGAGTCCAAAAAAGTCAGCAGTTTTCCATTTGGAAGACTCTTCTCCAGGTGTTTCAGCAGCATCTCAGAAGTAACCTCAGAACCTCTCTGCTACAGATCACAGGACAAGGAAGTCCCTTCCACAGAAAAACTGGTACAATTTTGTCAAGAAGTGTCTGACTGCATCCTTCTCAATCAAAAAAAAAACAGAGTTGCTGCCTTTTGCAGAGCAGTCCACTAGTTCAAACATTTTCCCGGGAGAAAATGGGAAACCTGGATTTTCAGATCTTCTGTAGTGTGACTGTCTTAGATGCACACGTCAATGCTCAGAGGTACACCTAAGCAATGCAGCTATGGGTATTCTTGTCACTGGGGTTGGGTGCAGTACAGTCTCTCCACTGAATTTGTTCGAGAATGCAACAGTAGGGAGGCCATTATGAGAACAGGCAATGATGGACCTTGACTCCAACTGGTGATTAGGTCTAACAGTTAGAAGTGCACCCGTCCTTCATTTTTTTTTATTCTTCACTACACAATTCACACAAGGAAACTAAGAGGAAAAAGAATTTAACTATGTTCAAAGGTCATATAAGAAAGCAAAAAGCAGAGAATGAAAAAAGAATGAAAAAGCACACTCTTGAATGCCTGACACTTTTCTATGGAGAAGAGGGCAGTATTTTTTCCATAGAATGTAACAGGAAAAAACAAAGGAGGAAAAAGGATGGACAACATTAAATATTCTTAACAACAAGGCCTATAATGTTGTGCATCTCCCAGAGAAAGTGCTAGATGCCCTACTGATTAAGTCATATAAAAATTAAACTCATGCAGCCCTAAGAATGTAGTAAAAAACTAAATATCAAATGTGTGGACAAGAATAAAAAATCTCCCTCATCTTTCAGGGGTACGTCACATGGTTATTTCACAGCCTTAAAGATCTCTTTTGAGACCCGTAATTAAGCAAAGTCAAAGGACATGAGTGTTTGGAACTTACCTCTTGGCCATCTTTGTCTGTGGTGTCTTCTGCGTGGCCAGCCACTGTGGAGAGGAACTGCAGCAGTCGGTGTAGGGTATCGCAGTTACAGGGAGGTAGGAGATAAATGAGAAGCTGTAAGGTGCTTAGCTGTTCATCTGGCTCTAATACTAAGAAGGGAAAAAATACATTCTAAGAAAAGTACTCCAACTAACCTAAAATCAGAACAAATATACTGTTCCCAGCCCAAAGGAAGGCATAAGAATAGCTTTGTTTAATGATAATTTTCCTCGTAACATCAGAAGAAAAAGAGAAAACACTTCAAGGAAATACCAAAAGCATAACAATATTCTTATGGGATTTTTGCTTTGGTTGGTCAACATTTTGCTTATAGGTTCATAGGCTCTTCTCCCAGCCTATGAAAGCAAAATCCATGCTGCGTACTCCATCACTGCCACTCAACACAAAAATTATGTGTAATTTTCTACTTATTACATTCATTTTGGTATAGTTATGGGTTTACAGGGCACCCTTTGGAAGCGTTCCAGTAAAGTTTATGCTTTGGCCATTATAATTTTTTTTTTTCTTTTTTTTTCACAATTTCACATCTTACAGAGTCTGGGAAACTGGAAAAGCAGATAGAAATGTTAAGGACATTCTACACTTCAAGCACCTAAAATGCAATGGTAGCCAGAGACAAAGGTGAGATAAAGTCAGGATCTCACACATGAGGGCTAGAAAGAAGCTGAAGAACATACCAAGCAGCAGTTCAAGCCTGAATGGTCAAACTTTACATTTTCCCAACTCTTTGAGAGACTGGACCCAGGTTTTAGCATAAGCCAATACATTTGGGACAATGTTCTGAGAGCCATTAACTACCATGAAACTTGAACTTTTGAAGCTAGGCTTTTGAAGCCAGACCATAATTTTGATCAGTGAATAGCAACAAAAGCTAAGAGCATTCACAGTGCTGAGATACCAGGAACATTAATTCTATCATATATACCAACGTAAAAATAGGTATTAATAGATCTATGTGAAATCTGTGTTCTAGTTCTCTGGATTAATACAGCATGAAAACCAAGGAAAGTCACCAGCAAATTATAAATATAAATATATATATAAATATTTGAAGTAAATCAAGGTTAGAGTATTAAATGCACAGAAAACAAAATACAGTTAGTAGAGATTATAGAATTCAAACAAGCTTATCAAAAATCAGTAAATCAAGATGCTTCAGAGCTCACAGAGTGTGTTGATGAAAGGTGTATAAAGTTCTCTAGTGAGAAGCGGGTCAGGCATATCACGCAGAAATTCCTTTAATAAAGCAGCAACATCATGAATGCTGTGCTCTTCGTCCAGCACGACATCTATGCCTCTGTCAAACTCTTCACGTAACTGAAAAAAATAATGACACAAAATCTTAGTCACTTAACTAGCATATTCCAGCATAGAAGATCTTTTAAGATATGACCATTTTCATTTTCCAGATTGCAGAAATGTTTTTTGGTAAGGCTGAATATATAATTCACTTCTAAGTGATCATTATTAGGGAGATAACAAACACCACGCTAATACCTTTATGAGGTATTGCTTTTTTTTTTTTTTCTAGCTACAGTCCCCAGACAAAACTGTGTGTAAGTCAAAGGCATCAAATTTCCCAGAGGCAGAAGAAATCCCTCTCCCACATCCGATATGCCTTTCGAAAATATAGATGCCTGACTTTCTGAAGAGACTTCCCACCACCCATAGCAGAATACTTTCTTCAGGTTGAGAGCTCCATCTTTTACTCTTTTGTTCTTTTTGAAGAGTCAAGATCTTTTAAAACTATTTCCTGGGAATACTTCATACCTTTGCTAATACTATGAGGTGTCATAATATATTCTTTCAGGGAATAATTATAAATCTTACTAAACACAAGGAAATTTGAGATATCAGCTTGCCTTACCAGGATTATTAAATGCACTTCAAAAAGGAAGAAAGAAGGTACATCACAAGCAAACTATGTGTGATAATCTGAGGAAAATCTTGATTACAGGCAAATCTATGTTGTGTGTGTATGTGGAATAGGTAGAGAAGGTAGAAAATCCCCGTATTTCTACATAATTTGTGCCATCATAATGAGCATGAAAGGCATTCTATAAAAAATAGAGCCTCCTTTCTAATTTATTAAGGTTATTATTGTTATTAAATTAGTCTTTATTAATATGAATAATAACAGTATGAAGACCAGAATTTTTTCTTTATTCATCATTATGTTTTTGCCCACTGTTTTGTAGCCAAATATTTTCCAGTACTGACTTGGGGATTTAATTCTCAGATCATGTCTGCTCTTCAGACTGATGGCAAACATGGAACATCACTGTGGAGCACCACAAATTACTTCTATCCAGAAGATTATCCCCACAGATACTGCCCCAAGGCAACTGAGGAAATCAATCAGCACTGCACCAAGAATTTGAACTTCCCAAATAGCTGTCTGAATCACGAATTGCTAGTATAGCCTTGAATATAGAGCACTTCTGATCCATTATCTTTACAGGCCTAAATGGATTTTCCTAATTAGCATAATATCAAATAATCATTGGTGGAACACAGCCACGTTTCAGGCCCAGGTATCACAATGGTTAAAAAGCAGTACATTTCCATGTCAACCGTAGGTCTCTCAGACTTCCTTCACAGTGAATATTTGCAGACTTTTGGAAAGTACACCCAGTGAACTACTGTATCCACTGGACACGTGAGAACTGGGGACATCCCTGCTGGGAGTGGGACAGGAAAGCACAGCTCCAGCCATGCCGCTCTTCAGCCTTGGGGTCTGGCAGCTTCACCAGCAGAGCTGTCCTCCAGGCACCCAGACTAGTGTAGAGGCCTGCCCTCCCTAAGCTCAGCAGTTATGCTCTGCCCATGCAACTGTATGGTTTCTGGGCACAAACTAATACCTGGCACCCAGGTATACCAGACTTCGATTCAGCACCAGCTCAGGAGCCTCGGTCCTACACTCTACTAAGTGTGAAAAAGCTCTAAGGTGGTTTGTAATAGACACGTTCTAGATTTTCCCTTCCTGCTCACCAATAAAAAAATCTGCTGGCACATGCACTCATTTATTTATGTATTTATGGCAACAGACTACAGTTGAAATAGGACATTTTCTAACTGGGGGAGGAAGGAAAACAAAACTATGCCTGCTTTCTGTACAAGAAAAACTAATGAACAGCTGCGAAAGCACACCAAAATCTGAGTATTGGGTTTGGCTTTCCATGGTTCAGAAAATGAATGGAATTTTAATTGAATCCAGACTTTCCCATGTGTTCATGTTGACAGCATTTATTATTGTAGCTGCAAGGGCCAAGCTGATGCATCCATGTTGTTTAATAAAATAAATTAGTTCATCTAATTCAATAAATTAGTCTCTGTAATAGAATACATAAATACCCAAATCTCTTGGTTTCCTTAGCTTTTGAAAACAGAGTAAAAGAAAAACTGGTGAAGGTTAGTTATGTTTGAAGTAAGGCTTAGGTTACAAGCAAATGATATAAGCTCCCTGCTTTCTCCCAGAGGTGTGATGCAATTGTACTCATCCCTGAATAATAAATGTTTTGACATCAAAACTTGTAATGCATATTAGAGGCAACTTACTTTTCAATATTTTTGAAACAACTGTGTCTGCAGACCATGAGTGTTTTCAGCTTCGTGGTATATCATCCACACAGCAGTATTAACTGGTAGAGAGTAAACTACTAATCAGCAGGTTATACTGTTCTGCCAGCCAGAATCAAGACAGTTTATCTATTCATCATAACTCTCCAAAGAAAGCCAATCATTATGTCGAATATTTTTGCATCACAGAACCATTATTCCTGGGATTAGATGCAGCCAAGCTTTCTTTTGCTCTTTTCTATTTTGTCTTTTTGGTCTTAAAGTTCCTAGCAGGGGTATTTTACCACAACTTTTTGCCTTCTCTCTAAGCATCATACAACCATTAAGCACTATTGTCCACAGTTCTAATTCAACATGTATTCCCAGCTTCTGGGAATAACAATGCAAGAGCTAGGCTGAGGAAACACCCACTTCTGACTTTGTCTATGGAACCTAACCGTACACCATCTTTGTTTTTTCAACATTTGGCTGAGACTAGGAATTGGATGGGTCTGCTCTGACCTTAAAGTGGAACGGGTAAAAGAAAGGTGATGTTTGGGAACAGCAATCTGAGGGTCAAAGAGATTGTTCTGTACTTTCATATTTCTTCATACTGTAAGTTTTCTGAAAAAGATTTATAGTTTTGGTTTACTTTGGGAGCTGCTGCTGTTTCTGAGATGAACAAGCAGCCAAGATTTCTTTCTCCTGACAATGAAACCTTTGGAAAATTTCATCACGGTAGACTATTTGGATATCCAACCCTTTGCTACTTCAATGGAGCAAAACATACAGTGATTGTTAATCCGTTGAGATCCTGAGAAGGATTTCACCAAGTGTTAAAGAAGACTAGAAATGGCCTGTTATGAGCTATCAAGAAATATAATAAAGTCACTAACACAGGAAGTCTGAAGTTCACTGGGTGAAGGACTGGGAAGAAATCACCTAATGGAAAGCAGTAAGGTTATTTGTACCATACCTGATGAGGGAAAAGAATATCCATATCTACTCACCTGTCTTACTCTCTTTTTTGAACTTCCAACTCTGAATATTCCTACTGTCTGGAGACCTGCAAGTAGAGCACATCAGACAACTGTTTTATTGTATGATTTTCTGCTGAAAATTGCATTGAGTCAAAGCAATCTGGGTTATGTGTGTTCTTAAAAGAGTAAGAAAAAAAGACGATAAAAAACCCACAACTTATTTCTTTACAAGGTTACACTTACCACACTGAGACAAAATCCCTGGAACAAGTAGCGATACAGTGTAGTTTACCAAGCTTGCAAATGGCATCTCTGTGACATTTCTCTTGATGCCATCTTCTTAGTGCCACTACTATTATGTGACGGACAGAGGTAATTCTGACAGTAAGACATGGCTCAGTGTTTTGAGCCCTTCCAGGACTGCCATCGAAGGAAACGGGCAATAAAATATCTAAATACTTGAACAGTGAGCTGTGTCTTTGGATTTGGGAAGCAGATGGTGTTTGGTTTTACCAGCTGGCTGTATAGTGCCTACCAATACGAAGTTTTCCTTCAAAGAGATGTAAATAAGTTGTTGCCTGCTATTCCAAGAGAAATCAGTTCAAACCTTCTTCTATCCTTGTAGATACTACTGGAATATCAAATAAATAATATGTGGTTGATGAATGGACACATATCATCAAGTAACAGCAACTGAAATACTTGAGATTAAAAATCATCTTAGAGGTGCCACAGTCTTTAGCAATTAGAGTGTAAGTGGAAATCTTAGAGGCTCGAACAGCTGTGTATATAGGATCATTTTATAGAGCTAGACATCATTTTCAAAAAGGATGAGATCGTCTAAAGCTTTGAAAAATGTATGGTCTAACAAAGGCTACTCAGAAATATTCATCTTCTCTACTGACATACAGGAAATGTAAAATAGCCTTGTAAAGCAAAAGTTGTCCCCCCCCCCCCCCCCCCCCCATAACAGCCATGAGGCTACACTACTTGCTGGAGATGTGTAGCTCCACAGTATGTGGAGTTGCAGATTCTCATCAGAAAAAAAAATCGGGTTGGATTCTGCCTTTTAGCTTTTAGTCTTAACATGGCACCCCTCTTCAAATATTCTTCTGTCTTCGGTTAACAGAAAGTTGAATTGATAGAACAACACAGAACGAATTTAGTAAACCCTGGAACCATCTGGGAGTGATGGTTCCCATGGCAGGGAATCATCTGAGATGGAGATACTCATATTGAGCAAAAACTGGAAGCTCGTTCCTGCACAAACATGCAGCATTTGTTTTACTCAAGGGCCTGAAGGAAGTCAAACCTTTATGACTCTGGGACCTGATCCCAGGGACAGCAGGGAAGAAGAACTAGGCCAAGGGCCTTTATGGCTAAAGAAAACTAATCTTTTATTTTTTAAAATCATATATTTCTGTAATCCACAGATACTTATGTGGATTAAACTGAAAGTTGAAGAACACCAGTATTTGCTCCAAATTATCTCTGATTATTGTGTTATTGGGTACCACAGTGTACTCTTAGAAAATGCACAAAGAAACGTCCTAAGTTTTATTTAAAAGGAACTTTTAATATAAAGCAAGCATTTTAGTAAAAAAGTGTTGCATAGGAAAGTATCTTCGTTATTTCAGTGGGTTAAGAGGATTAAGCACTTCATCACTAACGTTTAAGTGACATTAAATCACAGTATCCAAAGGAACCTCAGCTGGATGTCTCTTTTTGCTGAGTCAGACAGTTTAATGTTCTCTGAACTCAGCTAACCTTACTAAAAGGCATGAAAGTCATTCATCTTAAACTTAATGATCCCTGTATTTGTCAACCATGATATCTCCTCTCTGTAAAAGACTAACAATGACTTGCTTTCATCATTTTCCTTTATATATTTGTAAGCAACATGGTTTTCAATTATGTACTGTAAAAGCTTAGCATTGTTGTCTAAATTGCAGTCCCTCATCTGCAAAAGCTTTTCATTCAGAGTCAGTAAATGACTTCTTTCTGGTCACATTAGGCATCAAATGCATCATTTGGTGTTGCAGTCACCAGTACTTAATGGTTTGTTTATCATCTGGTCATGTGATAAGTCTGTCTTCCTGTGGCCAAGTTATTTCAATTCTCATGAAAAATCTTAACAAGACAAAGATACATTGGGAAAGATGTTGAACAGATACCTTGATTAACTATTGTTTCTGCATTACAGAAAGCTGGTGGGAGGTTTGCATCTGAATGATCATGAAGACACAAGAAGAATATTGGCACAATTTTATAATTCCCTTCAGAGAGAGCAGGACTGAGCCTGAGGCTGGTCAGTAGGACTCAAGCCAGGGACAGAGTAGGCAGCCTGAAAGCCTTGTAGTGAACAGGAAAATGCTTCTTGGAGCTTAATATAATTTAGTGTGGGATTATTTTATTTCTCTAAACCTCTATTTTCAAATGTTGTTTCTAGCTAAGTCTGGCACTGTAGCATAAACTGTTCATGTAGCTTTTGTATCTTCAGATCCACTGGCTGGTAAGAATGACTGGATTGCACATTTCAGGCTTTCATTCTCACTGTATGGGTAAATCTGTGGGGTGTAAAGATTCATTCTTGCAGAGCTGAGCACTCCATTACTGGATGAATGACTTCCAAGAAAGTTTTTTCCTTCATGCTGAACAGGCCAGTTTGCAAACTTATAACACAGGTCTTCTGTTTGGGAGGAAATTGTCTTCTAAGTAATTACTTGTGAGACAGGATCTTTAGCAAGAGGCAAAATAAGAGGGAAAGTGTCTGACTTTCAAAGATGTCCTTGCAATTTTAAGTATACACTTGTTTCTCAAAATACAAGTTTATTTATACTATAGTAAAAATACATCTGCCACTCATGGGAAAATGAGATATTCTTACCATGTTTTTCCAAGTGCTGGCAGCAACTATCTACAAGCCGGGGAACCTGCCTGTAAATTGGGTTCAGGCTTAGTTTCTTATCTCTTGCTTTTTCTTTCTTGCTCTGGGCTTCTGCTGGCAAAGAGAGCTGGAGAGCTTCTAACAACCGTGACTGATTGTCATCAAGATCAGTAATAGAGTCCACAGACATTGCACCCTGTAAAATACACATGCATGGACAATCAATATGGCTGGAGAAACCTAAAGGCCACATTACTTCATCTGACAAAGAAAAAAAAATGTCTCCCTATTTTAAATGAACTAATATAAATATACACTTTGTTATGCTGCTTTCATAAAATAGTCAAGTTCTAATACCACTGTAATGGATGGAAAAATCAGGACAGTAACAATGCTATTATTACCAAACCACAAGAAATACAAATTAGACACTAAAAAAAATAAATGCTTTACATTCATTTGGCACACTTTTTTGTTATTGTAGAAGACTGGCTATACTCCAGGACAAGGATGAGTCAGGGTTTGCACATGCAATTCAGCCATACGGTGTTTATGTGCATGAAGGTATATATACATTTTTAAACCTGATTCCCTATTTCTTCCATATTTTGGGCAATTGTATCAGTGAAAATTACACAAACACCACATATAGTTGGCTAATTATTAGTAGTTGGCTACCAATTGATTTGCTGTAGAGATTGAAATAAAAATGCATTATGACAGACAAAGACTCACCAGAGGAGGTACAGAGATGATATTTTTTCAGTAATTCTACTTCATGCATCTTAAAATCATTAATATTCCAATGAAAGCTATGAACGTTATCTTTAGATTACAGGGAAGCACAAAGATTCAAGCAGCCAGTAAAGGACAAAGCAGCATGAGGTTTATGGCATTTTTCAATGTTCACATTCGAAAATGAAGATTTTTGTTTCAAACCACAACATTACTGTTATTTCAAAACAACCGTTTCCCTCATAGTTGATCAATTGTTATTAAACTTACAAAGCAAAAGTATTTTAGGCTTATGAATAATAATAAAAATAATTAAAAAGATATTTTTTATTTCTCAATAAAATATATATATTGTTTAATATTTCCTTTCCTTCTGAAAAAAAAAAAAAAAAAACCAACCACAACAGATACCATAACCTAAAATGCTGAACAGGTAACCAGCATGCTATTTTAACACAGAATGAAAAAGTGTAGAATTTCCATTCAAAACTTTTCTGAGAACTCTAATTTCTTCAAAGCAAGCTCTTCTGCTGTTGACAGGCATTTCATAGACTGTAGGCAAGATCGTTATGTCTGTTAAATGGGACCTGTTAGGGAATTACCAAGCTCTAGAACTATTGTCTTCCATCAGTGTAGAAAACTGAGCTTTATAAAAATTTCCATCTTGTAGGCAACTCAAATGAAATCCACTGAGATTTCAAATGAATTTAAAACATTTCAGTTCATAACATCTAACTTATCAGGGTTAGTCCTGTTTCTCATAACTCATGGAAGACTTAGGAAAAAACACAGTGAAGTTTTTAGATAATTTTTTGTGACCCACATCTCTAAGCAATTACTAGACACTTTGGAATGCAACTTCAATCATGATTTCTAGTGTTTCTCAGAAAAAACATTTGTTTGATTCCCCTTAACATTTCCTGTCAAAAAGAAAGAAAGAAACAAACAACAAAAGAAAGAAAACAAACAAACAAAAACCACGGACATTCTCAGGCTGTGATCCGTTCCTGTAGGATTTCAAGCTGAACTATTTTCCTCTTTCCTTTTTAAAGATTTGGGGTTTCAGACATCAAAATCAGTTGACTGGCACTGCAAATCCTAACACAATCCTCACCACTGCAGTTCCCAGGCAGCTCCTGTATGACAGTTGCCCACCTTTATACCTTGCACTTGCTGGTCCTTCCCTGCCTGCAAAACATCCTTACCTCATGAATCATTATTATCACAGAGTCACTTAAGTCGGATTTCAGATCCCTAAAATAGATGCAAATACAGTCAGTTCTCCATTATCCTTGGGCACTTTATCAAAATTGTGGATTAACTGCAACACTGAGCTGGCTTTAGGAAGAATGACCTTGAGTTCAGTAGCCAAAGTACAACACTACCTGGCCATACCAAGTGCAGGCCTGCTCCACCATGCTGAGCTCAGAATCTGAATAAACTGGGCAAGTGAATGGCACAATTACAAGGAGCTGAATGGCACATTTACAAACCACATCTCCAATTTAAGTTTAAAATGGGTTTAGCATGGGTTTTATGGGCAGGACTGCACTCTGTGCAGCATTTGTATGAGAAACTGTTTGCATCAATTGCATGAATCAACTTTTTTTTTTTTTTTTTTAAATAAACATTTGCATTGATAAAGTAGTGCAACTGAGAACACTCCAGAGAGAAAATGGTAGCTCCCTCCACATCCTACTCTCCACCTTAGCATACTCTTACTTCTCTGTAAGTGAACCTTGTGCTACTGCAGTGTCATGACTACGGATGGACCAATGGGTCAAGTTCAACACCTTGAAAGCTGCAATCTTGGCATTAAACCAAAGCTCCATAAAAAGCTTCTAGGAACTTGGTTCTGATGGACCTCTATTCCTTTTAGGTAACAAAGGATCCAGGTTCCTAATGTTTGCTGGCTGGTCAAATACAAGTTAGAGATCGTATCACACTTTGTGAAAAGAACAACAAATGACCATATCTAGAAACACGAATCATCTTTCAGATGAAAACAGGTTTTGATGCCAATGGGTTTATACAGTGAATTTCTACTTTTTGTCAGTGCTTATGCCAAATGCTGAAAGAAGTTGGCAGATTTCTCTTCACACACATATTCAAGTGTACTTTGCACTTGTGTGTGTGTGAGAACAATTGCCTGTTCATATGGTCTGGAGAAGCCAATGGATGTGCACTACATGTTTATAATAATGCAAACATCTTCAAATATCATGCCCTCAGCTCTTTGCAGACAGACTGTTGACACTTCAAGTATAACCTTCAGCTGACAGCTAGAGGGAAAGAAGGCAGGCTGTAGGGCTCTTGAACCTTCTCTTAATCTGCAATTTACTCCAGTACTCCAGATCCACCCTTCTACCCCTCTTAACAATGCATCTTGCAGAGCCCTATATCACATTTCTCTGAAGCAGGTTTTCTCCTTGGGAAAAGAAGGCTAGGATCTTAGGAAAATGTTTTATTTTCCAGTGTCTGTTCACGTATCCTGAATTCCTTCACAGATTACTTAACAGGGGGTTTTATCTAAAGTATTTTACTGTGCACTTTTATCTCCACTACAATATGAAATAAAAAAGCAATAATTTTAGAGCCTCTATCCCATGGACAACTCCACTAAAAAAAAAAAAAAAAAAAGGAAAAAAAAAGAAAACGAAACAAAACATTTATAATACTGCTACTAGCTGCAGCATTGGAAAACTGGAAATCTCTACGAGTTCAGAGCATAAAATTTACTTGCAAGAAACAGAACCCTGCAAACAAATGGTCTACCAGATACCTTTCTTGCGTGCAGGATTAACATTCAACCTAAAACACTGCACTGTGTTCTGCTGCCAAAGGCATTTTCTTAGCATGTATGCAAAAATTATTTTAAGGGCCTGGTACAAATGTATTCTAATAACTTATTTACCACTGAGGACAGGATTTGAATTAGGCCATAAGGACTTCTATTAACATTACTACAGAGATTAATAGTTAATTTATTTCTGAGTTTATGGAGCTAAATTAACAGAAGCATCTATATAAATATCAATTGCACAGGTTTAGTCTTCTCAAGATGAAAAAATCAGATGGAAGATAGATGGAATTTATTAAATCTAAAAGACCTAAACATAAGGAGGTAGATATAGGGAGTGAGCGGGAGGAGTTCTAAATAATCTCTATCACTGAGATCTGCAACAGACTCGCACCATTCGTATGATCTTTTCCCATCAGCACCAGAAAAAGATCACTACAGTAAGGGTTTTCTGGTATTCATCAGGCTGGCCTCCACTTAAAAGATCATGGTTCCAACATGATGCAAAAAATATTCCACAATCCACAAATAAAAGTGTTTTTTTTTCTGCATTGCCTATACCCTCCACAGAGCAACAGGCACGTACGATGATGTTATGGGTGTACTTACACGCCTCCTTGCTCGTGGTGCTGGCTCTGGTGTGTTAGGAGAAGTGGATTCATTTGGTGTTTCTGAGGTGGAGCTGAGAGATGAGTTACTGCTGGAAAGCTCTTTGTTCTGCCTTTTTGTTCCAAATGGTAAGAGAAAGGCCACAAAATCTGAAACATCTTTTTGCTCTTCTCTCTGAGAGTCTTGCTTGAGTTTGTAGGCCCGGTCATTAGCAATCACTTGGGACAAGGGCATTCCAAAAGCCTGGGGAATAAATTCTGCAACAAAAAAGTTAATATTTACTGAACATCTGATATTTATTTAGTACAGAAAGAAGTCAGTATTAAGCTGTTAAAAAGAAAAACAATCTGAAGTCTCTTTAAATATATAATAATTCCAAGGAGGTACAGGACTGCACAACAATAACAACATTCAAACAATAAAATAATAGTGGACAAATGCCAGGTAATTGTAGTTCATGGTATCTGACTCCTGTTTCCAGTTGGATCGTAAATGATATACCACACAGAATCTTGGAAAATCAATTGGGAACAGAACTAATTCAGATCTTAACTTCCACTGAAAGCAACTGGAAGTCAGGCACCTTTGGCCGTATCTAGATAGTGCAGATGGCCAGTGGGGGCTCTGGAAACCAAACCTTGAGACTGGGGAGCCTGGCTTAAACGTGCCGCAGCTCTCATGACCCTTTCACCAGATCGTTTCTCACAAATGCTGCAGGGCACTGGAGTCAAGGAGTATGGGCACGTGCGTGGGTCTCATCACAGGTCAGGAGGGCATGCACCTACCTGTACAGGGCGTTTGTAATTGCATCCACTACTCAGACTAAGCCTTCAAGGATAACGTTTTAATTATATACAAGAACTATATCCTTTTCGCAGTAGTATACACCCACTTCACATCAATATAACTGTAGAGTATATACATACATTGATATAACTGCAATTTACAAAATCAGCATATACTTAGGTCTTAAATTTAAGAGTGGTCAAATGTTTGAAAGAACAGAAAAGTGCTTCACAGTGAATCAGCCAACATCTAACACTGAAATTCTCACCATTAAGTTTCTTATTTTTTCCTACCAAAGATTAGCAGAATCAAAACTACTGGGCCAGACTGCAAATCAGAACTGGTTTGTATTCAAATGGAATGAAAAAGAATTGCTGCTGAGCCTATTCATCATGGTGAAAATGGGTGCAGCTTCTACTAGGTTCCAAATTCAGAGCTGCCAGTATCAGGAATAAACAAGGCACTAGAGATTAAAAGCTTTTACATATATATAAATATATATATATTATTAACATTAACAAATATTATTATTATTAACAAACAAAAAAAAGCAAACAAAAGATCCTTACATATTCATCCTTTCTTCTGTTACAACCTTCTGAATGAATAAAGGCCAAAGTTCCTCCCAGAATTCAGTGTGATTGTGTCTTTGATGACACTTTAAAATGTTGTCTATGTTTAAATTATTATTAAATTGACGTAAGACATTGGAAATAAGAGTATATTTTTTTGAATCTTGAGTGAGGGTACTACTATCTCATCATATGAAAGAAACAAGGGCCTGTTCTGCTTTGCTGAGAAACATTACTGCTCTTTAGAAGCATGAAATGTTAAGACATGAACTAACTTTGGTGACCAGATAAAACTAAATCAGGAAGTTCCACATACCAAGCAAGTCTGAAGGTGACCAGTGAGTAGAATGACATCTAAAACTGTCTGCATTTAATTTAGGACAAGAAAGTACATCACCATATAAGTATCAAGCAATGCAGAGATGGCTAGTTCAAGGAGTCCAGAGTTAAGCCCATCCCCCCTACACCCTGTGGAGTATGACTGTAAAATGACAAGATTATTAGGATTATATATATATATAATATATATATATATATATGTTTAGTATTTTGAATTATTTTCTCAGTGAACATTTAAGACCATGTGCTTACTTTGAAAATTCACCTGAAACACACATCTGCAACATTACTCCCCTTCTGACAGTATAACCAGGTACTTCATTATGCCTCCAGTATCCCTTTCAAATGTCACAGAATCACAGAATTTCTAGGTTGGAAGAGACCTCAAGATCATCGAGTCCAACCTCTGACCTAACGCTAGCAGTCCCCATACATGTCCCTCTACAACATTTCCTGACAAAGGCCACTGAGCCAAATGAAATCCTAAACAAGACTTATTTACCTGTTTTTGTCTCAGAGTCATTTATACTTCAAATTGGGATGGGACAGCAGTACACAGCCCAGTGATACCCAACATCACGCTGATGCCACTGATCCTACAACACTGGGATCAACTGGGATGAGATTAGCAGGGGATGAGATTTCAGCACTGCTTCATTAAATGGATTTCATTACGATAGCCCTACTCCCCAACTTTGTTATGTAAAGGCTGCTATTTTGAGGGTAAGTGTTGTTCCTCCTCACAAACCCTCAGGTGTGGAATGCCAGGTTTTTAATTGCTCTTGTTCAACATGCCTGTAGAGCAGTGAAAGGACACAGAGCTTTGCTGTAGGCACCCTTCTCAGAGGACATGAACCACTTTCCCAGTTTCTCAATGTCTGGCAGAGATGGGGAACTGGATGAAAACCAACTGGCTGATTTTCAGACTAAATACAGATGGAAGTGATGCTGGCTGGCAGTGGTAATTACGTTACAAAATTGGCAAAATCAGTAACTTTTTGTTCATTTGTTGAAATCAAGAGAATGGGCTGCACCCACCACAGACCAGCTACAGCCTCAAGTTCCCAGCAAAACTTTTGTGTGTGTGTGCGGTATATGGTGGAGGGGAGTATGTTTTATACTCCCCCCTCTCCAGTCTCCTCAGAAGTATTCAATTCCAAGAACTTCCTTGTTGGACAGGTAATGACATGTCCATTAGAGTGAATGCCAGCCCTTTTGAAGTTTCAGATTTGTTAGAAAAAAGAGGAATTTCAGTGGTACAAAACCATGCAAACCCCTGAGGGAGTGTGATGGGGCAGTGACTCAGAAGTAAGATGTGTAGGTTTGAGGTTCTAGCCTCAAGATCCAGGTAAAAGTAACAACTGCCTATTTGCTGCTGTAGGGTGGGGATCTTTACTGTTGAAGGTGTTTCATTTGTATGAAGAAATGCTCTTTAGAGCAGAGGCTCAAATTTTAGTCTGTTGTATTACTATGTGATTGCTATGGTCAGAAAGCTACTAAGTAAGTTACTCTCTGAAACCCCAATGAAAGTCGATCACTTTTTCAATTAGGGGAGTGGGCTGCTGAAAAAGAAATTTTGGAGACAACAGTGTGTAAAAAATGGAAACAACCTGGCAGACCAGGCAATCATCTTGGAAATGCAGATGCACATGTTGATGCTGAACAGAAGCATATAATGTCATGACTTTTGATCTATTTTGTTTTGAGTGTTTACTGGCACAAGAGACAGTTTGCTATTCTGGAGAAGTGCTTCATTTCTCTGAAAGATGGACAAGAAAGTCCATCTTGCAGCTGAGGAAAGTTTCTCTACAAAATTTTGATCGAAACCGCAACATTCCTAAATCTTTCTGTGGTAGTAAATCAGCATTTTCTAATTAAAAGAAGAGCATTTCACAGAAAAAATCACATCCAGACCAAATAAGAGTTTCAGTGACCAGAAATCCTTTTCTTTGCTCATCAAAAGATGAGCAAAGGATGTTGACCCATGCAGTTAGCTTACTTGGCCTTGTGCAATCCAGCCCAAGTATAGCTTCAAAGGCTTATCTGAAGATTCTGCTGTTGAAACTTGTGGCTTCCATCCCCAAAACAATGACAATCTATTAAGAACCTGTGAGGTCTACATTTTAGACAGTAATGAGGTTTTTAATGCTAATAATGTGAACAGTATAAAATACAGCAACGTTGGTAGTCTCCTTAGCCTTTATTTTTTTCCTTTAGTACAGCTTAAATGCTGTTTTGGAGCTGATGAAATCTTGTGACTTCAATCAACAGAGACACTCCTACTAATCACAATTAAATGATAGAAACAGAGTGGGAGACAGCTGAGATACTAAAAAAAATATCCCTTTTAAAAGGGATATTTAAATGGGGAGGGTTCTTTAAATCAAGGCAGAAGTCCCTCCATCTCAACATAATACTATGTTGACAGAAGACTGAAGATAAGACCATGTGCCCAGCACCAGTTCTGTGACAGAACTCCCTTCTCCAGCTAGTCCAAGCTCACTGACCTTAAAGGAGTGATACAAGGCCTTCCCAGTTACTTTGACTTTTCTGTGGAGAGGTTTTTGATTTTTATTGTTTTTGCTTTAAATAAGAGGTTCTTCAGCTATTTAGTTGACTTCAATGCAAAATATGACACAATGTCACTTAACATAACTTTCATTTGCCTTGAGAGCATAACACACATTCTGAAAATAGCACAATGGGGCACTAAAAAGCTTGAAAAAAAAAACACACACATTTCTAATAAACTATAATAAAAAAGAAGCTCCATATATTCAGTTCACTCCTTAGAATATGCCAAGACATGCTGACATCATCATAGGTTGAATTACTGAAGAAAAAATGCAAACATTAAGAAATACGTCTAAATTTAATGAGAATGGTTGAGAAGTAAACATGGAAGAAGTTTGAGAATTTCAAACTATAACTAAAGAAAAATCAAACATCTTTTCCAGAAACCACATATCCCATAGCCTTACTTTTTTTTTTTTTTCAGCAAGTACAGCATACATAGCACCTCTGCCAAGGCCCCACAGATGAATGTGTCAAGAATTTACATTCCACACAGAAACATTAGGAAAAGGTTGCTCAACAAATCATGCAACAAGTGATTGCTATTTCTAAGGAGGTCTCTCAGTTCACCTGTGGAGTTTACTGGAACCAAAGAAATATGGAGCTGGCTTACTGATAACATCTTCTATGAGAAATCCTTTCTGAGAGGCATCTCCTTCAGGAATGTTTGTGTTTACTTTCTAAGGAGGCATGCTTACGCTGACCCATGTATGGCTGGCAGCAGACAGATGAAACGCTCCACTTCTGCTGTCATCAAAATTAGCAGTGAATTTGCAAGGGAACAGTACCCGGCCACCAGCATGCAGAGCATCCAGAGAATTTCGTATTCTGAGCAGCACTGACATTTTACTGCTCCTCCAGCCAGAGTACTGTTTGTCAGCAGCTAAAGCAAGTGTTTGGAGACACATGTAGACAAAACGATGGAGAATCACAATGGCCATAAATAACAAGGAGGCAGGGCAGAGAAAAGCAAAGACATTGAATGATAGCAGCTGAAAACATTGCCTAAATAACTGGGTGGACTGCTGCTCTCCTGTTTCATTCGTTTACATCCAGCAAGTTTTGCTCTATCCTGTTCTGGTGAGTCACTCAGAAATGTAAAAACAAATGAAAACACTTGTTTTAGATTTTTTTCCCCTTTTAATTAATTTTTGACAGATGTACCTGTCAAAAAAAGACAAAATAAAGATACCAATCTTATTTAAAGTGCATTCAATTCTACTTTTTGCCTTTCTTGGCCTTCAAAAGAATAACAGTTTGCTGAGACTCTCACTTTAGCAGATCAACTGATCTGTCTAAATAAAATGTTATGCTAGGAGAGTAAAAACTCCACAGATTGGAATAAATCCTAAAATATAGGTGATTAATTCTCAGAACAGTCCTAGAAGAAATGAGTACCATATCCCTTCAGTAATGTTTTTAAGCACAGCCATCTGTTGGGGTGGAATGGGGGAAGAACAGTCTCAGGCACCAGGCAGAGGGATGTTGCATCTCCACAGACAGAGTAACTCCACAAGTCTGTACCCCAGGGTGGTTCACTGTATGACAGTGCTAACGTAGAGGGAGTATCAGGCAAAACTAAGTATACAAAGCCTCCCTACATTTTTTCAGGAACTGTCCATACCTGAAGACACAAAGCTGATTGCAAACAGAATAAATTGTATGTGAGGCTCACTCCTCGTGCTCCCTACAGCAAGGCCTCATTGTGCATCCCTGGTGATCAGCACTGCAGCCTTTTTTCCACCTCTGTGGCTTCATCTCAGTGAGCTTTGGCTGCAAGCCACACATAGGATCACACAGTGGGTGACAGGCCAATGATTGTGAGGATTAACTTTCAGAAGGCTATTCATTCAAAAAAAGAATTTTCACGTGACACATACTCCAGGTAAGACCTAACTACAGGACCCCTTGGCTACTACTCATTCTGATATGTGGGGTCTCTGAGGCTGGGATATAGGGAACTCAATATATTTGGAATTATTCATGTATGCAAACTGTGCTTATATATGTGATGCTCAAGTGAGGGGACTGCTCTTTGCATTAAGGCAGCCATCACTCATCTATAAAAAGCGTTCCGGAAATCAGCTTCCCTGATGCCACTTCGGTGTCCTTCTTCCTGTTCTCACTGCTTGCCTCTAAGGATGGTGCACTGTCACCAAGAAAAAAAGGAAACAGAAGGCAGACATTCCTTACAGGACCAGGGACATGCAAGGGTGAAAAAGTGCATGTTCTTGGCCTTTTGTGTGCGTACACCCATGGCCACATTGCAGAGTGTTTGTTTTGGACCGGTTGCCCAGTAATGGAAGATATTCTCTTTATAAAATAAACGATAGAAATGCTTGTTTAAAAAAAAAAAATGAATAAATAAAAATCTGTGGAACAGATCAGGCTAATAGTTTCAGCTCACGAAAGGAGAGAGGTTACCTCTGCCTCGAAATTCAGCAACATAGGGACCATTCCTTAGGGCAGCAGGTGTGGCTCTGCCAAGATGTGAAGATGAGTAGTACCAAGACACGAGGCCTTACATTTTCCTTGCAAAGGTCAGCTCGTCAGCCTGAAAGCTCTACAACTCTGTCCCTTTGAATTCCTGGGCCTCACGTCCCAGCCCATCATGCTAAGCCTTCCAACTCTGCCTAAATGCTGCCCCATGTGAAGCCCAGCTCCTGGCAGGCACACGCATATATCAACACACATAGCAGGGCAGGAGATGCAGATGCTGCTGCCTCCCCTTTGTCTTTCACCAGGCTAACTACCTACATGGCACAAATGTCCACCTTCATGGTGGCTTATCCTCCCTGCAGTGATGGATTAACTGTCTGCTCAGCAAATAACTGTGAGACAGATGATATTTAATAACCTGGTAGGGCAGAGGGAAGCACACTGGAAACAATCATGGACAGAAACACTGAGAAGTGGGGTGCTATATGCTGCTATCTTGGCTATCTTTGCTTAATGTTTGCTGATAGCAACATCAACAGCAAAGTTAACATTGCTTTCTTTTCACTCTGTTGACAGAATCTGCTTGGGAACCTGATTCCTTCAGGTTTCCTGGCCCTTTGCACTCTTATTGACCAACTCAACACCACTGTCAATGCAGAAATGCTGAAGGAAAGAGAGAAACAGATTCTGCCATTCAAGTAGTGCTGAAGTATTTTGCCCTCAGGGGATGCTCCTGTAATATTTTATACATGGAGAGAGCTTGGACATCTTAGAAAGCAAAAGACATCTTGGAATTCAACCTATAAAATGAGAATAAGGCAGTGGAAGATGGGAGGAAGATTTGAAACAGCCTGAAGCTAAATGAAGAAAAAAGGAATTACAAGTTAAAAGAATCAGCATAGTAATTTTTAAAAATGCTTGGCTAAAGTCAACTAGAACTTTCTTTTTTTTTTTTTTTTTTCCACAGCAATGCTGAAAAACAGGAAACAGATAAATATATACAAGGATGAATAAGCACAAAGTGCTGATCTTTCCTGTGGGCAACTACTAAGTCCAAAATGTCCAGAAAAACTATCTGAACAAAAACAGAATGCAGATCTCAGAAGTAACTGAGTGCCACCATACAGGTAGAGAAAAAGAAAAAAAGAGCAGAAATATAATAGCAGAAAATAACATTATTTACAAGTGCTCGACCAGTACAGTTGTGCAAAAAACAAGTTTTACTACTACTTTTCTAGAACTATTTCTCTAGAAGTGAACATAAAATTAGATGCATAATTATATGCTGAAAACTACAATTTCAGAGATTGGTTTCAACACTCAGTGTCTAGACTTAGTTCAAATGGCTGCAAACTACAGGTCAAGTCTGGTGGATTAGGACCCAGCCCATAAAGCTGCTTAGTGTCCAAACAAAAAAGTCCAACTGTATCTGTAAATCCATATCACATTGAGTCTATTAAGACCCAAGTGATCGGTACCGTTGAAGCATTTACACATTTTAAACAATGGCTGTTTTCCTAAGGTTTAAAAAAAAAAAAAAAAAAAGAAAAAAAAAAAAAGAGGAAGGAAGAAAAGAACCCCATCTGACTGGCTTAGGCAGGGCTGGGTTTACATGCTTTGTGAATTGCAAGGGAGAGTGTAGAGTGTATATGCAGGTAAACAACTGGGTCATATTATCCTAACTGCACTCCTGCGCCCTGCACTGGCTGGTGAAAATGGGGAGAAAGAACAAGGAAGAAAATATTCAGTCCTTTAACTCCTCCTTTTCTCCCAGGAAAGAAACTTTCAGTTCACAAGATCTGGATTATACTAATGACAAATACAAAGGGATATGACATATTTTTGGTAACATTTTCCTATTCCAGAAAGTATAAATTTAAGACTAAAGAAATCTCATATGCAAAACTAAGACCCAATTAGTGAATTATATTATTATTTATATTGTTTATATTCATAAAATTTTACCTTTGTCTCTGTTTTTCTCCTTCCCTAACGAGTCCAGTTTCTTTCTTAATGATTTCTTCCTCTTTTGCCCATCTGTAAGAGAAGAAATAGGAAATATGTGAAAAGAAAGAATGCTGAACAAACTGTTGCATAAGCTGTACGAACATGAGATGGCCATGGCATTTGAAGTCAGGAAGGATGTGGGGTGTATTTCACAAAGGTTAGGAACTGTCACAGCCTTTCAGCCCTAACGAGTGCACTGGAAGACCAAGTGTATCCCACTCCACGCTGCTTGGCACAGCATGCGTGGTCATGCAGCCCATGTAGCAGAAAGGAAAGATAGTTTTGAAGACTTAACAATTGAGATGTGATAGCAGGTAGTATAAATCCCTAAGTTCTGATCAGCCCTCATCCATAGGCACAGGACTGTGACTTGGCTGTGGAGCTAGAGGTAGAATTTGGAGAGCCAGGTTGTGGAGTCACAGGTAGTATTCAGAGAGGAAGGATGACCAACCTCCAGGATAAATTCAGCATACCAATTGGACTAGTTGGGTGATAACTGTCTACCCTCACATGACCCATCTGGTCTGAACTCAAACAGGGAGCTTACAGTTTGTGTACAGCATGTTCAGATTGGTTCAGCTGGATTAGTCTAAGCGAAATTACTGCTCTGACACCGTATATATCATACAAGTTTTCACTAAGGTATTAAGGTCTGATGATTTTAAGTAGCAGCATAGGCAGGTCCCTTCTTGAAAGAATTATGTCAAAAGGTTGGCTATCATTATTTCCTTCAGCATCTTTTATAATGAAAAGTCAACACAAACACATTTTGTTAGATCTCAACAAATACAAGAGATGAAGACAGAGACCTGCTTTAACTCGTACCTTTTATTTTTTATTATTTTTTTTTAGCTCCAAAGCAGTATAAAAGATCTAATATAGGATTTAATACTAATACTAACATAGGTACCGTTAAAGCTAAAGATTAATGGATACATACTTTTGCTTTACTGGTTTTGGGTTTTGTAATACAGAAAAAATTAATTAATTAATTAATTAATTAATAAACACGCAATATGTGTGTTTCACTTTTACAGCAAGAAGGATGCCAAATAATCTGCCTCAACATGTTTTTCTGGTTATGTAAACCAATGTCTTAAGTGGTCTTTTGCACTAGGGAAAAGACAACAAAGGAATGAATTGGATCTCTGTGGATTAACTCTCATTTTTACAATTGCCCATAAGAAAATACAAGTAATTTCCTCATAGCTTTCCTTCAACTCCTATTGAAAGACATGCCTAGAGTATTATTCAACAGACAGATGGACAAATTCTGACTGTTTCATAGCCAGTTCACATCCTTTTCTTTAAAATTAAAATTTACTTTTGCCTTGTGCAACTTCTGTTCGATCCAATCCCCTTCTATGTTTGTATTCTGCATTTATATGGGGACAGCAAGCATATTACCTCCTAGCAGTTGCTTAACTATGTTACACAGTTTCTGCCTCTTGACATAGAGGTAGATTCACATTTGCTGGTTATGTTAATACCCCTTTTTCTGCACCTGCTCCAGTGAGAATTCATCTCTCTGAAATAAGGCTGACTAAAGTTGATATGGTATTCCAGATGAGATTTCAGCAATATAACAGTGGTAATTCATTGCCTGATATGGTCTATGATTAGATTTTCCTTTTTCATATCCATATGACAAGTTCATAACTCAAAGTCATACTTTGATTGATTAATATGCCCAGTCTTTTCACACCTTCTGACATTCACAGTTCATAATACTGAGTTTATTACAAAAATTCTTTTACCTCTTGGCAATATGAATAGTCAGTAGCCTGTTTACATAAAAGTAACAATACTGCTTGTTTTTATAGGGTTGCATACTGCCATTGTGTTCTGACTTTATATATATATACACTATTATTTTAAAATTATTTTTCATCTTATAAATTCAAATTACTGCTTTGCAGTAGCCTTTTGATAAATGGCTTACATTTCTTTGGAGTCTTAGAGCCTTTACGCTCCAAAGACCTATTTATTGATATTCTGACATTCCACTGAAGTCTACTTAGATGTAAAAATGAGAACAAAAGTTGAAACTGCATATAATATATATTGTTTTTCTATTACAGTTATGTAACTGCAACTTCTGGAATGTTTTAGTGCTGCATACTCAAATATAACAGAAATACCAGAAAAAAAACGAATGCTATTCAATATAGAATAGGGGAACAAATGACATATTAATATTCATGTGGAAAACAGGTTAATCACTTCTAGGGACGAACTATGCTTCTAAAAAACCTTGTTCTTAATGGGTGATTCCTTCAACTACAACTGTGAAGTACTTAATCAGTAATTGACAGGTTAAGAGAATATTTGTGCATTTGTCTCGACAAGTCTTTGATTTTTGCATAGCGGTGATCTGGCCCAGAAAAATATAAGAAACAGGAAACAGTTCTGGAGATGGACAGGACAGAAAATGTTGAAAAGAGTCTACTCTCTGAAGGAGCGCACTCCTGAAGCAGAGAATGACGCAGCAGAATGATAGAGGAGACGCAAAGGGATGTGCTTCCACTGAAGGCAGTGGAAACCATTAACATTTATGGTTTCCAAGAGAAAAAGAGTTGCATATGAGAGTAAGACTGATAGGAATCTCAGCAAAAAGCTAAAGCTTAGGGGATCTGCCAGGAGGTCTGAGGTCAGTTCCAGTTCTTCTTCTGCCCCCAGCAAAAGACATAATTAATTACTACCTATATTGTGTAAAAGCAAATACGTTTTGAAATGATTGTTGATTTAGGTTTTGTCAGGCATAAGCACTGCTGAAATATTCATAATGTACTGAGGGACTTGCGCAACTCCAGCAGTTTTAAATCTTAAACAAACACAATTCATAATAATAACACTTAGCAGTTACTATCTGCACTGTGTTTGGAGAATATAATTAATATCCAAAGCATTCCTGAAAACAGGCAAAGCATTATTACCCGCGCATAATACCTACTGTATGTTTTCAAATTGATTAATAACTATTCATGCAAAGTAATACCATATCAGTCCAAAGTGCTATTAAAGATGGCCTGCTATTCTCATTTGTGGTTTGAAAGTGTCTAAACCACAAATTGGTAAAAGCCATTCATCCAGTCACTTTATCCAGTCTTCTGTGTACATTATTATCCCTTGATGTCTTCTTTCTATAGATCAGCAATATATTGCTATCTAATAGATTCCACTCAAGAATATTAGCAAGACAAGAAAATTCAAAAGTCTTCATGTCAAAAGATAGACGTCAAACTGAAGGAAGATATCTTTTTTCCTCTATTTTTTAACCATATCTGACTTTTCTGGAAAACATCTGCCCAGGCAGCTCTGCAGATCAGTTGTTTCAGAAATGAACTTGGTTTGTTCAATACTTACTAATTTATATATTGACTGCATTTTATGCTGCAATGCATACATCACTCTCTTGGCATGTATATATTACGACTAACATGATGAATATTTAAAAAAAAAACAAGCCTGGAATGAAACTCCTGAGTGCATATTAAATTGCTATGTGACCTGTTTTTGCAAAGTAGCGAGCACTTCCAGGTTCAGTTAATGCCAAAGAGACTTTTCTATTTGAAAAATTAGGTCATCTATTTAGGACTCTGTGAGTGAACCAAAGCCTACAAAACACTGGAGTATTTGCACTGATACACTGACTTTGGACAAGAATTGAAGAATTGAGGAACATGACTTCTGAGATTATTAGTTTTTAAAGTTTTTGATTCAAGGTTGAAATTCATGCACAGTGTCAATACTAACACCCTTTAATTTTCAGTTACACTCTCAAGATTTTGTACGGTCCACTTCAAGGTCCAAATTTCAGTGTATGTGAGTCAGGTAATAAAATAATACAAATAAAATAAAAATAAAAAAATAAATCAGGTAATAAGATGTTGCTCACATGAGCAAAAGAATCACATATTAGGTATAGGGAATTTGTTCAAGGTGATACAGGTAGTGGCACACCTGGAGTTAACATTCAGGAACTCTTGGCCACTACTTCCATATTGTGAACTTAATAGCCATTATTATTGTGAAGTCCTAATGAATTTTTTTTTTTTTAAATCAAAATAATATGTAGAAAGAAGTACTACAGCTTTCCAAGTCATTTTTCTGACACTATTATAGTATTAGATTTTAAATTATGGAAAGTGTCCTAGCAATAAGCTTGAAGTGAACCTGTAACAGAAATAGAGTTCTTCAACACTTTGTTTTCTTATGTATGGGCTTATAAACCTTACAGATAAATAAAGCTTATAAATAATAAAACCTGTAAAGTTTATGGATTATCTATATGAATGAATGTTTCTTTTACATTATCTACATGCAAGAACAGTATTTTTTGTTTAATCAAAAACATAATTCATAAATCCATACAGAGACTGTAAGCTAATTTAAATCACCGAGTTTTTTACAAAAGAAATCTGTTGTTTATGGGGTTACCGAGAGAAGAACACACAGTGCCCCCCCCCAACCATTACTGGCAACTTCCATTGCGTATAAGAATTATGCTTCTTGTCCATTTAGGGAAAAGTCATGTTCTACAATTAAGGGTCATTTTCACAAAGTATAAGGAGAAGAATTATGTGAAAGATAAACATCGTACCCATAGCTCAGTTATGGGAACAGAAATGGATGAAAATCCTGATATTGTAATAGTTCTAAAATAATTCTTCATAGTAGCTATCTATATTCATGGTCATTTTCCTTTAATTGGTATTAGTATTTTTTTCCTTGCATGTAATTATATCATAACAGAATGTACTTTTTAAAAGTGTAATCCACTCTGCCTTGAAAACCATGACGAGTGGCATCCCAACGCACCAAGTCTGACCTCACTTCTGAGTAGACCTCTCTGTCCACTCCACTCACTAAGAATGATTCATTTCCCAAGTGCCAGCTTCCTGCACTCAGCCTGCGAACCAAATGTCAAGCTACATTCAACTCTTGCCTCTGCGGTGCTGCAAGTAATAGAGTTTGCAAGTAGAAAATACTGCTAAATGCTGTTGACAGAGCACAAGGAAGAATAGATTGTGTTTCATTCTTTCCTCATTGCACTGTGTTTGTGGTTGCAATCACTTCTTCAGGCACTATGCAAAGTAAATTTCCCTCTGGATGCATACTTGGAGCTGCTCTACTGAAGAGCAGGGTGCTGGTTTTACTTAGCCATTCCTGTCACTATAAATGTCCATCTTGAAATACTTACTTAGATTAACGTGTTGTTGAAATGCTCTTGTCTCCACACAGTAACTTCCAGAGCGCTGCCAGCTGCAGCACAGGTGGAAGGTAAACATTTCAACCAGAGGATGAGGAGCTAAAGGCTTTGGCACATCACAAGCTATGAAAACGGAAGGGTTGAGCCCCCAGGTATTTCCCATTGCCCTCTTTCTCCCTGTAACCTGTCCTTGGCAGTACACACACACTCTCCCTTAGCAATGCAAAATATTACATGGCTTCATAACTCCTGGACTACCTCCCCATTTCTCATACTATTTCTGCTTTATTGGTTACTCTCTTTAGTTCACTTTGTTTTAGATTAGCCTTCCTTTGTGCTTGACAACCTGCAGCTAACCAAAGAAACTTTAAATCACCAGATAAAAGCATGCTTTTCTTCTTCCTCAATCCACTAGACTCTTTGGTAGCCTGTGGTTAGCGTACCTTCTCAGATATAGATTTATATATACAATATTGTATTTATATGTATAGCAGTCCTTTGGGTTACTGCATTACTGATCACAATGAAACAAAGAGGAATTATAATTTGTCAACATGCAGGTTTAAATGTTGCAACTGATTGAAGATTAAATCTTGCATTATAAACAATTTCCTTACCGTGTAACAGCAAGAAGCTCTAGTGGCATATGAATGATATGACTTTACAGAAAACATCCATAAATTGCCAGAGAAACTGTCTGGAACATGAAACTGCTAGAATTGTCACTGATTTCAAAAGAAGGTTGAAGCCCTACAGGAACCCGAGTGTTATTAATCAAATGATAGTTTACAAGTAACCCTATGTGATTAAAATATGTTCTTCCATGATTCTCAGTTATGAGGGACTTCGCTAACTGGCAATACACTCTGACAGTGAGCGTTGGTACAGGTGTGATAAGGAACTCAGGCACTGGAGCAAGGTCTGGGCTGCAGAATCCACAGCCTGAAAGTGCTGTCACCACAGGTCGCCTGTGCAAGAAGAAGAGCTGGGAAGAAGCACCTTTCCAGTCCTGCCCAAGCCACTGTAGTCCCACTGTGCAGGAAGCTGCAGGTTTAATAGGTGAGCAGGAGCAGAGCTTGGGGGCTTTGCTGCTGCCACCCACTTTACATGGAAGGCACTCAGAGACCACGACGATGAGCAGAGGTTTGAAAGCTTTGGGAAAGACATCCGTCACTTGGAGTGCTTTCACAACTGATGGTAAAATGGGTCTAAAACTGACTGTACTACTACATCAAAACAAATGACAGAAAAGAAAATATTTTAGCTGTACTGGAAAAAGGAAAGGAATAAAAAAAGAAACAGGAGCCTTGATGTTGTCGTCTGATAGCTAGAAAAAAAAAAAAAAAAAAAAAAGCTCTAAAACTTTCTTCAATCCACTGGAGGTGGGAGAATATTGACTGTTTCTTGGCATTAGCTATCTAAATAAAAAGTCATTTTATAATATAAGGGAGGAAAAAAGTACTTTCACACCTTTCCTAGTCAAAATTATCTTGATTTGATACGAAGGAGAATTACCTTTCATCCCCAAAGTACCGGGTGGGCTAGAAGCAAAACAGAGATGAAACTGACACTAGCAGGCATTAATTTTTTTTTTTGTGTGTGTGCATTGACAAGCTGGCTTGCATACCCATAGAAATAAAGAAATGAAATGAGAGTAGCCTTTAGTGCAATGAAGTGAAATCAAGGTGCAGAAGGTCTCTCAATAGACAGGTTGGTGGGCCCCAATATTTGAGATGCTACCTATTTGAAAAGTTACCAGTGCACCAGTGCATCTTCTTTCCAGCCATGTTTTATTATAATCATTACCTGCCCTCTGTATCTGTAGTATTAATCATCTTGCTTAGTGTTTTTTTTTGTTTGTTTGTTTGTTTGTTTTTTGTTTTTTAACAGTGACAGGTGTTGACAATGTAAACCACAAGAATAAAAGGCATGATGAAATCTGCAGAGACCACTTTGGTTGACTTCCTGCACAGAAATAGTCAGTCACACAGCCATTTTTCTAATCTCGTCTTAAAAACCTTCAGCAGGAGATTAGGTCTCCATTAAATCTCCAGGTAGCCTTTTGAGCATAAAAGCCTAACAAATCTATACAATTTAGAATCTACAAAGCCACACAGTCAGTAATTTCTTATTACTATCATAATGCTGAAAGCATAACTAAAATGTAAGCATTGATAAAAGAAAAAGGGAAAGTGGAAAAGAAAAAGAAAAAAATGCAAATATATACATTGTTTCACAGCTCCGATTAAATAAATCTATCAATACTCATCTTATTTTTCCTAATCAGTATGTAGAGACATAGCTTAGACTTCTGGCACCAACCACAATTCCACTGAAACCATACATTTAAATAAACTTTAGAAACTAAGGCAAGAAGAAATCCTCATCAGAAATACTTCCCTAATGCACTTTTGAAAAGAGCAATATGCATATGATAACAGAAATAAATCTGATATTCAACTGAAATGTTTAGTAGATTTATACCAGAAGAATACACATAGTAAAGCAAACCTCTGCCAAAGTCAAGCAGAACCTGAGAATCAATAGGTTGCAACGTCAGTATTCTTAATAAAGCTTCACCAGAATCACAATATCCTCATGTGGATTATTTGTGAAGTACAGGACAGCGTAGTCAAGTGTTGAAAGACAAAGGGTCAGGACGACAGCAATTACTAAAGGCAGAAGACAATCAATAATACCTCCATTACACTAGTTGTTCTTGCAATGATTTAGGAAAGAAACAAAGAATTAAATACACCCGATTTTCCAAACATTGTGTTTTAGAGTCTTTATATATGCATTCTAGTTCCTAAAACTGTTTCCTTTAGGCCATGTTTGAACTTTTTCAGTATGTTCATAGGTATCACTTTAAAATAGAAACTCAGATTTCCATGTGGAATAATAATACAGACAAAATGATAAATTAATTTATACTTAAGAGTACTTAGAGTACATACTTATAGCCAATAGCTATTTTGAATGTACTATTAAAGCAACTGCATTAGGTAGGAATTATTTGATATCTCAGAAGTAATTTCTAAACTCAGTGAGACTTCACATAATTCAAACGTACGCATGTAACAGTCTCTGACTGGATTTATAAGAGCACTACCCTTACAAGTCAGTATCAAAAAAACAACGCAAGCTCTTAGGGTTACCTTGCTGTAATAATGAAAACATCTGGTCACAATTCTGTCTCCAATAACTGCTTCATGACATTTGTACTTGGAAATGTTGATCATAACATTTCCCTATCTGTCTTTGGAGCTCCAGCAAGACCTCTTCCCTTCACCACAATGCCCAATGAAAAGACAGGAGCACTTCTGCCCTGTCAATTCAGCATGCCTTTGATTTCCACCCCTGTCCTCTTTCCCCTCCTCCACCTTCACAAAACAATACACAACGGGTAGTTTCTCAAAAGTTAGACAATTCTTTCTTCTAAAGATGTTAACTCTCTTGTGGCAGACATTTATATTTGTGTGTTCACAGTGCCATTGATTTCACCAAAAATCCTGACATTTTGTACTTCTGTTCCATATTCCTATAGCATTGATCAAAATGCATTCTACTTCTTGATCAAAACTCCTACTTATTTAACAAAATGCACACTAGTAATTAAAAAGAAAAACTTTTTTTCTCCTTGTGCTAAGCAATGAAACATCTGCTTTTAAAATTATTATTGGTCCGTTTCTAACTGATAGAGTAAATATGCTGAATAAAGTGTTCCTGACATAAACATTTTAATCCTAGCATTTGATAGAAGAAAATTTTGGAAATGAATTTGCTGAGCATTACATAGAGACTTTTATAAAAGAGCTGCCTAGCAACAAAGTTTAAAAGAGGCACAGATGACTAAAAACTTTCTTAAGTTTTCAAGAAATGTTATTACTTCCCCATTTTCTACCACCAGAAAAATTTTGTTCTGGCAAGTTTCATATATTTCAAAGTTTTCCTTGTCTCAATAGTGACTAAAAGTAAAATCTGAAAAAAAAAAAAAATAATAAAAAAAGAAGTTTCTGCAAATTTCCTCCTGTGAAGAAGAAAAAAGAAACTTTTTTTGGCTTGCTTATCTCCCTGCCTGGAAAAGCTTCTGTCACCTTCACTTTGACAAACTCCTGTGTAGCAGACCACAATGCTGAGTGCTCCAACCACCTCTGTCTTGCAGCTGGGACTTCTCCCAGCTTAAAATATTAAGTCAATTTTATTTTCTCTTTACAGACTGAGAGATACTGTTTTTATTTTCCTGGGAGGAAAGAAAAAGTCCTCAGAAAAAATAACATTTCCATGGAAAATCAGGATTTTGGGAGCGGGTGGGGAATAAAAAGGAAAAAGAAAAAAAAAACTCCCCAAAACTTCCATCTAATCAGCAAGATATACAGTTTACTTCTAGTGCTCTGAGCAGGTCTGATACAGCAAGGGTGATACAATAGATACAAGACTTACTAGTGTACTGTAAAAGAGCAGAGTTTGGCTCACAGTCTTTGTTGTTGTTAATATAATTTTCACAAACACTGCTATATTGTAAAAAAAAATCTTGCAAATGCTCCATGGACTCACTCAATCATTCATAGTGTCACTGCTAGAGACAGTATTATATGAGAGGCATTGGCAGTGGATAGCATTAAGAGAAGTGCTAGTAAGCCTCCATCTCTACTTAAAAGGTATACTGTATGCCAGGACAAAAGCATCTAATCTTAAAGCTCCATGAAGTGTAGGCTACAGTTTACTTAGATGCTTTCTCCTGGTATAACAGTCTACGAAGTATGTAACATGGTCAGTGATTAAAAACAATGAGCAGCTTGGAGCCCTTACAAAAATGCAAGTCCAGATAAAAATCATAATCACTCTCGGTGTTAAGGAAAAATGGATAATGAAATACAATGACAAGTAATGTAAGCAAAAAACAGATCCAAAAATCTACTCCCTGCCAAAATAAACAAGAAGCGAAGAACACATAATTCTGAATTCCCATTTTTATTCAGACCTTAGCTGGAACATATTGGGGACAAAGTGCACCAATGAACAATAAAAATTCAGAAAGCCCAGCTATGTATGTTTTGTTCCATTTCAAAGAGGGAGTTGTCCCAACACTCAGTCTGTAATTATATACTTCCAATTTACCTTACCAAAGGAAGTCTTACAAGAGACTAACTTCATATGAGCAGATGCGCAGCATCACACACCTGGTGAAATTTGCTACAGAACTTGCATACAAAAATGTTCAAGTGCACATGTTAAAACAGCATAAGCAACAACCTTCCATTAAATGATTGGGACTGTATTTAGGTTTCTAAACCCAACATGAGATCATATTCATTATAATTATAGCTAACTAAATGAACTGAGAACTAGATTTGGCAGACTCTAGCTAAACACTAAAATTAAGGATTACCTTCTCTCTCCCCAGCTGTCCCAGTAAGACTAAAAAGAAATTCCCTCAGAAAGTGGAACACTTGCTGTAATTACTGAAACTACTGTGTATGACTTAGTTGCTGTTAACAGTAAGTAATTGTGTGTATATACATTCTTGTCATAGGTGGCAACAATACAGTAAACAGTCTTCTTAGCAAAGGCAGTTAATTTCTTTTATTACGTTTGGTACACTTGCTAAAATAGCTGGAGAGTGTGTTTATTTTCATTTCTGGAAAGTGAAGACAATTCTGTGGCTCACCTTCAGATTTTCACTACAAAACATTTGGGAAACATTAAAATAAACCCGAAGGTACAAAATAAACGTATGCCGCACTTGTACTAAGGCATAAATATACTTTGGAGTGTGGTGTGTGTTAAAACAAAAACACTGCATCAACCTAACATTAGGGTTGTGACCCAAGCCAACAAAAGCAAGATAATTCATCAGAGATGGATGTTCTGGCCTCAGCCCAACCTACTGCATGTATTGCAGTCTACTGCATCTGATCCATTAACAATCCTGGGTGAAGATATAAGATCAAAATTCAATCCTGGACACATCAATCTTGAATTCTGAAGATGATAATGGAGCAAAGATATTTTACCAAGTCGTTTTGAGGGTATGGGCCTGGACTCTTAAGCTAAGTCTTCCCACAAAAATGAAGTTTGATAACATAGTAGTACTCTCTGAAACACAGGGTAATACTAGGATTCATGATTATTAATTATAAGAAAAGAAAAGTATAACTGCAATATTACATATAACTGCAATATTTACCTGCAGCTTTAAAACAATATCCAGGCTGATACTAAAGGCATGTTGCCTTTACAACATCTTGATAATTTAGCCTAGTAACTCTCAGAAGTACAATTGTTACATTGCAATTAAAAAGGTGGGGAGAGAAAAAAGGAGTAGTTCGGCCTGTGCACTCTTGGTTACTATGCTTGAACCTTTGCACAATAACTGTGTGAGAGAAACATGCCAACGAATACCTGTCCACTATGTTTTTCTTACTGCTACAGTTAAGATTGAGGCAGGCAGCCTGTGCTCCCAAAGAGAGAGACAGTTTATGAATCAATAACAAATGATCATGTATCCACAAAGAGGAAAATAAACTATCTCAAGCGGTAGGTAACATGTATCAGGCTTTTATAATACAAGTATAAAGGCTCTTAATAGGTTTAAACATACTGTGTAAAAGAAAAACAAACAAACAAACAAACAAACAAACAAAAAACTTATCTATTCCTTCCCTGTCATTTATTAAGATTCCTTTCTTCCTCACTGGACCAAAGTCTCAGCCCCTGTTCCCAAGGGATTCCTTCCTGAGCCATAGCAGCCAAGCTTGGGCAAGAATAAGAGGAATGTTTTCTTCTAAACATGACCTTAGGCAGTGCTGTTCTTTCAAGCACTATTGCTGGCACCTCTGCTTTATAAAAGCAGCATTAAACAGGCATGAGTAGGAATACAGCTGTTTTCTGGTGGTTGTCCAGAAATCCCCCCAGATTTTTCTTTATGCTTTCACAGAAATGCAGTATCGTATACAATTTGAGTAGTCAACAGCACTTGATAAATTGTTTTACTGGACTCAACTTCAGGCATCGGTGCTTCTCCTTTACCAAGAAGCCCCTCTGTATTTAGCTATGGAAGAGGCATGAGGAAGTAGGATGGAAACTCCCTAGGGGAAATTCCTAGTACACACAACTTCTATGTTCTCATAACTCTTTCAGCCTTGTTTTACCCACAGTCCTTCTCCAGGGTTTGTGAAGACTACACTTTGTGTAACAACAACACACAAGTTTTCTATTTTGCTGTACACACACACATACATTGCATGCTCATTTTGCATCCCAGCACAATGCAATCAGCTGGACTGTTATCACAGGAATAATGCAATTTACCTAATTATACTAGGATGCTTACTGTGCAGCAATGTTGCCTGTGTGGGTATAGGCCATATTGACAGTATTACCAGTGAGAAATATAACTGAGCAACTTTTGGAACTGTCAGAGATGTATTCTTGTGAAAACACCAATTGTTTTTCATTATTCTTTGTTGATATTATGAAGAAAGCACTTCCTGCATGTGCTGTTGCAAAGGACAAAGCAATGACAAATAAGAAAATCCACAAAATACAGAACATTATTGACATACTGTGAATTGATTGTGGCCATTTCTTTACAAAGAGATGTATTATTGCCTCAGAAGTAGAAAACTTGCTGTCACATCAGGGTTGGCTCTGCAGCACATGGTAACTCCAGGCCACATAGGGACCTGAGCCCTAAAGATGCACAGATCCACAGATCCATTCATCCTGCACCTAAGTCCCTGCATTTTTCTTCCCTTCCAAAACATGAGTTTTCAAAGAAGAAACGAGAAATTTGTATATGAGAAATCCAGGCCTGATAGTTCAATCTGTCCAATTTGGTAGGTCAAAGAAAAAAAGAGCAAACAGACAAAATTATAAACTTACAAATATTTGCAAAGTACAGTTTGACTCTGATTTTCACTGCCATGTCCTGCCATCTAGCATGACCCATTGTTTACAAGTCTTTGGTCAGTCTGCAGTCCGATGTACTCAATCATACTTGGTAACCAAGTTTTTTTTGTCTGTTTGCTTGTTTGTTTTTGTTTTTGTTTTTGTGTGTGCGCGTGTGTGTAGATGTGTTGTAAAGGGTTCGTTTTTCTCACTATTTACATAAAAGGACATACACAATTGGAAAGTCAAAGATAAAGCACACACCTAAAGTGAATTTCATGGTAGATTGTCTCTTCTATAATAGAAGAGATTTGACTTCCTTGAAATAAGTATAGTATGTTCTAAACAGCAACTGCAAAGAAGTTTCACCAAAATGGTACTGTTCTGTCATTCAGAACATCAGACAACAAATTTAAAATCTTCCACAGAGTAACTGCATTGATAGAGAAACTGTGGAATGCTCTGCTTGGAACTGACTGCCTCCTGCAACTTACTATGTTCACTTAGAGAGAGTATAAATGATTCTTGGTATAGTTATTGGTGGCAGATGGGGGAGTGACAGGGAACTGAGAGAGTTGTTGATTACAGAAAATGAAAGATAAGGCAGAAAAACAGGAGAAAAAAAAAAAACACACAAACAAACAAACAAAAAACCTGAAGTACCTCTGTCATACATATAAAAATAATGAATCTTGATGAATTTAAAATAATTCTAATTGCCTATTGAAGTCTAACCTTAGCATACTTTAAATGACATGCTGGTTAAAATTACTGTGGGAGGTGGTCCCTCTCTGTGATCACAGGATATTTAACTAATAAATGTCAGTAGTGTGTTTCATTAAAGCTAATGACTGCAATACAAGTGGAGGAGAGGGCTTACATACCAGGTATAACATTCTCTGCATTCCTCTGCAAGTGTGGGAACTGTCAGATGTGCCCTAAAAGGCTAACTGCACTTGCTGTGACAAAGGGGGCTTTTGAGCATGGGTGAACTGAAACATTACGAAGAAGCTACCAATAGTGACATGACTGTGATGTTATTTTGACTGCAAAAGATAGGGCAGATGCTTCTGTACTCAAGACTTAACCTCCATGCAAGCATGCTTGGCACAAACACTTGTTACCCAAGAACAATGGGTTTTTACTTTCCACAATACTTATGCCAGTAAATGTGATTACTCAAATACTTGCAGGAAGCAAATGCCCAGCAGGCACAAGCACGTTTTAGTGTCATTCATTTGCAACTTCTGAAAAACAGTCAAAGAACCTCAAACAATCCCAACTTTTAAAACAGCTTTCTGCATTTTCTAATATATAGACCATTCCACTAACCTCTGCTCCTGCATGTTTTTAGGCAACATTCTCTTAAGTAGAAAAGAGCTGTAGAGCACATCTTTCTATGTAGGGATTTCTCCAGTCCTAGGCAGCTCTCTCAAACATACAGTATTAGTTCTTCCTGTAAGTTGGCCAAACACATCACCTTTTTTTTGTTGATAGTTTTGTTTTTGCATGCTTTTTTTTTTTTTTTTTTTTAATACAGAAAATGTTTAATAGACTTCAGTCTATTTTTAACTTAGGGCACAAATGGTTATGACCAAGTTTTATGTTATTGTACAGAGTGCCTGAGCAAATTTTACACTGCTTAAACTTGAAATTCTGCATTTAAACAGTCCTGTGATGTAAACGAATCGACTGAGCAATTACTGCTACCCTCTTACCATACTTTGGCATTCCATGCCATTCAGGAGTGATGAGAACATCAAGAGGACTTCTGAAGTGTCTCTGCAAATGGTCTAAACTAAAGAGTAGTAATTTAAGAATACAGTAGATTCTTATTCTCCTACCAAAGTGCAGGCACACATGTAGGATGATGGAGTGACAGAATGATTATTATTTATACATATTGTGATATGCCAAAATTAGTGCCAGATTTTTAAACAGGAGGGACAGGTAAATACTAGTTGTACCCTAATTCTAGCTACTGCCTTCACTTCCTTCAACAGGTCGTACTACATTTTACAAGTGAATTACTTCTGCTATTCACTCACTCTGAATACCTTAGAACAAAGAAAAATCCACAATTTTTTAATTCGCAGTAAATACACAGATGTGAAATAATCTGCCATTCAATAATCTTGCTAGTAAATGTAATCTGACAAAACTGAATAGCTAATTTATTTCTCATCTAAACTGAAGCAAAAGGTACATGAAATAATGGAAGACGAAACTGGAACCCAGGTTCCTGAGTTTTTGAAGTGCTTTTTATTATTATCTTCTGATGCTTCACCAGAGCATTATTGTATTATTCTTATTTAGTTTTTATGCTTGAAATTACACTTTTCAGACACAGTATATCTAAAATTAACTACACATTACAAATTCACCCACATACATACATGTTATGAAAACACATATATGTCAGTCAGTTAAAGAACAAAGCTATTATAAGGCCTAGTCAACATAGATTCATGAAGGGAAAGTCACGCCTTAGTAATCTGCTCTCCTCTGATAAGGTTGCCTGCTTGGTGGATGAAAGGAATCCAAGGGAATCTTTCTGAATTTTAGTAAGGCCTTTGATACCGTCCCTCATGGCATCATTCTGGAGAAACTGAGGCCAAGAGGGGACCTCACTGTCTGCAATGTCCTGAGAAGGGGAAGCACAGAGAGAGGCATTGGCCTCTGCTCCTGGGAACCGATGGCATGGTACAAAGCTGCACCATGGAGGTTGAGATCAAATATTAGGAAAAATATTCATTACTGTGAGGGTGGTCAAACACTGGAACAGGCTTCCTAGTGCCTCCTTGGTGCCTCCTGCCTGTCAGTGTTCAAGAGACGTTTGGACAATGCACTCAGTAATGTGCTTTAACTTTTGTTTAGCCATGGATTAGTTAGGCAGTTGGACTAGGTGATTTTTAAAAGTCCCTTTCAGCTGAACTATTCTACTCTACTCTAAACGAAAACTGTTCTTGTGTGTGATCTGAAACTGAAAGATTCAGTGGGTCCTCGTCTGTAAGCCACTGTGCTAAGTTGCCTGTGACTCCAAAGGGTTGTGCAAAGGAAGGCTAGGTTGGCTAGGCTGAGATCCTTGCTTTCACAGTTGGTTGCTCTTTTGTGACACTCCCAGCAGGAAAAGCCAGGAGTCCCAGCAGTGGGTCCCTTTTGGAGCCAGCTAGAGGTGGCTCTGGTCTGACATGGGGCAGCTGCTGGGCTCTGCTCACAGAGGACACCCTACAGCCCCTCTCCCCTACCAAAACCTGACCATGGAAACGCAACACATATATTCATCTACCACAAGACTGCCAGTGGCAGTTTAGACCACCAAAAAATATTGCGGTACCTTTAGTAGTCCAGTTCCTCATTTGAATGTTCTGTAAAACTGTTTTCACATTGATGGAATATTTTTGAGGGACTGGGGAGTTGTGGAAGGGCTTGAAGAAATTGATTGTATCCTTCTCACTACAAGCTGATGCTCTCCTGTATATGGTAAGCTGGACTATGTTGTTTTTGGAAGGAGTTTTCTGCAGATCCTAAAAAGCTGAAGAACACCCAGGCTGATGTATTTCACATTTGTTCCTTTCCACACCATTATTTTAAATGATCAGAAAATATTTTTCTGCTTAACTTTGATTCCTTCAAAAACTGGTCCTCTGGCATCACTATGTATGTGCCGGCCCGCAATACCTCAGGTTATCTGAAGGTTAGAATTCAGTGGTCCCTTCCTATCCCACAAATTAGTACACAAGTGGAAACAAACAAACAAAATAGTGAAAACAGGAAAGAGATTTGCAGATGACCTTTGTCTTTGCTAGGCTTGATCTACAGCCCATAGCAAACAAGGGAAACTTTCCCATTACTTCTAGTGAGGTTTAGATCTCTGCCACAGTAACCTACGTATAGGTCTATATGTGGTTATCCTGCATCAGGATTCTGACATCTGAGCTTCTGCTTTTCAGGTAATCTCCTGTTCTTTAAGTGTTCAGTGTTATATACTAGATTTTTTTTTTTTTTCCTAGGAAATAATCACCACTGTCTTGAGGAAAACTTGACTGGGATTCACTTTATTTGATGAAGATGCCTTAACTAGTGATGCTTGGCTTCCTTCAGAGCCAATACAGAACTGAAAAATCACTTCTAGGGCATGACCTATCTGGCCTACATAGATGCTTACGTTTGGATGTGAGGAAATGCAAAAAAGCCTTTTTCTTTTAACTGAGTATCAAGGGATCCCAGAACAAATAAGTCTGATTTAGATTATCTTCTCTGTAGGCATCTGTCCTTGATCAGATGATCCCACCCCAGGTGGCCTGAGCTGGACATAACAGACAAACAACATTACCAGTCATTTTTGCACAGTTACTGTGTTTAAACAGAAACGAAACAGAAGACAATGTCTGTGGAATAAACAATGTAGTGTTTTCTCCCATTTATTACTGTGGTATGAAGTCAATGGCTTACGAAGAAGAGGCTTAGCAAGCTAAATAGAAATGGTTTATCGAGCCCTTACCTTTGGGGATAGCAATCTGACAGCCCAGGTCATAGTCCTGCTGCAGCTGATAAAAAGCCACTTCCTGCAGCCGAGCGCGCTCCAGCTCAGAGAGGCTTTGAACGGGAACTGACTTCAGCCGAACACTGCGCCCTGACATGCTGTTCCAAGTGAAATCACCCTACAGGAAATCAAATGGGAAAATATGAAGCATCATATGGTATGCACAGTTTAATAAACACAACCATCTCTTCTACTGCGAGGAAAAACACAAGTCCTCTTTTTCTAAAAGGCCATTTTCTTGGACATCTCTAACCTTTCAAATATCTTTGTTTTTCTAAGACCAGCATTCCTTAAAAGGAGTACAGACATGCAAAACAAAAAGTCAATTCTGCCTGAAAACATTTAAGCAAGCATTGTTGCAGAAACACTAGGATTCCAGTAACCAAAAGCACAAAGCAGGAGAGCACAAAACAAAACAAAACAAAAAATCTTGTCTGCTTTTCCCAGTTTGGTTTTGCTGCATGAAGTGACTTGGTCGTCACTTCACTCTCCTCCCTGAGCATGCAGGTATATAGACCTTTACAGGTCCATGGACAACACACATCTTATCTCTCCCAGCCTACTAATCCCACTCCCCTCCTTATGATGTGACTGTGTTTAGATCAAGATTGACTAAAGGATAAGGTGTTTCACATTTTTGAACAGCCATTATAATGTATGTGTTACAGTTTATACAATAAAACAACATGAGATATGCTACATCTCTGTAAGGTACCAATTATGTTTGGAAATCAAATCAAAAGCTTTAGATGTTTTATCTCCCACCTGTGATGACATATACAAAAAGCTATTCTCTTAGCTAGTATTTAGCTCAGGTGAGAGAAGTAATCACCATTCAAACATAAGTGCAAGCACATAGGGAAGCTTAAAGACTGACAATTAACTTCAAGCAAGAATTTCAGTATTCATCAAAGCATCATCAAACTGCACATTTCTGCAAGGAGAGAAATAATTTGTTTTTCATTCTAACTGTACAAAAAAAATAAACATCAAACCTGTCAGTAGGCATAACTTGATGTAGGTGTAGATAGTGAAATAACTCTGATTTGCATCAGCTGAGGTGTAAAGACAAATCCACCAGCCTGCCCTTCATCACAGCACAGCAGGCTCGCAATTAACAAACTTCACTTTCATTTTAAATGCCTATTTTTAGTTTAAACTTCAACATCTGTACCTTCACTGCATGCTCATTTTTCATCATCACTTATAATTAATCTATTCTACACACACATCTAGAGTCAAAGAATGCCCCCTGACTTTTAAAGACATTGGCTGAAGGATTAGTAACAACTCATTGCATTCAGCAGCTATGCATCCTAATGTATGGAAACACCTTCGTGCAAGCCTTTCCATATGATACTGTAAACATGTATGTACCTATTTATATGCACCTATGATGTATGTTTATTCACATATACGAAAGACAAGATCATTCACAAATATGCAGCATCATCTAGGAATATAGATCAAAGGAATGACACATTGGAAACATTTTCTTATGATGTGTGAAATATATTTGAGTTCATCAAGGAGCTTTATTTCATAATATTTTTTTCAAGACACTTGGTAATTGCAACAAATGAAGCTGTTTCTTTGATCTGAACAACTGTATATCTGTACACTCATTGAATGATATCAATATTTACATGGACCACATATGCAAACTTTTGCACTAGTACAGGAATTGACTATTTTGAATTTTTCCTTTATTTTTTGCTTCTTCACTTCTTCCTTTTCTATGGCCTTAGAAGCTAGATTTAGTAGTCTCAACCTAAAAGTTTACAAGACAACACAAACCAAGCTGACTAGATTAAATCAAGTGAAACCAAAGCAGCAAGATTCATGTAAGCCTAATTTGCAAAACTGCAAGTAAATGTTTACATTTTTTAAAAAGCTGTTGTCATTTATAGTTAAAAGTGATCAAGAACAGAATTCACCACCAGACAATGTATGCTAAGAAACTAATTCCTTTCCAATCCTGATAATGCAGGAGAAAGAAAACTTTACAACTACAGAAGTATGCAATTCAATCCTCATGAACATATCATGTACAGAATGTTCTACAGTCAAGCTGGTACAAAGAGAGAATCACAGGTTTTTAGGGTAGAGCTTGCAAGATTTTTATCTTATCTGTTTCTCTGAGACGAGCATTTTCATAAACAAAAGTATCAGTGATAGACATTTTTATGGTAGACATAACTGGGATATTTTAATATTCAAATAGGAATTGGAGGTATGAACGATACCCATTAGAAAATGATGAGGTAACAGCTTATGAAGACTGCAAATGATTTAGGGCATGTCCTATTTCCTGTAGAGCACAAAAACTAAGGGGGTAGATGGGGCTTTTAGGAATTACCACAAGTTACATAAATATTCTTTCAATGGGATTTTGTATGGACACCCAAACTAATGCTCTTTAAAAAATAAAAATTACCATGGGCAAATCAAACTCTGGAAGAAACTGCATTCTCTGCCTCATCTCAGAGGTCACTTTGTAATGGCAAGCAGAAAGCTGCCACAGTTCACAATGCCGCAGCTCAGTTGTTAGACCCTAGCCACAGGAGTTTAACCCTGAATGACAGTGCTTGCTAGCTCCAGGACAGCACAGAATGAAGATTCTGTGTTTGGGACCCCCATAAACCTCTCTGCAGAGCTGTGCTGCTTTATTCAAGCAGATCAGCCAACTCAGCACTGTCTCAGGAAACTTACCCAGGCTAATTTTGCCTTAATATGGGTGCAATTAATATATATATATTTTTTAAAAAAACTGGTCAAGTGTTTACAACCCAGCAAACGAAAAAAGCCCCTGACAAGGTTATGAGGTCAACCACGATTTTTATTCTGGCAGTCTTCAAGTTCCCAGAACATCCCCCAGCACTCACCAGCTCGTCTCTCGTTGGCTAAAAATGGTCGGATGCAAACTCTGCATCCTTGAACACCACGACAGATTGTTAAACAGCTTTATTGCTGTTTGGAATCACTCTGCCCAGTTTCTGTGCATTTCAGAAGGCATTCTTCTTTTACACTTGATGTGTTTGATAAAATCTCTGCTAGGTCACATTAACATAGGTTTTTACTATGCTAATGGAACACAAGTAATTAACTGAAATATTTTTGGAAGATCATGTGTTAGGACCAGTAGAATCTCCTTATCTGCTAAAGAAGACACTCAAGAAATGTTGCCTTGAAAAACTCTGTTTTATTTGGCAAATAAATATCAGTCTTCTATGAGCCAAAACACAATATTTTACGTTTTAATCTATTCATAGATTCCTAGGCTTTGTGGGACACAAGGTAACTTGAAAGCGTCCTCTTCCTTCTAATGCACTGTGGAACTTTTACATGCAGCCTGTAAATTACTGTAAAATCAACCAGGCTTGGGAGAGGTCCAGAAAAGTCAAGATCCCTTTCAGAAGGGGAACTAGTGCATTTACATGAATCCCATCTGCCTAAAGCTTTTCTCTGCTGTATGGGAGGAACAGGGTAGGACAAACCCAGAGAACATTTTCCATTTCTCTCTTCATATGAGGAGGCATATTTCATCAGCCTCCTTCAACTAATAGCTTGACGTATCTCCTTGCAGAAGCTTAAGAGAAGATTTTAGAGCATCAAGTCAGGGTGACTTGTTTTTGAAGTCCATGCCCTGCATATGTGTTCAAACATACATACACAGCTACAGTATTTTTCTCTACTATTTAGACTGTAGGACTAGTTAAAATATGATCTGTGAATGGTCCTTTCATCACCAAGAAGAAAAATAAACAACAGAAAAGAATATAAACAGAAATATTGCTCTGGGATAAAGTGATCAGCCTGATAGGACACAAACTGCTAATTGCAAGGGTGCTTTCATAATTGACTTTTACGAAACCTTGACCAGACTAAAAGCCTTCTCCAGTTTCTTCTGCCAACCAGTCACTTCTTTTCCCTCACAAGTCTGCAGCTTCAATTGCATTCTTCTCTCTGGCCCTCCCACTAACATCCAGCATCTTTCCTCCACTGAACCGAGGAGTTCACTTATCGGGTAAGTAACTAAAATACCAGAGCAAATGACTCAGCAGAGGAGATGAATGATTAACTGCATCTTGTGCCTTTGAAAAATGCGTCCACTTTTCCCATATTTCTTGTCCACCGTCATAAGCACATTTTAACAAGACACAGACTGCAGCTTTACTGATATTCTTTCAAACAAATGTTTTCTTTAGGGGTTGGGTGTCCAGTGGCTCTGAAAAAAAAAAAAAAAAACAACCCAAGTGGTACATCCTGACTTAAGTAACACTATGCGCTTAAATTACTCTTAAGCATGTGTAGGCTATTCTTGTGTACTTGACCTCTTTCCCCTGAGCCTCCAACACGCAGCCTTTCAGTTGTCTGTTAGCAAAGTCCCATTCTTCTATCCTTCGTACAATACAAACACTGGTTGACAAATACTGCAAGGAATCCTCAATGTGGATATAAATCCACTGGGCATTACCTCTGTTGCTCACTGTGGAGTTTTAAGCCTTCATGAGCCATGTGAATTATGGGAGGTAAGAACCCCACATATGGCAGTTTTCAATAATACAGTATTTTAACATAAGATGCAGAGAGCAATTTTTATCTTACTGCATTATTGTCAATGCTGATGACTTTAGTCTGTACTCATTTAGGTAAATGCCATTATCAGATTAGTCGTCTGCTTTTCACTAGTCTTTTGCTGAAATCCATTTGAAACCACTAAGATCAAAACCAATTATACCTACTTGTTTTTCTCCTACCCTAGCAACACTTAGACACGTCCTTGCAGCCAGATATGGCTCCAACAAAAAAGAGTTCAGCATTTTTCCACACGAAAAGGTTATATTGCAAATAGAATGGCAAATATAGCACTATAATGTCTTAATTCTGTTTGCTTAATTACTTCTTTAAACTTCATGAAAATGCGTGTAATTACTACTTCATAAACCTTTCACTTATACTGGTAATTTATTTCAACTCTTTCTAAAGCTACTTCCAGGCTCCTCCTCAGCCATAACCCCTCAGATTTTGACAATTCATATTCCCGCAGCACTATCTGGATGTGTGTGCACATAATCCCTGTCTTCCTCACCTCCCCATGCTTGCTGTCAGTGTGAAGCAAGCCCTACTTGGACATGACTGCCTTTCATTGCTGCATGGCTGTTCACCTTCATCTGAAGCCAGGGCAGCGTTCCCAGCAGGACGAGACATAAAGAGAACGGGGAATAAACTCCAGTAAATATCCATCATTACATGCAATTAAGGACCAAATGTCTAGTCCTTTACTAAAGACATCCTCAATAGTTATCTTGGATTAACCAAGAGTTAGGAAACAACTGGATGGTGTGTGCATGCTGTGGCCTGACTCTTTCTGCCCCCCTATCTCCAGATGCTTCTCCTAAACCGGCACAGCTGGAGCGGCAGACAGGGTATTTGGTTTCCAGATCCTGTTACAAACTAATGCAACCCTGACTAGTCTGGCTTCTCCAAACACATCGGGCGTCAAAACAGCTACTTCCAAGGGACTGCTGGTATGACAGAAGGAGACAAGCCTTTCAGATCACCAAAATGGCATCTCCATAACTAAATACAAAGGAGCAGAGGACTTACCGCATGACGCTGAAGCAGTCAGGAGAAGGATCTGAACACGGATGCACAAAGCATGGGGCCCCAACAATTAATCTTCATTAAGAAACTCTGACTTCATTAGCATCATTATCTAGGGTTACATCCTGTTCCCTTTGACATCAGTGGAAAAATGAATACAATGCCTCCACCAGAAAAAGAATAAGTACAGTCTGATGATCTTGTGAAGATATTCGGAGTCTTGCATTAAAGTTAGCTTATCTTAAGCTCTATTGTACTTATGCGTGTTAATGTATGTACAGCTGTTAGTTTTGGCAAAGCATCACACCTCACAAAGCAACGCTTTAGGTGTCAAAGCTATTTAATGGCAGTTAATATAATCATGTTATTGCTACACAAACACTTCCTCACTCCTACCAGCATCCTGCCTTGTTCCCAAGGCTGCAGATTGTCAGCTGGAAATCTGGGTACTTGGGATCTGTGCTCCACACAGCAAGCCAGCCCCTTGGGTGCTGGCAGGCTGGTGTTCCCCACAGGGCAGACCCTGTGCACACCCCCAGCAGAAATACTTCATCTAGCAAGACTGCATTAGCCTGTGGCCAGGTAAGGAAACACATTTCAGAATACTACAATGGCAATTTCCATTTATCGGGGGAGGAAGAAAAGCCCTTCTAACTTTAGTCTAAGGATAAACAGGGAGCGGAAGAATGAGCGTGTTTTCACAGCAGTATTAAAATTGTTAAAATAAAGGAGAAAATATTTCCTGTCCTTCTGTGATCAACCTCTCCAAGTTTTCCAAATGCCTCAGGATACTATTTCATGTTTTGAATCGTTAAAAGCATTCCCTTAAAAAAAAAAAAAAAAAAAAAGGAAAGAAAAGAAAAAACACTGCATACAATGGAGATGTATTTCATTCCTTTTCTGACATTAACAAGTATTGCTGATGTAAAAAAGGTATTGCCTAGCAAAACATTCATCCCTAACATACCACTCTGTACTGAACTTTTTACACATCCAGAAAACTAACCTACTTTAAAATGCATCAAAAAAAAAAGATCAGATTTTCAGAATGCCTTACTTCAATGGTATCAATATTTTTGGAGGAACTAACCCAGAAGAATCACAATTAAAGCCAAAAGAGGCTCAATACTTTCGTGGAGGTGCCAAAATGAAGACAGAACACCTTAAAAAGCCTACGTCCAACTGTAGCTGAAGTTTTTCTGGACTTCAAGTGAAAAGATTTTTGTGTATTTTTGTCAGTGAAAAAGAATTAAGCCATATTGCAATAGTCTGAATTTTGTTGCTGGTTGAGAATACATGCACAGTTGTCATATGCATGCAGTAACAAGCTACACCGAAGTAATTATACCTACTGAGACCAAAGTAATGGTCTATGCTACAAAAAAAAAAAAAAGAAAAAAAGAAAAAAAAACGACAACACAGGGTTTTAAGCAATCTCAGCACAAGAGATAGCTTTGGGATAGCCTTGGTTGATTAAGAGAATAAAACTTATTCCTTTCATCAGTTCATGCATTATATTTTGAGAGATTGGTGCAATTTTTTTTTCCAGTATAAGAAAAAGTTTCCTGCTTGACCAGGAATAATGTGAACTCTGTAAGCTAATGGCAGCTGACCCAATATCAGATACAATAGCTCCATGATTATTATTTTAGTGGCAAAGTTGCCTTAAATAGACCCTGCTCCAGCTTCTGCTACAACATAAACACGTTCCTGCTCAGTGTTCCCGTGCTTGTGAAGCTGAGCAACAAGCCCTAGGCTCTGTCCATGTTTTCCACTGTCCCAAATCCCTAAATAGGTGGGCTCAGTCCTGATGGCAATCTTTGCTTGATGCAACAGACATTGATGCACTACAGAACTTCCATTCATACCATACTCATAGAAGCACCCATAGAATCACTCGGGTTGGAAAAAAATCTTCAAGATCATCAAATCCAACCATCAAAGTGAACTTGCTAGTCCCACCACTACACCATGTCCCTTGATGCCACATCCACGTCTCTTAAATACCTCCAGAGATCGGGACTCCACCGCTTCCCCGGGCAGCCTGTTCCAATGCTTGCCCAGTTCTCTGTTAAGCTCTTATTAAACAGGAAGACCTCAAACTAGATTTTGAATATGAAATACTGCTCTTTCTCCTCAGTCTAACAAGGTTGACATTAAGCATATGTAAATGTAAGGCCTAAACTAAACGAGAAATGCATTTAAACAACTTAGGATTTATGCTTATATTTGTATAATCCATCTGTAGCTTTTTTCATCCTAGATTACTATGGTAATGCCCCTGTGAAACAACAAGGAACAAAGCACCTTCTGCTTTCTGGCTTGTTTTAAAAAGGGATAAAGGAAAATTGATGGGATCTCTGCTAGTACAGCACAGAAGTTAACAATTTCTGCATCCAGTAATACGTATTAATTTGACTGCAGCAAATGCTTTGAACAGACTAGGAACAGTATCTATTTCTATTATATCTGGTATAAAAAAATTTTAACAATTTAGAGAGAAGTGAATGACCTACTATTTTGAAGAACGAACACGCGTGAGAGGGCATGCACAGTCATTTCCAAACATTCAAAAATCATATCAACCTGAGTATTGCATACAAGATTTAAAAACATATATGTTAGCATTCAGTTTACCTTCTGGATTTTGAGCTTTCAAGATACAAAGAAATTGCATTATCTGACTTGAGCGTACAGCTCGAATCTCATTATAAAGTAAAATGAAATAATTAATTTCAGGACTCCAAGGACTGGGATTTGACTAACAGTAGTAAAGCCTTTAATTCAATACGAAACCCTATTTGTATTGTTTCAAGTGGTCCAAATCAGTTGTTTGGTGGTTTTTTTTTTGTTTGGTTGTTTTTTTGTTTTGTTTTGTTTTTTGTTTTTGTTTTTTCCTATAAACTCTGACATTACTTAAAGAAAGGATTTTTTGGTCTAGGGAAAATGAGATTTGCTGAACACATGGAAAAAAGACACTCAGCTTACCTATGTACCAGGTTTAGTTGGAAAGTCATGCTATTTGCCTGGGGGGGTGGGGGTTGATTTAGTCAATAGGAACAAAATACAACCTATCTCCAAATATTTATATTTTGAAGCATGAGAGCGAGAGCTCTTGGTTATTGAGGTACAACACAGAGCTCAGGACCAAGCATGCTCTAATCCAGCTGGCGCAGGAGTTGGAACAAGGCTTCACCCCATCCCTGGCCTGTGTCATCATCAGTAGGCTATGGAGTGCTCCGGCATTTGCTCCCACTATGGTACATACCCCTGGCAGAGGCTGCTGGGTCCCTCCAGAATGATTTGCAAAGCTCTTCAGGTGAACGAATGGCTAAGCTCTTCAGGTGAATGAATGGCTACTCTCAGAGCTAATGTGGGCATGTCCAATGATCACCACTCTCTCTCACCCATCCTGCTGCTCACAGAGAATATATTATTTCACTGAAGTTTGTCTCCAGGTCCAAGTGAACTACCCATTTCCACTTCAAAAATAGTTTGTTACTCAGGTTATTGTGCCATGATTAGTTACTGTGTTCTGTGATTAGTTACAGCTTCTAACCTGTGCTGAAATAAAGGTGTTATATAAGCTCTTTTCTTATTTAAGGCAGTTTTCTTCAAGTCATGAGTTTGTATCATCAACACCATTTCAGGTGCTAGTGACACAGAGCATGCAGAGAACCACTTGGAGGCAAGGACATGAGTATTTTGAACATGTAGAAAGTAAACTGTTAGCTGTTAGGGATTAGTAGGTTATGCTTCATTTGCTACATAATCACTCCACACTTTCACTTTGATTTCATCTCTCCCACTACGTTTACATATGCAAACACTACCCTGTCCTACACGCACATGTCAGGCACCCAGGCACCAATCTGCACCAGTAAACCAGCTGCAATGCTCTGGCAATCCACACCCATCCACTGGGACTGTGGTTTGTGAGGAGGAGGTGTTTTTTGGTTTTGTTTTTGCTTGTTTGTTATGGTCTGGGATACCATATTCCTACTCACATCAGCAGCTGTTTTAGCGTTTTTATTGCTCTCTCAAAGATCCTGCACACATAATTCTCCACTGAAAAGTTCAGAAGGTGCAGAAAATTCAGAAAGTCTAATAATTAGGAAACTATTATAAGTACAAAGAGGTGGCTCTGCAATCACTAGCAATTTTAATCAATATAATTACTTTTTGTTTTCTATGTATTTCTCTTCATGCAATGCACAGCAAAGATCATTACCTCAGCTTCTTGAGAAGCACATTTTTTTAATATATAAAAAAATACCATGTTTTCACATATGCATCTGCTGATCTGCCATTGAATTAAATGCCAAGTTAGAATCTTAAATGCTTTAAGAAACCACCTCAGCTGAACTGGAACTATACAAACTGGTCTGACTGAATATATGTAGCTATAAGTCAGGTTGATGGATCAGTGTATATACCTGGAAAGACCATTAAAGAGCACGTTGTTGCTCTCTTCACTGTCTATTAATGTGGAGGCTCATTAAAAATGTGGTATTCCAAAGCCAGAAATGTAAAACAGATCCATGTAAATAAAGTCACTGTGCTGCAACATCAATTCTCAGGAGAAAGGTGCATTTTGTAAACTGCCCCTCCAGCCTGAGGTACCCCAAGTTCAAACTGTGTGCCTGCCAGAGAGTCTGTGATTTCTTTCTTTGTTTTTAAGCAGCACATTTATTTTGGACAGAGAGAGGGAAAAATAGCCCATAAAGTTCCCACTGTTATGAAAAACAGAAACAATTGCTAGAGTTACAAGCTCCTCGTGGGCTGAGCCAGAAGATGAACAGCTCTTACTCTCTGCTCAGTTCTGTGCAGCTAACCAAAACTTAGAAATCCAGCAACACCACAGCCAGGTCCACAAAACCTGATGCTTAAACAAACTCGTTTGCCAGACTGAACCTATGCAGCTGTAACTGTCTTGCCATCAGCTTTCAGGAAGCCTTTCTGACCAGGATATTTTGCTCACAGCTGCCTGGTTTAGGGTCTTCACACACGCGGAATACAGAACACAACAAACATAGCACCACAGATTTCGAAGCAAGCCACCACCTGACGAAGCCACTCAAATCAAAATCAGCATAATTATGCAGTTTGGTTTAAAAATGCAATGCCACTTCTCGTTTCATAGTTTCTTTCCTCTTAGTTTAACTATGGAAACATGAAAGGAAACTAGTCTCAAAATAAACAGTATCTGAGGGCTCTCCATTTGTTGCTGGATCTCCAGAGCCTGGCAAGTGGTAGGTGGTGCCAGTCTTTTCCCCAGAGTCAAGCTGTTCTCTTTCCTTTGAACCTTGTTAAAGCACAGAAAAAAATTAAAACACAAATGATCAACACCACCACATTCAGCACATCCTCTCCTTCCCACTTACCTCTACCACACCCTGTATAAGATTATTCAGTTTCCTTACCCATTAACTAAGTTCTCTTGAGTCTTCAGTGTCCTTCAGCACTTGACCAAACCAGATCTGAATTACGAGTTTGAATCCAATCACGACTTTTTGTAAAATAAAATGAAGGTAAGAACAATGCAGTTGTCCTGAAAAAGTGTAGTGAGTGTATGAGAAAGAGCCCAGCTGGAGCAGCTACGACTCCCCGGATACCTTCGGCTGCCAGAGCCTTCTACTGTCATGAATCTTAGGGGGAAAATCTGCTCTTTCCTTTCTCTGGCTGGAAGCAGGCTGGGAGTCCAGCGCAGCCGAGAGCTGTGTCACACAGCGCCTGTGCGACAGAGGTAGACAAGCTGCGACCAACCTCCCCGCTTCTTGTTCCAGAGGAATTGTTCGGAGCGAGCACAAGGAGTGGTTAGGAAGGGGCATGTCTCCCCTCAAAAATCCCTCTTCCACATGGCTGTGCAAACTTAAAACTGGCTGTAACTGCGCAAGCTTTCCCTATTAGGAAGAGCTGCAGGAATGCTGGAAGCAGCTGCTGCTGCTCCTTGGAGCCCAGCGAGCAGCATTTGGTGTGCTCTGCCTGACCTTCTCACACGGTTAGCTTTCAGCTTTTTTAAACACCTTTAAAAACTTTCTGCTCAAACAAGCAAACCAGCTGTATTTATAACATGGCTTCAACACGAGCAACACAGAGGCTATTTTGCACAATTTGCTAGGAAAGAAAAAACAACAAAACGCCAAAACTTGATAAAGGCACTGCTTCGTAAATAATGTCTGTCACGTTTGCAGTCCCCATATAGAATGCTGTCATCTATAGTGCGTGGGCAGGCAGCGTAGGCGCTTTGTGAAAAACAAACACTGAATCACCGATGACTTCGACTGCAGCTCTGTGCTGCATGGCATTTCAACAAATAACTGTGCAGAGTGACAACTGTGTTTCTCAGCCGATGCCACTTAGCACTCCATCAGACCACTCACTGAAGAGAAGCCACCAGCTACAAGTCATGGTGACAGCAAGGGACACAGTGTAATTTTTTTCCCATAGATCTACCCAGATTCTTTGATCACCGCCACATCTAGGTGGGCTGAGCAGCCACTGACCTGCCAGAGGCAGCACGCAGGGGTCCAAAGCATTTGCTACAGGTCTCTGGCTGGACATAGTGGCCACCAGTCCTGCACAGTATCACTATATGTGAACCCCAGACATCTCTAATCTCAAAGCCCTACCCAAAGCCCACAGAAGTCAATGGACAGGTCTCAGGGTTTTCAGTGTCTCTTACATTAGGCATCATCACATCCTCAAACCATGTAGCTCCTCATCTTCGTTTTCAGTCTTTTTAGACTACCCACGGCAGAGTGGTGCTAAAAACAGCCAGGGTGTCACCACCAAACAGGGCAGTTAACGAGATTTCCAAAGAAAAACTGTCCTAGTGAATTACCTTCTCAGACAAGTACTGTCATTGACTGCGCTTACATCCCAACATAAACCAAGGAGGAATGCTGAAGCTAAATTTATCTCTCCTCTTCAAAGTGCTGTAGCCAGAGATCAGCATCCTGCTAATCATCTATCTTTGTTAATCAGCTGTATGTTTGTGGTACTTGACATCTTTCTATAAAAACAAGTTTCTTCAGTCCACATAACTCCTGTGTTATTATTTTTTGAATTTCCTCTAATGAACAAAACTCTGTTATTTGCATATTTGGAAGTGGGGATATATTCATTCAGAAACTCACTCACTCGAGCCCTGTGAAGAATGAACTGCCATTTCCAGGCTCTACAAACAAGCAATCAAAATCCTCAACCTTTTCTAGTGGCCTGCAGGAAGACAAAATAGAGTGGCTGCCAAGAATCCAGTTTAGCCTGTCCCCTTTGTATTTATGAGCTCCAGACAAGGCTATGTTCTTTTACCATCATTAAAAATAAATAAATAAAATAATATTTATTGGAACTAGTTGTTGACAGAGAGGGTTTCCTTCTCAGAAACTGAGCAGTACAACGGTACGTGCTGAGTTCTGCTTTAAATCAGGGTTTTTCAGACTATTCAGTCAGTAACAGTGCTCTTCACCAAAATACTAAGGGTCCTTTGGGGTACACTGGCTACACATAGACTATCTTATTTTTACATCGTTAATACGTTTGTGTTAGCTGCCAGCATATCTAGGGATTTCTTTTTTCCGATCTCAAAGTACTTTTTTCAGTAATACACAGCTTTGTATTTAAAAAAAATAAAATACTACCGAGGACAGAATCTTACATTATTAATAGAAAAAGTTCACAGTATATGGAGAGGCTATAGAAAATAAAACCTATCACTAAAAAATGGAGAAAAATAAAGTTATTCTGTTATTTACTCTTTCTTAATTTCTTCCCAGAGCACTCAAAAATATTCCTCTTAAAACTTACAACTGAGCCTGGGGTAAACTCTCATTGGGAAACTGATCAATGGATTCTGATATTATAACTTCATCATTCACTGATAAGCACTATGTGACTTTTAATTCGCTTCTTAATTATGCAAAATTCCAAGGACCTGACTCTCACCCCAGAGGGGTGCAAGATTAAGCGAACCGAATTAGCACGCAGCCGAGAATTCCTCTGGCTGCTCTCTTGTTACAACAGTGACTAAAGCTGGCCACAAAAGCCCCAAGGGACTGTTAAAAATAGCTTCAGAAATATAATTGACCTAAAAATCTCTTTTTTTTTTCAGTGGAAAATCAGGGTTCTGTCTTAAAAAACAGTCATGAAAAAATATGCTTTCTGTGGAAAAATGTATGGCTTGGTCAAAAAGTTCAAAGAAGTTTGCAGCTAAGAAAGAAGATGTTTTCACTCAAAACCCCACTGGTGTGCCTCATGGGAGCTGTAATTCAAGGGCCTGGCATGCCTGGCTACCTTTCCCACCCTGAGCAGGGGCTCTCGTGACAGACCCTTTCCTCTACCTCGAGGGACAGCGGCATGCTGTCAGAGATGAACATCCCTTAAGGCTCATTGGAAAGAACCTGGGGCATTAAAAATCTGCAGGATAGCTTCCAGGGGAAGTGGTAGTGGTATTTTAAATACAAGCACTTTCCATCTTTGTATTTAAAAAAAAAAAAAAAGTAACTGAAAACATGCTACTTTAGTCTTTCTTGTATCCCTCTGAATTGGACTGGGGAGCCCCAGAGAGAAACTGGGCATCCAGAGTCGTGCAAAGACATAGATGTTAAGCTCTGGTGACACAGTTCATTCAAAAACAAAAATAAGTAACAGAAGTACAAACACCTCACTTAGCTTTACGCTTGATGTGTTCCTAAGACCTGTGAAAATACAGAAGTGGTAGCAAGTTGCATATGCAAAAGAGACACTTGTAATTATACCTGCACTGTCTGCCCCAGTAGCCACAAGACACCCCACATAGAGGCTGTCCGCATGTGTCTCAGAGATGCATTTTCTGATAAAACGCAGGAAGCAAGTAAATAGCAATTAAACATATTTAGCTCACACTTTTTATCTCATACTTTTAAGTGCTGTTAGCAGAAACTGATGCCTCCAAAAGAGCTAACACACGTACTCTGACAAGTTGTATTAGGATCTAATAAAAACCTATATTGTGAGATAAATTAAAAGACAGAATTTGTAGCAGCAGAATCCCTGTTTCTAGAAAAGGAAGGCCTTGCGAGGAGTTGTGGGGACATGGGTAGAAGTTTGGAAAAAGGAGTGCTCCCAGTCCTGAAACAGGCTTTGCTTGGATGTGCTAGTGCTGCTGTCATCTCTGAGGAACAGGTGAAGAGCACAAGAGCACACTCTTTTTTTTCCTCTGTTTGAGAACTTTAAAACCTGTCAAACATACTCTGAGTCACTGGGATATCCTGAAAAATGTACCCACTTCACCACTTTGCTTTTATAAAAGCTGCACGGTGCTTTTTCCCTTTATAAAGGTTTTACTCTCCATGTGCTGTGTGCGGCGGCGTGAAGTGGAGGTGCAGTTCCAGCCCATACATTGATCGTGGTTGAATCACAATGGCAAAAACGCCCATCTTTGAGCATGTTTACATCTCCCACCAGCGAAAGCAGCGCACACAGAGTTACGGATTCAAACGATGTTTTGGAAAATTACGCACTGGATCTTGAAGGAGCACTTGGTGAGAAGAGGGGGCAGCAAGAGCCTTGCTCAGCTCTCACAACACATAAAGTCACGGGGGAGGAGCTGTCAGCACCTGCCTGTGCACAACACCACATGAACATGTACAAGGCTCCAAGTGCTTTTTCTGAAAACTGTGACCCTGGGCATCAATGAAGCTTGTAACCAAGGTCCTGCTCCTCAGGCATGTGAAAGGACAAGTCTCCATCCGCAGTCTCCAAATGAAAGACAAACAAACAAACTCAGAGACAGACCAAGGCTATTTTTAGATGAATGAACAGCATGAGAGCTTTCCAACATCTCTCCTTACCCACTCTCTTCTCATCTCTCCCCCATAAGCTTTTGTTGGTGACTGCCAAACGCTCTTTGCTCCTATTTAAATTTTTTATGGCAATCTAACAGACGTCCCCCACCCAATTATTTTAATCTGCCTGCATTGAGTGGCCACAGCAGCTGTTCAGCTCCTCTTATCAAGCTTACTAATACTGCAATTAAAATATACATCAGTCAACTGAAAGATCCACACAAACCTCTTCCAAGTTTTGCTTTTTGTTACAGATATCAGGGAGAGGTTAGGAAAAAAAAAAAAAAAAAAAAAAAAAAGGAGTCACCATTATGGTTTTTAAGAGACAGCATGAAGCTCCTGCTAAAAAAGGCATGCAAACACGGAGTTAAAGAGCTTTCACTGCAACATCCTTGTAAAATCAACAATTGCTTGAAAAATTAGATTTGCTGATGGGTCACATATTATTGCAATACAAGAGTTTCCCATCCCACATACACAGGACAGCACAGCATATTGCTTTTGAACTTTTATCCAGCTATGCTAATATCAAAATATCTACAGCATATTGTCAAAAATTTCTGTTAATATAAAGGTTTACAGAACAAATTCATTCTGAGTTTTATGAGATCTAAAGAGCTCTTATCCACATTATGCCTGCTAATGACCTAAAGGAGATTATTTCATACATCTCATTAATAATAGCAAGCTTTATTCACAGGAAACTCATCAGGTCATGAGCCTGTATTTTGAAATAGGAAGGATTATTGAGCTTCCTGCAATTCAGTATCATTGCAATGTGCTCCTAACGGACTGTGGATGAATTTTAGTTGATTTCCTTAGATGTACTCTTTGTTCTTTAAATCTCTGGGGACCAGCTACAAGAGCTGTTTGCACTGGGAGAATACTGTCATTTGCCCTTCTCTTTTGCACTGATGTGCTTCAATATAATCACAAATTCTCACATAAGAGTGCAGTTCTTCAGAAAAGTCAGTGTGGCAAAGCTGGACGACTTTATAAGCTTTGTGCAGTAGGACAGTTTCCATTAACTTGTGGCTATTTGTTCAGAACCAGAGAAGGACAGAAAAAAAAAAAATCACAACATAAATAAAGCCCTTAAAGCCTTTATTCAGATCTGAAGAATTCAACAGCTGCATCCCATTCAAGAAATTGAACTGAATATGCTCAGCTATGAGAACTACTTTCAAGGGGCCAAGCTGAAAACTCAGTACATTTCTAAAAGACACTGATTTTAAAGGCATCTCTAACAATGCCACTTTTCACCAATTTTTACAAGTGAGCTTTGTGACATTTGGTATTTTCCTTTTCCTGGAGTTTTATCTCCAGAAGATAGGTGAGGACAGGTCAATCTCAGTATTCAAGGAACACACAAAGCTCCAGCCTTCAGACATGTCTCCAGATGTCCTCTGTGAAATTCTGTTATATGGAAGTCTAAGAAAAGAAACTCAAATATGATTTTTAATTTCCCTTTATGATTTTCAAGACATTTTTATTATTCTGCTTTACTCAGGCCCAGGGCGATTCTTCCTGTGAAGTGTGATGCTGGAACTACTGGAGTGACACAGACAGCGATCAGCTCCTTGCCCGAGGTGAGCGGCTGCGGCAGGGCAGAGGCATGCTCCTGCTGCTGCCACTGTCTGGAGCAACGTGCTTCAGTAGTGCCTGGACAGACAGCATCTCTGCTCATTGCCTCTGGCCAAGGAGCCCTGCAGACCCCTGGAGTAACACCTCCCGGCTGCTCCTGCTGGGTCTGCACTCCTCTGTTGGAGTCCCTACAGCTATCCATGCAACACAAACTGAAATTTGCCTTAGGAGCATTTCCTCCTCATACAGCTCTGGGTCACATAGAAGCGTTCAGCATATTGCAGGGTCAATACAATGAGTGAAATACATGACCCTGGCTGAATTAATTACATACAAGAGATGTTTTGGTAAAGATGGATACCAACACCCAATAATGCTTGCAGATGGAAACTGAGAAAATAATGAAGCATCAGTTAAATGTATTTTTATGTTTTACTCCACAGAATGTTATTTTCATTACACTCCTACATTCAAATCTTCCACTGGATAAAAATTAAACAAACTGCTAAGGCTTTTCCACTATGACTTCTCACACAGCACAGAACTGATGAACAATGTATTACTGCTGTTAACATTATTATTAATATTACCTATGCATCATTTGTTACAGAAATGAATTAGCTTTTCCTTCAGGAATCCTGTAGACTTCAGGAAGTTTTACCCTTTCCATTTGGCAGAGTAACTAAAGCCACCAGCTGCAGAAGTGTGCAGTAATGATGGATGTTTCAGATGCTGACAGTTCAGCTCAGGGGCAGATCAGACCGACAGTGGGACACCCTTCAAAATGCAGGCACCTGTACCTAAGCGAGGCACTGTAAGTACTAGTTCCAATCTGCGGTGAGAAACAGGAACTTGTGGGGGAGCAATCCCTTTGGTTTGCAGAGAAAAGAATGAAACCCCAGAAATGTATTTTCCCCTCATGCTCCCTCACATACAGGCAGGGACAGTATGGTGGCCAGGCTAGCTCAGAGGCACAAGTCTACAGTGCAACTAAATTGTAGACATTGAATGAGATGAGATGAATTCCACCCTTAAATACCATTTTCTGTGGCTGCTGAAAAAGCTAAAGCTTTTCTCTGAGCTCTAACCTTTTCCAGAAAGGCACCAGGGAGATGATGAACACACTTATCAGCAGCCACCTCCACAGCTGCCTGATGAAATACCAGGTTTTGCAGCAAACTTGCCAACACGTTTCCCAAGGCGGAGTGTTTGTTCAGCTGCAGTCCCTCCTCTGGTCCCCTGAACCAAGCAGCTCCAGCCCAGCCAGGCCACCACCACCTCCGCTGTGTCAAGCCCTCCCTGTGTCCCAAATGAAGCAACAGAAAACAGCTCAAGGTCACCCATTTTATGAACTTCATGCCCAGCAAGGACAACGTTAGCTGTGGATGAACCTGCCTTTGCTTAGTTCATTGCCTGCTCTAATTCCCTTAAGTCCAATTGCCATTTATAGCAATGGGGCAGGGTGGAGCCACTGACTCTGTCCCTGGGAAGAAGGAGATCACGGATCGCATTCTTCAACTGCTACAAGAGTATTTTCCCCTAGGAACTGGGCACACACTGTGCTATTATGAAATAAACTACAGTCAGTCTCATTTTTTAATTATACTACTACTGTTTTTCAACTAATTTGGTGCCAACCTCTACAAGAGGAGTTTCCAGCACTACAAAAATCCACCCTGAAAATTGTCCCAATGAGTTCAATGAGTTCTCCTACTGAGGGCATGAACTCCCACAAAAACGAATGACAGATTTGCAGTAACCTCACTGAAAGTAGAATCATGCTCTTTTTTTCAGCAGTACAGAGTATAAAATGCCAGATGCAACAATAAAATAGTCATCGAAAACGGTGGTGTTAAACTTCCATTGATGATGCGGTGTTGTTATATAGCTATCAGTAAGCATCAGAAACCAATATAAATTAATAGTAGCTTAATTTTCTTAGTAGCTTAAACTTTCCTGCCTCTCTCAAAAAACATTCATAACCCAAAACAGGAAAAGAGCCAGAGATCTTTTAAGTCCATCAGTCCGATCCATACAGAAGGTATTCAGGCTACAGCAGGCTGTGCAAAGAATGCAGTGGCAAAAAGTAAAGAATTATAGGATGCAATGATATAGTTAAAATTGTCCTCTTCCAAGTCTTTTCCAAAACATTAAAACTGTCTTCTATATGAAAGCAAAACAGAGGACAATAGTACAAATACCATCCACAGTTCACACTTCCAATTTAAACTTCTATTTAAAAGCAAATAAACTCCTAAAGCTGCTCTTTCCAAAACAAGCTCAATTTTTTTCTCCTGGTTAATAATTACAGAAGAATTTTCTCAAGTTTATAGATGGTGGGAAAGAGAAGTACAGTTAGAGCATTATTTTCTTGTAGAGAACTGAAATAACACTTTTTCCAGATTTCCACAGAGATGTTCAGTGGAAAAATGCCCAGTATCCTGAAACACTTCTCTCTGAAAATTCATTTCACTCTTTCCTTCCCATATACTCTCTTATGAATGAGCAGAAAAGCACACAATAAAACAATATGCAGTCTTTTGAAGCACATTAGAACTGTAATTTCTGTATCTGAAATGTCTGTCAGCACGAAGTGTAGCATGCAGTACTCCAAACTAATAAAGAGCTGCTATCAAACTAAAAAGCCTTAGGGTTTTTCATATTGTTTTCTAGTATTGCTCCTAATGAGAATCAACAGGTTCTGCTTGGATTATCTGTTTTATACAAACAGTTGCACAACAAAAAGAAGAGTAAACTCCTGTGCCTAAACCCCAAACTCTAGGGTAAATGACTAAGATGCCAAGTGTTGATAAATTAGAGCATGCCTACATGTCTCAGGGTCTTATTTTCAAATCTTCTGGTAACTCCATAAATAACTGTAAGAACCATCCATCACATCTCCTGCTAATGGTGTCTTTACAAAACGTGCCTACTTGTTTTTTCACTGTACCATGGGTGAGAGGATAAGAAGCATTTCAGACTTTTTAAAAAGCGTTTTTTGTTGTTGTTTTTTTTTAAAGTTTTTTAAAACTTCAGGCTACCCTAACAAAAAAAAACTCTATAGGAGAGAGGGCAGGAGGGGGCAGAAGGAAGGGGACCCGTTAGGAAGAGCCACTGGCCCAACTCATTTACCTCACCCAGGAAAAGAAGCGGGATACTTTCCAGATTAGCTAACTGCTTCAACCATGCCGTCGCACACGACCGATTTAGATTCACACTGCTTTTGGTGATCTGGAAGGACAGAGGGGAAACCTCGCCACCCTCAGTGACAAGCGAAGCATCGCGCCGCGCTGCTGCTGCCCCTTTAACGGGCTGGCATCGCAAAGACACAAACAACTCTGCCTGCTGGATGAGGAGAGTCGACAAAGGTTGTATTTCCAGCCAAAGCCTTTAGTTCGGTGGAATGTCTCTTCCCTTAAAGGAACAGCAGTTTCTTCCCATGCGTGCTGCCCCACTTCACCGAGCTCTCAACCAAGGCACTGCTACAGCTCCTAAGGCCTCCCTCACACAGAGGGCCCTCAGCCTACAAAATCCAGGTGCACTAGTGGAGGTGTAAAATGCCTGTTCACACCTTGGTCTTAGCATAAATCATGTGCATAGTATCGTTTAGACTGCTTGAGTTGGTTAAGGTACAGGCTGTGTATACTAGAGAGCTCTCTAGATGACTATGTGCTATCTTTGTGACCAAAACAGCTAACTTAGCCCTGTACCCATGTTTTATATTCACTAGAGAACCTGAGGCACAGTAACTCTGCAGGAATAAGGAAATGACTCAGTTTAGCTTGCCTCTGAACAAGCCTCGTGTTTTTCACGTCCCTTGTTGATGCTCTCCATCCTCAGGACTCAGGAGTGCGTCAAGGGGAAAAGCTGTGCAGGAACGCAGTCTGCCTCAGCTGTCATCAGCTTTAGGTTTCTAACTGCGTTCACAAGCGTCATATATTTTCCTATTTCTCTTCAATGTTTTTCTCTAGTCCCACAGCTTCGTGGTAACTGCTCCCTCTTCAGCCCCAAAAGAATCACACAAATGGAGAACAACTGCTGTACAAAGGAAAATGAGGAACTAAACACCTATTAGCACCACAAAAGAATATAACAATAAATTGAAGGGAATAGGAGGAACAGGACTTTTATTCATCTTCTGTGTCACAGCAGACGCCATATTTCAGCTGCAATATGACATTAAAGGTGACTGTGCCACCGAACTCCACCAGCTCCCTTTGCACCCAGGCAGTCACCAGAGGGCGGTGAATGGCTTTTGGCCATCCCAGCAGCACCCACCAGCCAAGCTGAGACCCCAAGGCACAGCTGTCCTTGTAGTTTTCTGTCATGGAAACTATGCTGCTGTATAATGCAGCCCAGGATTGGCCATACAGACTGTTTGAGACAACAGATTGCCTTTGCAACCCTCAAAATAGAAAAAAAAAAATATCTTCTTTGCCCTTACTAACACAAACTGCACAAAAAGCTTTCAATAGCCTACTGATCTGTGTACCTTCAGCTGCTTAGACTTACATTATGTTGGCATAAAATCAGCGCGGATATGCTTGAAATACATACAGAAACAGAATAAAAAATTATAACAAGATGCTTGAAAGGTCAGCTTGCAGTATGCTGCTGTTGAAGAAAACACATTAATAATCAGAATGTTATTGCATGTTTTTATTTAAGCATCTTGCTTCATAAATTAGGACCCGCATTTTGAGTGCAAAAAGTAGCATGGAATGTTTGTTTCCTCCTGACCTTACCACTGGATTTGAACTCTCTCCCATTTGCTCATTCCAGTTTGAATTCAATAAGGCTATTAAATCACTCAGTGTTTGTCCCCATGTAAACAGCCAGATCTGCTCCTTCACTCTCAACTACACTGCAGACACTCTCACAGACCTTTCTTCTTTATAGAAGACATCTTCTGTATTGATACATACCCTTTGTAAAAAAGATAGACTCCAGAAAACAGACATGTACCTGGCCAATAGCATTTTGTTATAACCTAAAGCCAAGAACAGAGAATTTATTGGCTCTTCTGACAGCCACCATAGATTTTCAAACTCCACAAGCCAAGAAACATTCATCTGAGCTATCGTGTGGGTTTATACTGTGTTGGATCTTGATCTGTTTTATAAATCCTGGAATCTGTACAACTCAACAGAAATCAGTGTGGCACACAGATACAGTAGACCCTGAAGAATCTGTCTGCCTATTCAGGATTTTATTTTTTTTTTGCCAGTGGGGATATCAACATCAAATTCTGAAGCAGGTGCATGTGTGTGTTTGAATTCCTATTCCTATCTGCAATGCAGCAGCAGTTTAAATGGAAAATATATGTTTAGAATAGTGCATTATCAAAATAATATTAATAGAATGAGAATACACCACTGTTACAGGTTGAGCAGTAAGAAAAACAGCTATTATAAGGATGGAGACCTTGTAACTTCCCCCTATAATGCCATTTGAGACTCACACTGAGTTACTCTCTGAACCTATGTGTGCTTGGGGACAGCCCACAAAGTTCCCAGTGCACCCTGTTTATGAATTAGCAAACAAAACTAACTAAATAAACAGTAATAATACAGAAAACTATTACATTTGTAACACCATGTAAACAGTTAGTACCTGTTTTAACCTCCTATGTATTTAAAAAGTCTCCATAGGAAGGTGGCAACCAGGCCTGGGCAAAGAACAGAGTGATGTAGGATAAAATGACATGATCTTCTCCAGCAGGCTGATAGCCAACACCACTGTAATAATGCATATCCCCTGCTGTTCTCATGTGTATGGTATCGTTCTCCTAAGATTTTAGGAAGCTTTGTAAGTGCTGTGGAGACAGACCCCACTGTCCCCAAAGCAGGTGCCAATACCGACTGAAGAACAAGCATGACTTAATGTACCCAAGCGAGGGATGCTTCTACTTTACAAATATTATTCAGAAAGCAACATGTGCCTGCCACACATGACCACTCTGGCTGTTCCTACACTTCAGGGGACACACCATGGCCCCTGGTTCCCCCAGGCAGTGCTGCTGAGGAAGCGGCAGGGTCTCTCCAAGGCTCCCATCCCAGCTGGGTCTCCTGGTAGGGAGGGGGCTTCTCTGCACCCAGACCATGCCCCAAGGGCAGTGCACACAGCCTGAGCCCAGGCCTGGCTGCTGAGGTGCTGCCTCGTTTGGTTGTACCACAGCAAAAAGAGAAAAAAGCGCTAGCTTATGAACCTGACAGGAGTGTAAATCAGGGCTGTATTTTTAAAGGCATGAAATCATTAAGTAAATAACTAAACAGAAAATAGAAATAGAAATAATTAAGTGCTGGGAAATTAAAAATAATAATAATAATAAAAAATCAGAATGTAATCCAAATGAAGGAATTCATCTGCTCATTCCTCTCCTTTTTACTGAGGTGAGTGAGGAAGCTCTCTCTGTGGACATCTGGGTGTTCACTCTTTGGATAAGACAAAGGTGACAGTTCTGTTATTGCTTAAAACTGTGTGCAAATATATATTAATCCTCCTCCAACACTAATTTTGGAATCTGAGAAATCTTTTCATTGAAAATCAATTATTTATTTCTTAATGCAATGAGAATAGGACAGGTTCTTGCAGTGGAAACATCAACCCCTCCCAGTACAAATCTGCTCATGGAAACACTCTGGAAGCATGACCTCTTTAACTCTGACAGGCACTTTTTTACAAAGGTCACTCCAGATAATTCTTTTAGCAAGACAAATGAACCACACCACTGTAATCATAAATGATATGTGAATTATAAATTTGGCATAGGATTCTATTCTCTGTGAAAAAAAAATTACTTTAAAGTAGATAAAACAGTCAGGAAAAGCAGAAAAGAAAATGATAACTATGATAACTCTAGAGAGGGAGTGGTCTTCAAGGCAGTTCTTAAGTAAATATTTTTATCAATTTTTTCTTGAAAAATCTCCTATGAGGTTTCCAAAAAAAAAAAAAAAAAAAAAGATGGGAGCAAAAATTCAACACTGCAAGGAGGGATCATGTTCAACTCTCAAATGTTTTTGCAGATTCTCCAGTTGCTAAAACCTACTTTTTTTTTCAGGCTATTACTGCTCCCACATTCCTCTCAAATTCTACTAAGGCTGTGCTGTTGGTGAGTTTTGCTAAATTACTTTTAAATGACATTTAGTCCTTTTGCTCTTTGTAGTCATGAACAGGACTAGAAAGTTAAAGGAAATTGCCCTCAAAGGGTGCAGAAACAATGGAAACAAAAGAATTCAAAGATTTGTAATGTATCAAGATAAATTCCAAAATCTGAAGGAATTTTATCTTTTTTTATCAAAGAATTTTATCGAAGGAATTTGCTGTTGCCACCAAATATTTAATGAATGACTGAACTTTCCAAATAGACTGCAGAAGACTTGCCTTTGACATCTACAGATATTTTAATTCCAGTCCAGATGCTAGTACATAAGCATTGCTCTTTTCTGCTATAATGGCAACCAAAGCAGTATTTTCCCCTCTTACTTCAGATACTGTAATTTAAGAGACCACTTACTTGCCTCCCGGGTGCACCATTTGCTACGCCAGCAAGTATTACAGTCACATTGCAACTGGAATGGCAATTCCGTACTTAATTTTCCTAAACTTGACAGCAAACACTCTTTTTACTTTGCAATGGAGCATCAACATAATCATACATACACAGGACTATAAAGTGAAAATTACAAAGTAGGGAACGAAGGCTCAGCTGGCCTGTATATCGAACGCTGCAATGAAGTTTAATTTTACTACTCTGGTCCCCTGTCTGATCTATGAGACAGTGTGGTGGGGCTGTCCTCCAACAAGGACCCCTTCAGCACGAGGACCCACCTAAACCATGCACCTCACTGCACATGGGAGCCCTGCTCCATGTGGTTCAAGTCCATAAGGTCAGCAGATGCCAAGATCAGGGAGCAGGAGCAAAACAGCAGTGCAGCGCTGCAGGAATGCATCATGGATGTGCAGACCTGTGTTAGGAACGAGTCTCAGTCTCAGAGCTAGCCCACAAGATTTGACAGCTCTGTGTGATTACTGCTTTCAGAAGATTATCCTGCTTTCATGAATAGCAAAGGAAAAGATTAGTTTCATAGACCAACACACTCTCTTGAGACCTCAGATACCACTTGGTGTGCCATGGAGTCATGTGCTGGAACTGGCAGCCTCTCCCAGCCAAAGGGCTGGATTTCTTTTCCAAACTCCTTCAATCTTATTATTTAATCTTTATGTAGGAATGAGGCAGAGATAGCAGCACTGTTTTGACTGCTAGTGCTTCATGTGGAAATAAGCTCCTAATGACTTCAGGCAAAAGGCAAATCTGCCAGTCAGCAAAAGATTTAAGTATATGCTTAATTTAAGATTTTTTGCTATCTATTGAGTGCAAGTATTTTGCTGAATCATAGATGTAAACTGTGTTTTGTACAGCCTAACTTGAGCTATTTAGCAACTCATTCCAGCCACCCCAGAATCCCAGAGAGGAATGCTTTGACCTAAAGAGGTGCTATCTCCTTCTACCGACTACAGGGAGGTACTAGACAATTGCCTTATATGTTTAACTTGTAGATGTGAAAGCTCATGCTTCAAAAATCCTACCCATATTGGCTTTACACAGCAAGACAAAGCTGTCACTGCTATGCTCATTACATAAACTCAAAGACTGTCAGGAACACCCAGGCCAAGTGTTACACTACTTCAGAGTAACTTTACTTTATAACACCAAAGAAAACAAAATACACGTATCTTCCAATTTTCTTTTCTAACCAGCCCTTTCCTACGCACCATCCACACATCCCTTGGTTTTATCAACTTCAGCTGAGGTAAAATATTCTCATCTTCTTGACATATTAATTCACTTTAACATACCTGGTAGCAGGAAGAAACTGATTTCTTACCGAGTTGCATCAGTTTCAGCCAGCTCCCAGTATTGTAAAATCTGAGGATGACAGAGAGGATTCATTTCACAGCAGGTTCTCCAGATAAACCTGGATCAGCTGTAAGGCATACCTTCAAGTACCAGTCTTGTTTCATCCATCTAGAAAGTTGTTTTGAACAACACGGATTTTCATGCAGTAAATACTGGTTTTGCTATAATTAAAGTCAAAAGAATTTGCCTAAAGATTGGAGATGCTCATACATTTGTGTTCAGGCAACTCCAGAGCTGTAAAAGCCCACGGTATTCTTTAAATGAAAGCAAAAAGCAGAAAACAAAAAGCTTTCCCAGTTTTATGGTGTGCTTTTTGCTTGTACTTAACCAGAAAGTTCAGAAGTGTTTAATATTTGGAAAATGATATCTGCGTAAAAGAAAATTTGATCATTACTTTAGGAAAAGAGAATCACAGATTTTGGAAAGTATGATATCAGCTATTTTTCATGCTTTATTTTTTTTAGCTAGTACAAAAATATTTCCCATTCCTCTAAGGCCAGATGGCTTTAAGTTTTAACCTTGCAGAATGCAGCATAATGGTTGGAACAGAACTGGAAACACAAAGGTTTTAATTCTCAAGAAATTGCAATGCTTCTAATGTTCTGTTTCAGTCACATCAGGTCCACAGCAAAACTTCAAAATGTGTTACAGTGGGACATTTGGGGTTGAGGAAAAATATGGTAAACATGTATTAGAATGCCTCAGTCTGAAAATAAGTTTAATTTCACTTGGAAGATTCAGGACTCAGAATTTGTGACCTTGGGCCAGTGTCTCCACTTAGGCAACTCTAGACTTCAGGGCTTCCAGAGTCTTGGCTTACCTTAAAGACATCCCAGTAGACCCTCTGCTTTTATAACCCACATCAAGTTATTGAAAACCCTCTCTAGAAAATGATATCCTTAACAGGTATTAGGATTGACTTGCAATGTGACAGCCTGATCAACACAATGCTTGGCTTTGCTAACTGTTCTTGGACAAGGAAATATGCTAAGCTAGCATACCTTGGTTAATACCATTTTTTCCTTTTCTTCCCTTTGGAAGGTATTCAACACCTTTGAAATGTTACCAGAGCCCGAGGAGACCCCAGGTATCACAGTTCAATTTTTTTTCTGCTTTCTTCCTTACACACATTCCTCAAAATTTCCATCAGTGACAGGCTGACGTAGATATTGCCTCCCTATGACTATATACAGATATAGAGAGAGGCATATAACTCCTGCAGTCTGTTACAAAAACATCCAAATGCCAAGCGTTTACAAGTGCTGTGTCACAGCACCTGAGAAGTGAAACACTTAACTACCCTCATAGGGACTGAAAGCCATAGGAACTCTTCCTTGCATGCCCCATAGCTAGCAGGGAAGGAACGCAAGGGAAGAAAACCCATGGGGCAATACTCTGTGTGGACATATATGTCACTGTCTTGCAGTATAGAGAGATTTTTCCCATAATTGTCCTACATAATTAAGTATTATACATATTTCTTCCCTTGCCCTTCCATTCTATTCTTCTTTTACAGTTTGAACAGATGCAAACCAAACCAAAAAAGACCAACTTTGGTCCACGGACTTTTATTGCATAGCCTGGGCAGCATAGCAGGGGCCAGCCTAGGTGTGCCTACATGTTAAATATGAGTGAGAATTCAATATAGGGGATGGTTTTCTCCTCCTCTTTAGTATCTATCCTGTGGTTATGATTACAAGGGAGCTGGCTACAATATCAACCCCTGTTACTATCAACATCTACAAATGCAGAGCCCACCACCACTCCAACCCACACCCTTGGTGGCACTCCAGCACCAGCTGATGCAAATTCCTAGGCTGTGCCCAGTTTTACCAGCAGTACTGCACCAACCAAGCCTGCCAATGCCAGCTCAAACTGCACAACCTCAAGCAGGTGAACAATCAAACCTGCCCAACCATCCTCAGCATCCTGCAAACCCCAACCTGATCGATGCAGCCCCAGTGACAGGGGAGTCCTCACCTGCCCAGGTGCCCATGCCAGATGTGCCTCTGCAGCCACAGCAGTCAGACAAGACAAAGCTAGAGGAAACAGTAATAAAGTTCTGGTTTTCCTCCCTCTTAAGTTGTTACAGCCAGAGAGCCTGTCAGTTAAATCAAGGTATCTCTCTGTGCAGTCACACACTTGGTGGGTTAACATGCGCTAGTATCAGTTTAGCTTCTGTCAGACAGCAGCAGCAGGTCAGATTTTAAGTAGCATTGTAATTAAAACGGGCAGATGACTGTCAGATCAGATCTGTTCCTGTAGATCTATCATATCGATACGGCCTTGAATCTGTCCTGGCACAGCTTTGTGAAGTTAAAAAGAATTTCAGAGGAAGAAATCTATTCAATGAGCTGTGCAATGCTGCACAAAGGGAAGACTCTACTTTGCATGACCCTGCGTCCTCCAGGAAAATATAAACATACTAACATCATGACCTTTGCAACAGATAGCATTAATAACATGTCCTTTTATGTTTAAAAGGAACCAAGCATGCAATACAGTACGTGCTTAGCATGTGTTTCAGAAGCAGGAAGATTATAACATCTTATTCTAACAGTAAAAGAAACTTCCAAAATTTTTAGCTTGCTGCTTTTCTCCCTATTTTAAAGCTCATTAATGCTTTCATTTGGGAAAAAGACGTATAATCTCATTCTTCCTGTATCTTACAACTCATTCCTTATCATCAGTGGAAAAGAGACAAAACACAACCCCTAGTCACCATATAAGAGCTCTTTTTAAGGCTGGTTTTAATTTTGTTATTTTCCTTTTCTTTCAGGATTCAAAAGACCAAGAAATCAGAAAAAAAGCAGAAGTATTTTAGGCATTTTCACTTGCTTTCAAAAATCAATCATTCTCCTGTAGTCAGTGGCGCATGCCTCCATTAACCCCGCTTCTTAGTGAGTACTCCAACTGGAAAAACAGAAGTGTGTAACTAGCAGAAAAGAAGAATACCTAAAAAATAAAAAAGTAAAAAAAAATCAATGTGTTTTGCTGAGCTTGGAATTTAAAAGATGAGCTTGAGGTCTTACACCTTGTACCGAAAGCAGCACAGTGATTGAGCAGAATAAACATATTAACCTGAAAAATTGTCACCTTGTGGCTTGAGAAGTTACGATGTATCGAATTATAAAGACAATTTAGAACTTTAATCTGCAAAGAAAATACCTAAAATACCTAACACCCACTATGAATTTAGACCACGAGTTTAGACACTGTATTTAGAATTAAACACTGCCACAAAGTGTGATGCACTTCTAGTAAAAACAACATGCAGAATTAAATCTCCATGGACTGTCTCTAGGTCTGTTTTTACAAATGATCTGAGAGCACAAGTCTGTATCTTGTTCCTCCTGTTACTCATGAGACCAGAAAGGATCCATTTTTTCTGAGACAACTGAGAGCTGAGTCAAAAAATACTGGCTTTCCTCACTCCATGCCACAAAAGAGTCTGAAACGTTTGTATTCCTGTAAAGAGGCAAGCTCACATGGGGAGTTATTAGCTATAATATTATTAAATTAAATTTGACAGGCTTATACCGTAAGTTACCTGTATTAAACACACAGTGCCAGATCCCAGCCTGCACTAACATCCTTGACAGCCATTTGAACGCAAAAGGTAGGAGAGACCTTACTTGCTACCAACATAGTGAGCATCATTGCTGACCTGGTGTGCTGGGGAGCTGGCAGAGAAGCAATTCAACCTGGAGTGGGGAGCACTGCCCCACTGGAAAAAACCCAAACCGCTCTCAGCACCAGCTACCCGTGATTCTGCTGCCGGAGGGATGATCCTCTGTCACCTGCAGAGGCTGTACACTTCAAGCCTCTTACAGCCATCCCAGAAGGGTCCACTTGAACCAGCTGCCTCTACAGCCAGCCTGCAGTAGAAGGTGCTTTCCTCTAGCATTAATGTGAGCTGCCCATGAATGACACTTGGCTCTGGACCTAGGGATCAGGCTCTGGTGCTCTTCTCTTGTGCTGCTGACAAAACTTCTCTCCAAGGCATAATTTTTCTGTTCTCATCTACCTTAAGCATGATGCAAGACCTAATAAATGCTAGCTCTTGTCAACTTGGCAGTCGAGGCAGCATCTCCCGATGCCAGCAGAAGGTGGGAGCTCTATCCATTTGTCTTTTCACCAAAAGATAGATTTTTAGAACGCGTGGCCAAAGCAAACCCTTTTACCCTTTTTTATGTTTGAAAAGCCAAAGTAGTTTAAGAGTAACAATAATCAAACAAAAAGACAAGAAAAAATAAAATTCAGTTGACTCCAAATGAGTCAATCATTTTCTTTCCTGATCAAAACCAAGCCAAAACTTTACATTATGCTGCCCAAACAGAGTTTTCTTCTGCATACTGAAAATTTCCTTCTTCACAGATGCTTGCAATGGAAAAGAGTAAATGGTATTGAACATTTCAAAATAACTGTACATCAAGGAATTTATTTGCTACACTTGACTTTTTGTAGAGCCACATTATTAGGTAACTCTTTAGTATGCACTTGAAGCTACATACAACTGTCTCCGCGTCCCACAGACAGGAAACACCGAGAACTGGAAAGGAGCTATTTGCAGCCCTGAAGATTATGTATATCATCTCTCCATGTTGATCATCTCCTTCCGCCACTCCACCATGCAAGAGTACCCCACCACATAACATGACACAGACACAAGCCTTCAAACCTCCACTCACCTCCCTTAAACTGGTCCTATGTCTGCCCTGGGCACTCAAAGAATAGCTTTCAGAAGTGAATGTCTACATATAAAACATAAGACACAGTGCACACGAGCAAAAATGCTGCAGCAACAGAGGAACCTAAGTCCTTTCCCCAAGAGATTACTTGGGCTTCTTCTATGCCTTGTCCAAAGCCATTGAGAGACTCTCTGTAGCCCAGCGTGATGCTATGCTGAGATGCCAGCTCAAGTCCTGCAAGATGAACAACACTGGGTTCCTTGTGGAGCAGCCCTGGAGCCCTCCTCTGCAGGGAGGGGGTACACCGGACTGCCCCAAGGGAAATCTGGCTTCATGGGGAGTCCCATGAAGTGCAGGAAACTGAGCAGAGCAGTAAAAACACAAAGTAAAATAAAAAATAGAAGACAACAAGAAAGGGATCAACATGCAGTATTGTACAGACAGAACTTTGAATACTGATCAAAAAGCTACTAACCTTGAAACACAAGTAGAAGCAAGTACACTGAATTCAAGTGGAAAACATTCAGCATAATTTGTTCTAAAAGGCTTAACGATTTGCAAATTCAGATCAGGCTAATTGCCCTCATTTGCATCTGAGAACTGAAGTGAGACTTTTAGGGAAATGAGAATCAGGAACCAGCACCAGAAAAAGGAAGATATCAAACTAGTTCTTTTTAATGAGAGTAGGAGAAAGATGGAGGCAACAGTCCTCTGCATGTAGGCCAGTGAACCTGCAGGGCAAACTGAAACATAAAAAAGTCAAATCAAACTGAAGGCATATCAACATGTTAAGTGATCTCTACATCCGCTCGCCTCACTAGGAGATGATCTTTAAGTCCACAAATGGAAATTCAGAACTATAGCCAACCGAAAAGTACGCAGGCACATTAACCATTCAAGCACAAATAATGCGCGACCCTAGTAACATTTCCAAAAACCTATCCCCTAAGGTGGAGATTTTGTAAGAGCAAATCAGCTATTGGACAGATGCCCATATGTCACCACCTTGGAATGATTTATAACTGCTATTTATGATTTCAGAATTCCCTATTTGTATCATTACCCTGACAAAAGATGTGAAGTAGTGATTTACAAAACAAGGAGTGCAAAGTCTTTTTCCTTCACATATAGTCCACTTTTATAAAAATGTAGCCTGCTATTCTGATGCTACTTGTCACAAAGGAAAAACAAAATACAAGGTCAACTTACCATCAAGAAAGCTTACCTCCTAGCTTTGCATTGTTTTCTCAGACATAAAATGACACACCTGGATTTGAGTCCTATTGCCTCACCACTACCTTTCCCATACGGCCACTCATAGAGCATACAGACATAATATATTTGTATGGAGCAGAAAACTAGAGAATATTAAGGGAATCACCTGCTTCTTGCTGAGCTCCTTCTTCATCCCAGGGCTACCAACTTACCGCTGGAGAAAAAGGTAACCTCTATAAATACACAGTGTATTTGGCACAGGACACTGCTGGAAATCACGGCAGAGATAAGCAGTGCCTGAAAAGATCTTATTTTCTCTAGCCACAGCCAATTGGCTTTTTCGGGAGACTTAACTGGAAAAAAAAAAAAATCCTGTAAGAGACTGAAAGGGGCAGACTGGGAAAGAAAGCAGAGGGGAGAGAATGAGCTAAGTAGAATTAGGGGAAACCTCCAGCAGATTGTGGAGGGCATCATACATCCAGGAACCTGAAAGAAAATGGGGGAGTTTCATCAGATACAGAATCAAAGAAGATTGAGCAGAACGAAAAGTACTACACATCCCACTGGAGACAAGAGAAACAGCCAGATGAAACTTTAGAGAAAACAAAGGGACACTGATGCAAAGCAAACAATAAAACAGAGAAGAAAAGCTTATAAAAAAGACGATGAAGATCAATGTGAGACCGTATGAAATTAAATGAAATTCATCTAGAAAGCAAAACAGTTATGATTTCCCCTAAGGGATTAATATCTCTGTTTCTCTTGATACAAGTTCACATGCAAAGACTATTTATTATTGTTGCCTAAAAATTCCAGCAAAGTAAAGTACAAGTATTCTCAAGTCTAAAGCATCCATGGGAAATTTCTCTTCCTGACAGCTAAAATCAACCAAATCGGTCTATTTCAAATATCATAATATGTCAAAAAAGAACAGCATGAAGCGGCTCAGGTATTTTTTCCATCACTTCTATTCTCCCATCAAAGCAATGCAAAACAACATCCTCTGAAAAAATAACTGATTCAAGAATTTTGTTTGGCCCCGCACAGATTCCCAGCAAATCAGAGTTGTTTGTGGAATGCAGCCACCCTGGGAGCCTTCGTCTCTTCACTGAATGCGAATGAAGGGATCCTATCAGATACTAGTTGTCCATAAGTAACGTTAACTGCAGGAATCAGAAGATGATCTCCTGATTGAAGTATTGTGACATTTACTTAAATGAATCTGTGTGTTAAAAAGTGGAAAATTTCAAAGAAACTAAAAATCTATGGCCTAAAATCCACTTAGATCCCTGTGAACTGATTAGGTCCTTGATTAATGAAAGGAGAAGAAGAATTATGAAGGCCTTTAAGGAATGAATCACTCCCCTGGAGCTGAGAAAAGGGGGGCAGCCCGGAGCTACAGCAAACACTAGGACCCAAGTTGGACTCACTCCTTTGAAAACATCTATTAATAGACCTTGACTGCAAGGTTCATTACCCTTCTGGTTCCTCCAGTTGTACAGGCTCCCCTCACAAACCTTCCCCACCTTTGTGGGAAGCCCAGAAGTCAGTGATGGTCCACAGAAGGCAACATCCCTCTGATTAGAACCACTGTTAAGGCCAGGACCATGAAGATTTCTACACACAGACTTCTGTTTTAACTTGAAATTAATTAATTTCAAGTCTTTTAATTTCATGTCTGTGTAACAAGTGTTATATTAGGCCCAAGTCAGTTTCTCCTGAAGTTAATGGATATGTACATACCACAATAAAAAAACATGCTGTTATTAGCAGTTCACATTTTTCTCACATCTAATTATGCAAAATATGATCTCAGACATATGCAAGTTATGCATGACACCAAGAGAACAAAAATGGTAAAGACAACTAAATGAAATGGGCAGAAAAGACTGGAAACATAAAAAAGCAAAGTCCAGAAAAAAAGAGCTAATTTGCTCCTCCAGCTCCAATGAATGCTTAAGTAGTACGTGCCAAGCTCCCCTTGATTATATTTTGCAGATAAGATATTTTCTGAACAGGCCAGGATGGATCCAACTACTTAAAGGCTGTCTTCCTTCATCCTGTTTCATGTAAGATAAAATCTGTGGCACTCAAACACTCACGAAGCAACATGAGAGATGAGTCTTTTCGAGAAGAGGAGAAGGAAAAGTTAGCTGATATTACAACCCACGTATAGAGGGAGACAAGTAAATTAATATCTTCAATCCTCCTAAGATCAGGGAAAAATGTGTCTACTAAAACTCCCACATGGTTATCAATTTTTTCCCCTTCTGAACCATAATAGATGCATTCAATGCCTCATTGAGCTCTCTTAATAAACATACACCTCTCTCAATAGAATACAGATAAATTATCTCTGCAATGTTTCTGGCTTGGTGTAATATACTAATCTATAATGATAACAGAAATGTACACATCACTGTCCTCTTCAAAGCACTGTGCAAATACTAATTAACTGATCAATAAACGCTACGCCAGGGAGTACTAACATGGGATTAATAAGTTCATAGGTACGTAGGCAGCTGATGTTTACAGTCAGCCTTTAATTGATGTGCTTAATTTCACCTTCCAAGAAAGGTTGATCCCTTAAGGCAGGTCATCTGTCTGCCTGAAAGGGAAGGGTGAGAACCAGGAAACTGCAGTTGACTCTGAGCCAGACCCTGCCTGACAGTGGAAAAAGCCACTTCAAAAAGTTTGGAAGGGGCCCAGAACCTCTGTGCTTCTCAGTCCAGGCAAAAAAAGGAGAACACTTCACAACTTACGCAGGACAAAACCTGAGGTGACTGACATTTCAAGGGAAATCTCTTGCATACTGAACTCAAAAAGTAAACTCTGGGACACAAAACAGGTGTAGGGCAACTCCGTGATGATGGGACTTAATATTTGTTTTGTACTAGAGTCTGTTGAAAGCACCCAAAGGAACAGTCAAGACCAACACACCTGAGTATGCCCTACGAAGCCATCCACGATTCTGCATGTTCAGGGTATCATTCAGGAAAACCTATTACCCCTGCTACCACTACAGTCAACCTGTCAATCAGTTTTCAAATCTGATAACCTAGCTAATACTAAAAGATAACAGATACAGGCATTATAGCACTGCATCTCTATGGGTAAACAACTTCTGTTAGTACATCCCTGTGAGCACAGCTACAGCATGAGGTGGACAATCCACAAGTGACTGAATTCTTAAGCCAGTAAGACCATGGGGCACAAAGACTTGCCATGGGGTCCCTGAAGCAACATTCTCATACTCTTGTGTTCTAGGACCTTGTTGATGTGCCTCTAGATTGCCAACGTCCATACAAAATCAAGATTTTCTTCATAATCACAGCTCAGCCTGCCTCCACACCTGACCACACTGGTCGAGTGCTGGAATGGGCTGTACAGGGCAGTGGTGGAGTCCCCATTCCTAGAGGTATTTAGGAGATGCATGGACATGGCACTGAGGGACATGGTGCAGCAATGAGACTTGGTAGGTTAGGTTGGTAGTTAGACTTGATAATCTTGGAGGTACTTTCCAGCTTCAATGATTCCGTGTTTCGAACTTCTGTTTTTCAGTTTGACTTTCCACAGCATGGATTTCCACATTCATCTCATTTCCAGCTGCAGCTTGGCTGGCTGTTTCTGAGATCTGGTCTCAACAGACAGCTGAAATGTAATGGCAAAGTGACTGGCACATGGTTCTTATCTAGCTGTAAAATCTTAGTAGGTGAAAGCTGCTGGAAACTTAACAACCAGAAAAACACTCCAGATTCTGCAATAAATTGATCTCATATATACATATTAGCAGAGTTTAACCATCAACAAATGGTACAATTTAATTTGGCTTAAAAATAAGCCAAAGAAATTAGCTGGGTTTGGCATCACCACGAAGCACATACTATTATCGTTCGAAAATACAACAAATACACAGATGCAGGCATTTTGGTACAACGTTACAAAACTGCTTTTATTTCCATGTGGAGGTGCTCTGTGTTGTACATCCCAGGCACAGAAAACTTTGTATCTCCCAGACCCCTTCCCCCAGACAAGGATGACAGCTTTTTGTTGAGGGAATTTGTGCTTTCAACAACCCAACTGCTCAGCTTCAGAAACAGGGCAGCCTCGATTCAGCTTTGGCCCACACCTCTGCGAGGACAAACCTCACTGCAAGAGGCAAAAGCTTTTCTTTAGCCTCCTGTCATTCTGCAGACAGGCAGCAAACAATAACGCTCTGGCAGTCCAGAAACCCCCAGAAGTTAAGAGCTCCTGTGCTTTCTTACTGTCTGATTTTTACCTTGGAGGAAATTATCACCTGCATCAATCACAAGTCCACAGTAGTGATACAGTAATAATAATTATTTTTTGAAAAATGAATATCATGAAAAAGCATCACAATTTGGTTTTGCTAATATAGATGCTCCTTGGCAAACACTTACAGGACTGGGTGAAAAAAAATGCTGTTACTTTTCTCTAACTTGCATTAGGAGGTGGCAGAAGGTGGGTTTGTTTTATCTATGAGCTCTAAAAGCACAGTTGTTGACGCTCCTCTCCTTCCTACTGTGGTCTATCTGGTTTTGTTAGTAGATTAATTTCCAGGGAATGAGGGTAAACACACGATTTTTCCAACAGAGATTTTACATACGCACAAACATAGGGGTGGGTAAACAGGGCACTAACTTGGCTGCACATTTTCTGATAAGTGCAGAAGGTTTCTTCGATGCCTTCATGTGCACACACCAGACAGCCGCTGTCCGGCCCCTGCTGCAGCAATGAGCGAGGAAACCCACTGCTTATCTGTGACACGTGAGAAGCAGAACAAACACAAATCAGGATGAAAGACGTGTCAGACCTGTAAATGTAAACAGGCACTACTGTAAAGAAGTAATAGCCCCTATGCAAGTACTGTCGTTACATTAAATACACCCCCTTGGGATATCACATGGGACTCTCAGTATTCCTGGCAATATAGATCATATAAAGCCTGTGAAAAGAAGGCTGGGCCTCACTGAATGCTCTCCAAATGTATTTGGGTTAAGAAATTTGGCAGACCTTTGAATTGCAAGGTTGGACTTACATTTCACGCTCAGGGGTATCACATATCAAAGAGAGCTTGTTACTTTAAAGAGCTGAGTGCCTTTCTTAGAAGACTACCACGACTTCTTTTTTTGGATGTCTCACATCACCAATAGTTATCGCAGGCAGACATTAGGCAACAGAGATAACACTCCACAGCTCTCCCTATACTGGACTAGGTCCTGGATAACAAGCATTACTTCAGCTGGTCCAAACAGGGCTGGAGCTTTCCAACGATTCACTCTCAGGCCATGACCACAGCTGATTCAACAAATTCAGAAACAACTCCTTCTCACAGAGCATCAATTACTTGATAACAAAAGTCAACGTATCTCAGTCACCCCTTATCTGCAGCTCACTCCGTGACTGCACCCTTACGTCAGACTACAGCTTGCTCATTGACTTGCCAGGCTTCACACGCTACATAAGAGCTTCCTCCAGAGGCGATACAGAGGTGATACAGCTCTGTGCTCCTGCATCCCACACGAAATTCCCATGTACCAGGCACTGCCCAGACATCTCCGGCAGCAGCCCCAAGCAGCAGGGAAGCTGCAGGGAATGCCCTCAAGGAAGGCATGTCCTCCTTGCTGCAGCCTTGCCTCGAGATAAGCTCACTCCCTAGGTAAAAGACCCAGATAAATAAGGGCTTTTTCTTTTTCTTCTTTCTCCTTTTCTTTCTTTTCTTCTCTCTTCTCTCTCTCTTTTCTTTTTTTTTTTTTTTTTTTTTAATATAACCACCCTGTGTACGGAGAATTTTGCATATGAAACCTTCTATTGTTACACCAGTTTTCATTGAAGAGCCAGATCTCCAGAAAATAGGGCCCATCACCTGCCGTTATATTTCCAAAAGGACAGTTTTCTATCTTTAAAAATATTGAAGACAGGAGTGCTGATTTTGACAAAATACTATTCACAAACTGGGCTACATTTCAACTCCTTTGGACTGTAATTGTATTAGCATGAAAACAGAAAAATCTTTGGTTTAGGGTTACTTAGCTACTATGAAGTATTTTCAATTTCTAGCCATTTAGTATGAATTCATGTCCAAGACAACTGCAAATAACTTCCTGTCTTATTTGATCAGGAAAAAAAAAAAAAAAAGGAGAATAATACTTTTCCTTCATGTTTCCTAAGACAAAATGCATATGTAATATCCATGGCCAAAATACTTTTAATTAGCTTTAGCTTAGATCACTAAGTTAAGCTGGATAAGATCAACCTGCATATCCTCACATACAGTTTTGTGTCAACCTTCCTACATTTCTTACTGATGCCAGTGATGACTGATGAGTATGATGAGCTACAAGCATCTCCCTCTTGCTTTCAAATGATACCAATATTTCTTCAGGTGAGAAACTTCGTCATATCTACCTAAAGAAAAGTCAAAAGTTGCTGGCTAGGCAAGACACTATAATATTCCAATAACTCAGTAAATCTCAAAAAGTTCAGCTGTTCAGGTCATTTACAAATGTGTACTGCATGGCTACAGCCTCCTTCAGTGTTAACGTATCAAAAGTGAATGCCCAAGAATCAGAAGCCCAAGAATAGTATCAAAGAGCAACAGTGCATCCAGTTTTGAAAAAAAAAAAATCACCTATATCCCTGCTTGCTTTCCCACGGCAGAGCACAATCTGCAGTAGTAAGCAGGAGGCTTACACGAAACATAGGTAACTATAAGAGATACCATACCTTCAAAGGCATCTGAGGTTTGCATACTGGGTATGTAATTACTCCCTGACCATTGCATTATCTCAACAATTGCAATATATTTTATATGCCACGTTTATTGACATATAGAGAGTTCTTCGTGTCACAAGTACCCATATCTGTTTCCTAGGAAATCAAGTATCTTCCTTTCATCTACAAACAAAGAATTCAGTGGCACTGAAATATTTCCATTTTATGTGATTTAAAGAACAGAAACAATGCACACTGATCAAGAACAAGAAGTTCTCCTGGTGTCCCTCTAATACCGCAATGCTATTTGGCAGTCATGGGACGCTGGTTTAGAGCATTTAAGATGCAGTGGCAGGGATGACAGCCAGCCTGGAAGAAGTCCAGACAGAACTGAAGAAAAATAACACTGGGTAGCTGAATCAATAAATTCAACATGAAAATAAAAAGGGAGGTGGGCAGCAGTTGCAGTAACACACAGAATCAAGAGTGCATCATTTTTTTAATTATTTTTATTTTGTAACGTAACAGAGACGACAGCAGGTCTGTATTACTGAGGAAAAGAGGTGAGATGTAAAGGAGCATCTTTCAGGAGGGTGACACACAGACAGCCTGGAGGAGCAAGCATAAGATATTTGGAGGTGGGGTTGTGTCACTGGGCATGTGTTTGAGTTATAGAAAGAAAGATGAGATAAGTTAGCAACTGGGAAAGGATGCAGGAGGAGAGGGCTGTAGAAAGAAAGGAAAAATGGGCATGAAGCTATGGGGGAAGAAGAGGTTCATGTTGCACATGCCAAATGTTGTAAATTTCTTTTGGAATAAATACTGGTCACTAACACACAAGAATCTAAAGAGAGGGCTTTCTGCCAATATTCCCTTTCCTACAAATATTTCCATTCTCTCTGCTTAGGGTATCTGAGAAAGGTTTTCACTTCTTCCTCTTCAGAAATCACATGAGCCCAGAAAATGGCTTGCTAAATGGCAAGAAGGTAGGAAGTAGTCATCTACTGAGTTTTAAACAGCAGAAAATTGTTGCAAACATTTATTACTTTCTCATCTGTGCAAAAAGGAAAAAAAAGTGTACGCTTCATGCTCTGCTTCTCTACTCAAGAGCAGTGAACTTATTCCAGTTAAATACCTCAGTGTCATTCACTGGAAAACCTGATCTTATTTCAGTCATAATTTTTAGTAAGTGCACAGTTTAAAATTGTCATGCATTGTGTCTAAGGTAATTTTTTTTTTTTTTTTTTTTTGAACTGCAAAATGAAAGGCAAGATTCAAACCTACAAAACCAGGAGCTGCAACATAAAACTTACTTTTAAAGAGCTAGGTAAGAATGTTTGATTTGTGAAAACAGAGCTTTAAGAGTGGTGTGAAAATTGTGTAACCTTGTATTTAAGATTTCTGCAATTGTTTATGTTTCATTTTATAAACATGCTTAATGGTTTAATACTTAATCTTTAATCAAAATCAGTAACCTTAGCTCAACCTTGAAGCAATTAATGCTGATTTTACAGAGAACTCCAAAGAAGGCAAAGTCCCATAGACTCAAACCTTTGCATTCTAAAAATTCAGGGAGATTTCAAAAAGTACCCAGTATTAGCCAAACCGTCTTCTCCTGGAATTCAGCTGTAAAATGCCTACAGATTTCACTAATAACAGAAACCCTACAGAAACCACCACTAAATTCATATACGTAGCCTTAAGGTATATGTAGCCTTAAGGTGGCTGAAAACTCCAGTTAATCTACCTCCCTATACCTTAAAGCAAGTCTGTATACAGTGGGATGTGATATGTCCTTTCTGCTCTGGTATCGTTCCTCACTGAAGTCAGCAGCCGGCTGGGTCTCAGATACTATGAGAGTTGAGTTATCTTTCTTGAGACCAGTTATGTGAGGACATCTCCATGCCGACTTCCAGGCAGCTGGCTCTGCAGCACTGCCATGGGCAAGCAGAACGCCTGTCCTGCACTAGGCTTCATCACCATACACCTGCCTTACAACATAAACAGTAATTCCACAGTAAGCAAAAACAGTTTGGTAAATTTGTAAAAAAAAATAAATAAATAAATAAATAAAATACTAGTGGGAGAAGGGAAAGGAGACAAACAGAAGACATCAACCTAAGAGATAAATGAGGCTTGGCCCAGCAACTTCCACACCCAAGAGCATTTCTGGAGGCAGAGCAAGGAATGCGTTTTTCCGTTGCAAAGTATACTTGTCAGAGAGGCTTGAATCCTTGCCGTCTGGTGTGTAAATAGTTTCTTCTTTGCTGTCTCCATAAAGATCACACAGTCTCACAAATGTGGCTGAGCTAGGCAAACGAAGAGCCATTTTTCAGCTGAACGCATAAATTATTACTGTTTTAATATACTGGAAAATTGGCAGGAGACAGGAGAAGGTGCACCAGTTACGTGGTCTTTATACCATCGCTTATCCTTGCTGTCCATTAAAAAAGCATTAGTTGCTCTAGCAACTGTCAAACCATGCTCCTCTTCCTCCAAGACACAGAACTGCTCTAAAACACATGTGTAACACAGCTCTTGCCTGCTTGAAGGACACCATGTCTGGTGCTTCCACATTGCTTAAAAAGAAAGCTGCTCTCTGACAAACTGACACATCTTTCATGGGGCTATCATGCCAATGTAAGCTTCAGGTGGAGAGAATTACCTGAAATCCCAACATGACTCTACACTGCTGTGTTTACCCCATCTGGTAAACCCATGCAGCATTGCGTATAGCTGTACTTTGAGCTGTGAACCTCCCTGTGTTTGGCACCCTGCTCCCACTGCACCCTGGTAAACCCAAGCTGGATGTCTGCAGGTTTATGAGTTGAACTCAACACAATCTTTTCTGACACCTTCATTCACTTACATGTCTTTTTTAAAAACTTTTTTTTTTTTTTTCCTGCAACACCAAAAGTAACAACTGCTCTCCACAACCACTACTGCTCAGCTACCCCTGGGGGATCCCAGGACTGCAGTGAGGAAGAACAAGCCTGTCAGCAGGCTGAGATTCTTCTCCACTGGACGCATTTGAGTAGGCTACAAACCAACAAAAGATGGGAAATCACTGGCACAAAAAGAGCCCTTGAGAAAACTCTGTCATAAACAGAACAAGGCACACACTATTGAAGAATATGTCATGAGAAAGTGAAAATATATTCCTCCCTTCATGCAGCTTGCCAGTATTAATGATAATCAAAGACCCTTGGCAGCTCTTACATGCTCAAGGCCACTAGTCAATGTGGGATGTTTGCACAGTAAAAGAGAGGTCTTTCCTACCCTCCATCTATCCCTGGCAGCTCCATTCTGTTTCTAACCAGAAATTGACTCTTAAAACCATTTTGCTGGCTAATACTTCTAAAACCAGAAACACAAATCAAACAAATCTGTTTCCTTAACTAATGGGATGATTATTTTTAATTGCCGTCTAGGAAAGAGAGCAACATAATACTGCACAGATTGTATTCAAGAATATGTACAAACTCAACTCCTTTAAAAGAATCAGACTTAGATGTGCTTGTCTCTTCCTATCACAGTAGTTTTATCATCTTAATTTTACCATGAAGTATGTTGTAGGTTGGGGGGTTAATGGTTGCTCACAAAGTTGCTGCTGGTTCTGCTGGAAGGGTCCCAGCTACCCAGCCACTTCTCCCTGCAGTTCATTCACTCTGTGCTGGGGGTACCACCTTCACGCCTTTCTGCCAACCACCCTGTCCCTCTGGCAGTGCAAAAACGAACAGAGAAAATACATGTACAATGTGTTTGTTCTGCCTCCACTAGCAGAAAGCATTTAGGCACCCATGGAGGAGGTTTAGCGTGTGTGTTCATACAAAGTTAATAATGGAGTGATATGCACAAGCATACCCTCAAACCAGTTTTATTCAAGTGTTTACAGTGGAAACAGCTGCTTAGTGGTCCAGCTACACAGCACAAACAAGGTCACTTGACTCTTTGGACCAGGGGCACACCACCACCAGTTTGAACTGCAAGTGTTCAAATTCACCTGTTCCACAAGTTAAAAATGATTATTTGCTACAGTTAGGTTAAGAGCCCTGAGGGAGGTCATAATTCATTCCCAGTTCTGCCCTCAAGAGCAATATCCAAAAGCAGGTATTTGGTGGCTGATCTTTCTGTCAGAAATTGCAAACCAGCTGCCACTTTTTTTGCTGGCTTTTGCAGATTGTTGGCCTATTCCCGTATCCTATTTCTTCTTCTGGTCTCTCTCTTCTGCATCTTGTGGCTGAGCAGACTTCTCAAATCTGATTTGTTTCCCTGTGTCTGGTCTTCCATTCATGTTTCTACAGGTACTGGCTCTCTTTCATCACATCCCTTATTTCTATGGTACCCCATAATCGACCCAGATCCATGTACTTACATGAAAAGGAATCAGGCTGCTATGCTAATGAATGCTCCCAAAGGAAGTGTGGGATACAATTTGCTTTTTACTACCACATAGCATCTACAGATCTGCACAGAATGAAGAAATACACAGTAGTCCATAGCCACATTAAAATACTGACTGTCAGACTTAGGACTAAAAAAAAACAACCTCCAGAGTTATAGGTAAGAGCTGCTAAAAGTTGCCCAAAGGCTCCCAAACTCGCACTGTGGGACTTGCAGCCAGAAAAGATGTAGCAGATCACAACCTTCTTAACATGCACCATGCTTAACAGCAAAGCAAAGCTAAGCAATTCTATTGCATCAATTTGCCAGTTGAGATCAGCTGAGTATCTCGCTGAGGATCTCCATCCTAAACATGAAAAACACCTGTGACACCATATGTAGGCATGTTTTCACAATGTTGGCAGACTGCATTAAGAAAGTATTGACCCACGAAATTCATCACTGCTTTACAGGTGGCAAATCATAGTTGAGCTATCCATTATTTAACATCCATGCTGTGTCCTTCAACTGATTCGAGTCACCTCATTCATCTACATTAAAGGAGAAATGGCAGCACCACACTGTGCGCTATGGTGTTTCTCTATGGCAGCCATGAGGCGTAGGTCACACAGAACTGTAGGCAGCTATTAAGCTGCTCCAGCAGGATTCGCAATGTGCACCTTCTACGCCAGGATGATATATGGGCTGGTACCACCTGGATCCCTTCTGCTTTCATATTCAATTTCCACCTTGACTTGTCTTTGACTCAGCTTGCACGTGTTTGGGAGAAAAAACTGTCAGCAGAGTGCTGCTCAGGGGCTGCTTGCACATATGCTCAAGATTCAGTTCTCCTGCAGCTCCAGGAGGATTTTGTCATAAAATCATGGAACATTTTGGGTTGGAAGGGGCCTTAAAAGATCACCCTGTTCCAACCCCCTGCCATGGACAGGGACACCTTCCACTAAACCAGGCTGCCCAAAGCCCCATCCAGCCTGGCCTTCAACACCTCCAGGGATGGGACATCCACAGCTTCTCTGGGCAACCTGTGCCAGTGCCTCACCACCCTTACAGTGAAGAACTTCATCCTAATATCCAGTCTAAATCTACCTTATTTTAGTTCAAAACCATTACGCCTTCTACTATCACTACACTCCCTGACAAAGAGTCCCTCCCTCCCCAACTCACTTGTATTGCACTGAATTGAGTTGTATAGTTGTGTAGTTTTTGCTGCGCCATTAATATTTCCTCTTGTAAGGTCATCTCACCTTTGTATCACTTATTCAGTCAGAATTTTTGTGTTTTGTCATACAATATCACTATTTTGAAACAAGTAGTTCTGTTTCATCAAATATTACAGTATTTTAATAAAATTTTTTGCAAAGGGACATGTGTTAAAGCAAAGTTTTACCACACACATATATAAGGTGACATTTTAAAGACAGAAATTACAAAACATGGAAGAGGAACTAACCTAGTTACAGAGAGAGCTACTAAAATACTTCTTTAATGTTTTTTATAACTTTGGATTTTTAATTTGTGAGACATTACCTGTTTGCCCATAAATCATAAAGTTAACCTGTTTTTTTGAACACACAGGTATCTGACAACATTTTATTCTGAGTTCTGCTTTAACTACAAACCAGATAATCTTCCTTTTCCCCATATATGCTTCTCCTGCAACTGATTACTAGGAACTCAGCTCCTTTTCCATGTGAAAAAAACAACAGCAACAACTACAACAAAAACACAGACAAACAAACAAAAACACCTAAACCAAAAGAAAACAAAAACAAAAAGAATTCAGGGATTAAGGGGGAGAGAAAGTTTATACCCGTTTCCTTAGACAGGAAGCATGAGTGCATATGGCCTGATAGGAGGAGAAAAAACAACAGTCTAACACTTGTAGGGTGGCTACTTCTGAATTAGTACCAGGATATAGAAGTTCCTTGTCCCCAGAAAAAGCATAATGAGTCATGCATGTGGTATCACACAAGCCCTTAGGCTTTTTTTTTTCTTTTTTTAATTTCTAACCGACAACATTTTGCAACATTGTTCAGTCCTAAAGAAGAGTAGAGGAGTAAACAGCTTCAGGTAAAGCAAGGAAGTAAGAAAGCTTAGTACGTGACCACCTATGATCCTACCAAAACAGCAAGGAAAGTCAACTTCTTGAGAAAGAAATATTTTTTTCTTTATTTTGTTCTTCGGATTTGTATTCTCTCAATTTTTATGAAGAACTGCTGCTTCTTAAAGGTGATGCATTGCAATTGCACAAACAGCTCCTACTTCATCTCCTTCAGAGGTAGTTCATTAACAACATATGAACAAAAAAAAACTTCACTAGACTGATAATAGTTAAAGTAACAAAGATAACTTTAATCCAAAGAAAGCATTTCTATTGTTGCAAGCAGAGTAGAATGTATATGAAAATTGACAGACATTCCGCTGCAGATATCAAATGCTGTTAAGAACTAGGAATGTGTATCAATACTGTGTACTGTAACTCCCGGTATTAAAATAACCTTTATTTCCTATTTATCTTTATAATCCCATTTTTATCCAACATGATGAAAGAAACTTGCATGAGATTCCAAGATCTTGGATATTTTTTTAAAAACTCCAGAACAGTAACAGTGATATAAGTCATTTCCTTCTCTTTGGAGCAAGGAATCCAACTCGGAGCTATGGCCATAATGCAAGTATAGCATCAGTTCCCAAAATACCAGTCTTAATCAACAGAGAATTTCCCCAGTTAAATTTAGTTTTGTACTGTGGGGAGAAAGAGGGCTGACTACAGCTTCAGTTATACCATGACATCTATTTATGGATCTGCCCATGTTTGCAACACCACATTTATGAACAGAGAGGCTCAAGCTACAACAGCTTGAATCTGGCCTGCCTAACTATTTGTCTAGATTATTTGCCTTTTTTTTTTCTGCCACTCTATTTACTGAAGGCTTCATAGTCCCTTCCCAATGATGCAGATGAAGTCCACCTGCTATGCTGCAAAATGCCAGCTGTCCCCATCAAGTCAGAAGTGCACATCTGGCCGAGTCAGTGTATGAGAGCACACCTGAGCACTGGGACACAAAATACAAGGTTGTCTCAGCATCTGTCCTGTCCTACAGCTAAACATATTCCCATCCCATGAGCAAAATGGTGGTGCTCCCTCCCCCCACCCTCCCCCCCATCTCTAGGTATTTACCCATAAAGAACTGCCTGCATTTTGTAACTGTCATGGAAACCTACTGTTCATACAGCAGAAAACCCCCTAAAAGCATCTGAAAAGACAAAGGTAACACTAATTAGTATCAGGCTATGATGTCACTGTGGACTCCTACTCATTTATGCACTCACAAACACAACACACACTAAGCTTGATGCTGGGAAGGAATCTTGCGGAGTTCAGAGAGGACATGACTTCATTAAATGCCCTTAATAATAAAAGCAGTCTTAAATTCACTGTGAAATGCTGATACATAATAAACCCTGCCTTTTCTTAAAAATAAACGTCAGAAGGAACATATTGTAAATAACATTCAATGAAATCTTACTAGTCAGATACATGTATATTGCTCTATCTCGCCAACACACACACATGCAGATAAGCACCAGAGCACCAGAAAAACAGCTGCTTGTGAGAAATGAGCAACAAGCATTTTTCCAGAAATAATATTATTTTAAAAACTTAAGCAAAGCTGTTATTATTTTAGTTGCTTGTCTGTAATCAAGTCTCCCCAAATTGACATTGGATTAACTCACAGTTAATATGATCATTACAAAAACTTGTTTCTTTGTGAAACTATGGTTGTGTATGTATACACATATGTACCTATATGCATTTATATATATCATGTTGTACAAAATACATCTGTGAATGTTTAAAGGAATAATATTTTTCTTGTCATTCCCTGTTTCCCTCCGGAGTCTTAGCTGTTCTTGGCATCTACTGCTCTTTCATGTTTCAATTGTTATTAAAGTTATAGTCACCATTTGCATTACTGTCATGGATAAGGGTCATTACAAGTGGGTCGTACAAACACTTAGCAATAATAGTAATAACAATAAAAACAGTTTCTGCTGTAAGGAATAAGATTTTAAAGCATTTTTCACATCTGGATGGAGACACACAAGTTCCCATGCACAGCACACTAATCCCACAAGGCATGAAGCAGGCAGGTTCAGTGTCACATTAGCCTAGCAATATAGTTGAGCTAAATTTCCTGTCTAAACATGACCAATTCTCTCAGGCATAGATACCAGCAGAGCGCCTGCAACGGAGTCTGGCCTGTCTGTAAACACCCCATAGAGTATGAGCACACTTAAGTACAAGAAAGGAAACAACAGCTGGAGACAGCTGAGCAGATGGGAAGGTACGGGAAAAGAGTGAGGCTGGAGCGGTCAGCATGACAAGCAAAGCTTGCAGGGAAAAAAAGAAAAGTGTTTTACTCATATGCCCAGCCAATATCACCTACCATTGCTTTCCAATCCCACTCAAAATTGGATGATTACTGTCATTTTAGTTTGTTTTTTCATGCTAGCACAAAGTCAGTACCCAGAAAGTGACAATCTTCAGTGACTTCCAACCTCACTTAGCTTAGATAAGCAGGCCCATTTAATAAAAAGCTTTGATGCTCTCTGGTTATCAAAGGGTAAAATTTGTGAGAAGGGTTATCTCTTTTACTGTACCAGATTGTCTAAATAGCTATTGCATTTCATAACTCACCTTTCACAATGCTGAAGGGATGAACACATACACACACACATAAATCAGGAACACTCCTAAACCTACACGCACACTTTTTTTTTTTTTTTTTTTTCCTTTTTTTCTTTTTTCCCTTCTTTCTTCTCACCCAGAAAAGGGAAACAAAGTCACCAAAAGGGAAATACATCTTTGGAAGGAAGAGAAGCCGTAACAAGATTGCAGAGACAACAGGAGGAAGAAGGACCAGCCAGGAGGGTGTGTAACCAAGAGGGGAAGCAGCTCATCCTTCTGGTGAGGTCTTGGAGCTGGCGGGCACCCAGCTGCCTGCCCCACCACACGTCTGTTATAGACCACGAAGGGCCTCACCTAGGAGGTCAGGAAGACAGCACTTCCTGGAAAGCTGTAACTGAATGAGAAATAATCAACCAGCTTACTACTGTTATTGGAAAATGTGAACTTTTAGTGACCCAAATGTACATTTGTATTGTGTCGCCGTGTCCATGTATAAGCTTTTTTAAAGCTAAATTGGGGGAAGGGCAGTTGGGGGAGAAGGAAGGGGAGAAGGAGGGACTTTACCTTGATACAATACATCAGGTGAAAATTTACTACAGTAGTGAGCTTTCTGGACTGATTAAACTACATGCCAGTCAGTTTTAGAAACACAAAGAGCTCAAGGAGATGTGCTCTTACAACAGCTCCCTAAATGTGCTTAATAAAACATTTCTGTAGGCTCAGCATGTGAACAAACTTACAAATGTTAACTGATGACCAGTAACCAGAAGAAGATTCTTCTTAGAAGAATTGTCTATTTGTCCCAGAGTAGCCTCTCTGCCCTAACCAGGTGCCAGGGTAACTTGAAAAGTAGGAATCATGGCATTTACCAAAACCAGGGTTGACTGTATTCTTCATCCAGCCTCAGCCTCCTGGACTCCAGCAAGGAGACTCATTCCCAGGCAGCCCCCAAAGGCGGCCATCACAGTACAAGGCTTAACTGAGAAAGAACATTATCAGGTTTCCAGGTGGATTTCACAGAGCCCAAATCCTGAGCACTAAGAATTTGTGATGCAAAGTGGCAAAAGGTTTCAGAAGCTGAGATGTCTTCAGGGCTTTAGATCACCCTCTTCCCCACAACCCAGTTTGTTCTTATAAAAAAACATTTTTGCTTGTTTCCTTATGACACATGCTTGATCCAGGAAAGAGGTAAAAGGCAACAAGGGAAATCATGTTCTCTCTTCCTTGCATTCACTTTTCAGAGAAAAAGGCAAAGAAGTGTTTATCCTTTCAAATCAGCATGCATGTTCTGTGCGCTCAGAACAACATTCCCTCAGCGGAGACACGTGGGGTTAGATAACATCAATTTATGTTAAATAATCTTAAAATAGAAACACATACAGCGCCGTTTTTAGACATCCTAGCTAGATAATGCTTTTACATAGTCTGGTTTTGCTTTTTTGTTTTTTCAGTGTGTGGGAGATACATTATCTCGTGTTTTAATGGATGTGGTCACTTTTTCTCTGCGGCCAAGTTTAAAGAGTCTTGCAGGTTCTATTGCCACATTTGGGGACTCAAAACTTCCTGTAAGACCCTTGGGTCAGCAACAATCCTGAACTCCATTCCATCAGCGAGCCTTCACAAATCTGACGTAACTGCGACGCTCTGGGAAGATTTATCAGGCAATAGCCTGGGACTTTACAGACACTGTGGTGCTTCAAGCAGAACATGCAGACAGTCTGTACACACACTATACCATGGTGCTGTTGCCATCAGACCATATCATAGTGAGAGCCACTTCCAATTTATAGTGTTAAATTATAAATTACCACGTGCTCAACACTACCAAAAGTCTTAAGGTCTGTAAAAACTAACTCTCTTCTGCTCTTACTATCTTCTCCTCTCAAAGTTTTAAGTTATGTTACTGTAGATATGAAGGCAGATACGCAAGGCAAAACTGCTGAACCACTGTCACGCTGGATCTATCTGTTGCTTCTCCTGTCATAGCCAGCATGCTTTTTATTTGCCTCTCTGTCAGTCTTCCAGCGTGTTGTAAATTTGACAAGTTGAAAAATAATGAACAAAAGACATTGTAAGGAAACAAAAAATAGATTATGCTTGAAAACACCACTGTAACTAGCCATAGAGAAATGAGTCTAAATTTAACAAAGCAATTTTTCAGCTTTTTTTTTTTTTTTTTTTTTTTGGTTTTAAGTTTATAGTATAAATCAGCTCTAAATTCTTCCCCAGTGTGCATCACCACAGCCAGCATCAATCTCCAGCCTGGATTTCCAATAGCATGCATTCAAGTCTGTAAACTGAAAGACATTACAAATAGGAAATAAGAGTGGGATGGCATCAAGATCTGACTATATGAACTACAACTACATGCTTGGAAATGTAGCAATAACAGCAGTGACAAAGACATTAATAAATACCTTAAAATGCACATGAATCAAGGGGTATTCTGTGAAGTTTTATCAATAGCCAATTTCTTGTAATTAATACTCCCCAAAGAGCTACTGTTAATGGTTTCTATAAGGCATTGAACATTAAGAAAATGCTGCGGCCAACTGATTTTTCCTCCCATGGAAGTACCCACGCTAAACTGTTGATATAGTTTGCACACTTCTGGAAGGACAGGAAAAAAGAACAGTGCACTTGGCAAATCTTCCTCTTTTTGCTACACCCACTTTAAGAGAATGAGAAAGTAGAGTTCCTACAGCTATAAATATATTTGCTTAATTCAAAGAAGCTAGTGCTTTTATCGTATGTGATGAAATTCCAGAAAGAAGCAAAAGGAAAAGCAAAAAGTTTTGAACTGGAAAAAGTGTTCTTGTTCTTCAGAAGAATATCCACCTTTATTTAAAAAAAAAAAAAAAATCAGCTGCCTGAGTTCTGCTCCAACAAGCAGAAGTTATCTTAATGCAAGACCTACACTTAAAAATAAATAAATAAATAAATAAATAAATAAATAAATAAGCACAAGTAGGCTCATGTTGGCCTAATACTTCTATGTGCCTGGCCTAGTGAGTGGAAGTAACTCAGCATTATTTTCTAAATTGACAACAAGCTACATACAGAACTTGAGTTTTTAAATTGTGAATCATCTCAGGTATAGATTGAATCCTAATTTTGATCTGATCTATGACACCACCATATTTACTTAAGTCATATAAGAAAATCCAATACAAAAATTTTTGAGAAGTGACTCATAGAACCCCAAAAATAAGCTGAGGTAGTAAAACAGGGCAATGCTGAAAAGACCCTAGAAAATCTAGACAATCAATTCCTACCCCAGATTTGCAACCCATCCCACAAGCACTGAACTTCCCTTAAAAAGGTTCCTTGAATTTAGCATCCACATCTCAGGTTGCAGAGAAATACTGTGTGTAGAATCAAACATCCTTGTATCATACTAACCAAGGACATAGCTTATGACTATGAAAAGAGAAAAACTTTTTTTGACCCAGCGACCTTCCCTGTGGTCTTGACCAGTTTCATTTTTATCCAAGTATGTATTTTAAGCACCCCCAATACTACTACTGCCCTTGTGTTGCTAATTACCAGATAAAATGAATTTTGGCACCTAGCACACAGGGCCATAAGAGATGATCTTTTTTGTTTCAGAGATCAAAATTCCACTAGGAGCATTAACACTTAATGATTAAAAAAAAAGCATTACTTGCAATATTATTTGCATATTTGTATGTACAATTCAATTGTCTTCCTGGTAGGTGTTAGTTATATTGCAATGTTAAAATGTAGGAGTCGGCACTGTAAATTCAGACAGACACGAGATGTAGCAATGCCAACAAGGATCCTTGCACGATGCGGGGTACAGAACAGCACTTCAAAATCTAAGAGGAACTTCTAATGATTTTGAGTTTAAACACAGAATCAGAAGCCTTTGGCACTTCAGCAACCATCCTTTTAGCATTTAAACAAAAAAGCAAATGAGGCACAGAGCCACTTCTGTTCCTCTAACAGTAATAGCTGTGATGAAGATGAATACTCATCATACGCGTTGTTCCTTGCATTACTAGGTCTCTCACTAATTCACTTATGTCTTTGTGTTGTTTTCGTCAGATGATCTGAGAGTTCCCTGAAGCACTGCTCACTTTCAAAATGCATGATTTGGCTTCCCTAGAAATCGCACTCGGTTGGAAAAGAACAAGAGTCATAGAGGTAAAAAATGCACTGGGGAGAGCAAGAGAAATCCTTTGTGGTTACACTTTGAATTTATGAAGCACTCAGGTATCGGCAAGATTAACGTAGCATAAAAAAAAATCATGCTAGACAGACTGAAAAGAAGCCAATTTTGACAGCCTGGTTTTCCTTTTATTCTTTCGTTCTATCTTCACCACCTCTTGGTCATTTCTTCCTATCAGTCACATCTTCAATCCACACTCCACTTTCTCCATCACCTTACAAAATCACTAAGAGTCTGCCCAACCTCATAAGGCGTTACCCTGCAGACACAAAATTATTCAATTTCATACACAGCCAGCCTGAAGTGTAAGAAGACATGTTCTCTAAAAGCCTAGATATTTCCAGAAAAATTTTGCTAACAGCCAGTCACCATTCTCTGAGAAGGACGTGCTAATTTGAACACTGGAACATTTTTGCAACTTCTTTAAAACACCATCTCAAGAGCAACTTGAGTTTTCACGAGGAATAAAATCTCCTTCTACATCCTCCAACAAGAGCTTTAAATCCACTGCTGCTTTCAGGTAAGGTTTTCTCTGGCCAAAGGCACAAGAATTCCTCACGTTTTTATCGATGCTCTAATTACAACAGAGTAGCATTTGTCCTGGAAATATAATACAAACTCACAGATTATATTACCCCTATTTCCCCCTCCCCCCCCCACTTGTTTGGAGATAACCTCAAGGCCTAACTTGTTCTGTAACAGTTCCTACCTACTCAGGGCTAAATTAATAACAGCAGATTTGCATATAAGTAAATGTACCCCCATTTTATACTCTCACATCTTCTGGTTGATGGACACTTCACCATTTTCAAGTAAACTCAGACTTTTTTCAAGCTCCTGTGTTTTCCAGAACAACCCATTATTATATGGAAATGTGAATTTTGCATTTCATTTTGGCTTTTAAAGTAAGGCAGAAAACTTTAAATAAAGTTTAGAGCTGTGCAGAGCAAGTTTGTAAATATGTGAATGTTTAGAAAACAAAGATCAAAAGAACCACTAAATTTATGTATAAATATACTTTTAATCTATCTCAGTATTCCTCAATATGTCTCATGCCCCAGATTAGAAAATCTGTCTGCAGAGGAAGAAACCTTACAGAAATTTAAAACAAAGAGGTATGGCAAGCTATGAGGATGTCAACATGTCCACAGCTTCCCCTCTCTTGTCAGCGTGGACTGTGCTACACTCATCTGCAGAGCTGTTGATTTGCAAGGAGGTTGGGTAAGACTTTCCTTAGGAATCGTTAGTTATGGAATTCACTCTGTGCTTGTTTGGCCATTTGTGCACCTTGAGGATAGTCTCCCAAGTACTGAGGGAGGAAGAGGCTACAAGGCTTCTGTTATGGTAATGTTCAAATGGGAGACTTCTAATGTACTACATCAGCAAATAGGTATTTACAGACCAGATGAGTTTCACCATGAAAATTAAACCATATAAAAGCATAAGAAAACACCGATGGTCTCTCTCTAAACATACAACCAGAAATACAGATCACAGTAATTCAGTTCATTGCAGACCATTATAAACAGAAACGAAGAACAGAGAGAGAAAGAGTTAAACATGAAACACAAAATCTGCCTCTTCAATTCTGCACCAATTTGTACCTACTAAGCACTGCTGACTGCAGGACCTTCAGATCATCTACAGCATTTCACTGTTTCATCAAGGAGCAACCTGTGAACTGCAATTTGGTGTAGCTGCATCTGAAGAAAATAAATCTAAAACTCTTGCTATTAAAAACCCAACCAACCTAATAATCCATATATACACAAGAAAGCATTTGACATTCTCTAAATAAACTACTGCTTCAAAGCTGAGCGTTTTAGTTTTTAGTCAACTTAATTTACAATTTACTTCACTGTATAAATTCAACAGTTAAATGTTATGATCTGTTCTACCTTTTTGAGATGACGGGTGAACTCTCTTTGAATAATACGTCTTACACAAATGTGGTTCTCAGCTTCTTTGAGGTCCATGGTCAGGTTAACTCTTTCCATAAAGCACCTAAAAGTAAAGTCATTGTGGATAACAAGTTGTACTAAATACAGTTGTAATGTGAAGAATTTCACTACGTAACGAATAAATTTTGGCTAAACACACACTTTAATGGGATGGTGTGCCGTGTTCTTCCAACCCACCGTCTGTTCCACAGGATTCTTAATCTTCCTCTCAAGATTCCAAAAAGACAAAAAAAAAAAATAATAGAACAAACAAACAAACAAACAAAAAAGGAAGCCTAACAAAAAACTTTAGATAATAGGGTCACTGAGGAGTTATTTTGGATTGACCCTAGCACTGTGTTTCCTTATAACATGCTATAGCCCACTGTATTTAATCACAACCAATGTTTATACTGTATAACTTTGATACAGATCAGATACTGTCACAGTTCTGGCATTTTAATCAGCCTAGGCTGTTTCCATTTCTTCTTGCGGTAACAATTCTGTCATGAAAAGTAGTATTAAATAAGATTATGAGACAGCAGATGGCATCACTTAGTTATCTTTAATTGTTGTACACTGACCATTTACTATAAAGCATAATCTATTTTCAAAGATTCGTAAGTGGAACTCTACGGACAGCATAGACATACCAAAACCCAAAATGTCACTATTTTCTCATAAAGTCATAGAATGGTTTGGGTTGGAAGGGGCCTTAAAGTCCATTGACTTTCAACCCCTTTGCCCTAGGCAGGGACACCTCCTATCAGACCAGGTTGTCCAATTCCCATCCAACCTGGCCTTGAACACCTCCAGGGATAGGGTATCCACAGCTTCTCTGGGCAACTGGTGCTGGTGCCTCACCACCCTCTGAGTAAAGGATTTCTTCCTAATATCTGATCTAAACCAACCCTCTTCTAGTTTAAAGCCATTCCCCCTTGTCCTACACTCCCTGACAGAGTCCCTCCTCAGCTTTCCTGTAGGCCCCTTTAGGTACTGAAAGGTCTCCCTGGAGCCTTCTCTTCTCCAGGCTGAAAAACTCTGTTTCACCTATCTGGTTGCCTTGATCTGTAGTTAGTTTCATGCAAGCATCTTAAAGCAGCCATTGTTTACCACAGCTGTGGCTGCCTTTCTTCAGTTCCCTGGGTATTTCTGAGCCCCTCAGTAAGCCTCCTACACGCCATCAGCTGAAGCCACTTGTATCTTCACAAGATCACATAAAGTAATGTCTGGCTTTAAGAAATCTGACAGAAGTGACTACAACTTAGTGGTAATTTATAGATTCCTTTCCTCATCTCTTCCCACTGGGATCTATACTAGAGCCACATCACTCCGTCAGGCACAAATTCACAAAGTATTTTGAAATACCAGTAGGAGAGTTGCCCATTCAACAAATTGGAACTCGACAAAGATGGTGAATGCTAAAAAAGCTCTTCATGCCTATTCAGCATCACATGGGAAATAACAGCCCTCATGAAAACAGAGTTGGGTCTAACAGGATCTGCTATTCAGCCTCCTTTTGGTAATTTCTCTCATCATCTAGTTGTTAGAACAATATAAAAAAAAAAAAAGCAGAGAAATTTCTTTTGTGTTTTCAGATGATATAACGATTTGAAAAGGTAAACTATAAAAACAAAGGCATCCATGCACAGCCTCAAACTACTCTACAGAAAAATGGGAATTCGGAGGAGGCAATGTACTAAGTCATTTTTCCGATTACTTTTCAGAAGAATAACAAAAACATTATGTTCCACTCAGGGTATTCAGAAAGTAGCTGTCACTGTCATTTGTAGGTGTTACACTCAGAGTACGTCATGAAAAAGCAGTGTATTTTTCCACATGCCTGCTAGAACAAATGCAAGCAGGCACAGTGAGGGTCTCGAGCTTAAGAAGCCATTAGGGAGCAGCTGGATGGCCTCAGCAGCCCACACAATGAGATTTATAGATTCAAATACCGTAGGTAGCCCGTGGTGCAAATCTAGTCCACCAATGGCCAGTCCCTGGTGGCATTGCCAGCTGATCCCTCCTGATCCATGCACTGATCTGCAGCATGCCAAAGCAAGCAGCAGAAGGGGCACTTTGAACCCTGTGCAACAGGGACAGCCATGGGAAATGGGGAAAGGACAATGCAGAAGAGGGGAAGAGGCAAACCAGAGCACTGGAGAAAAACCCTCTCTGTTCCTTGCCCACACATACACAGCTCTGTTTTTCTTTACCCACTCCTAACCTTTTCTCTGGTCTTGCCTTTCAAAAAGCTATTCAAAGAGCCATGCTGTTTGTACTGTATGAATTTGGCAATGGCAGCCTTACAGAACGTTTTGCAATTCTTTGCAGGGTTGCTGGCAGTTTCTGCTTGCTCAATGGATAAATGCAAGCACTGACCAGCATGTGTGCTTAGTATTTAGTGTGCATTCAGTGGTAGCCAGGAATCTGACCTGGACATCTTCTCCCTGCAGTATGGGACTTCCAGTAAGAAATGTATTCTGAAAACCAACAAGGCTAAGTAACCTGTGAAGCTATAAATGTCTTCAGAAAATAAAAAAAAAATGACGACAGAGACTATTGAAAACAAACATTACAACTAACAAGTAGGTTATAAAATCTTTTGACCTAAATATTTTTCTCCCTTGGTGTTCAAATCAGCACAGTAGCTGTACAGTACCAAGGCTTTCATTCTTTTTCTGCTCTAACCCAGGCAGGAAACATACTTTTTCAGCCACAGTGAACATGCTGTTGTACTTCTGAAAAACAAACAGAGCTCTAAAGAGCTGTGAAGAGCAGAGGCAGGAGGGATGAAGTAAATCTCTTATTAATAAATTACAGAACCATCCCCAAATTTTTATTCTTTCCATGGAAGTCACCTTTTCAAGTGCTGGCACTCTGTACTTTAGATAACACCTTTTTTTCTTTTTTTTTTTTTTTCCCCAACCTGGCAGTAATACAAATTGAATGTCCTTTTTCTCCATAATACAATGAATCACTCATACATCTCTAACAGTAACATAAAGCCAAAGCAGAAGCACCATTACCAGTACTGTCATGATACCCAATGTTCACTCGTATGCTTTCTGCTGAGTCAGTTTTGAAATACCATCCAGTCAAAAAGGTATTAGACAGAAGATACACAACTAGATGTCACTGAATAGCCTGAAATGTTATTCATAGTGAATATCACCACAGTAATGAAAAAAAGTCATCTGATACTGTTGCCTACGTTACCAGAGGATAGCCTCAACTTCTCTTGCCCTATCCTATTCTTCAAGCTGCAGGTGATATGAACCCAGAAACTCAAAAATGCAAAGCACCCAGTTATTAACTCAGGAGGTCCACACTCAGTGTCAGAAGTGATGTGGGGCAGACTTTTTAGATTTTAGGTGAGTCTAAAGCTCCACACAGAGGTATAGCACGGCTTTCTAAAACAGAAGCCAGCAAGGTGCTTATAGCCTTGTCAAATCAGTGGTTACTAGCTCAGCAGCCTGTTTAAACACTGTAAAACACCACTGAGAATTTACCACACGTTTATGTGCCCAGAATACCTGGCCTCCAGATACACGTGAACTGAAGCCCTTTGGACTTCCTGAATACTTTTGGTCAGTTTTAGATGATACTTTCATAACACCAAAGAAATATTTTCTAAGCCATTCTGCTCCATTGGATGGATTTTAAGGAAGATAAATCTTATAATCTCTGATTATAATCAAACTACCTGTTATATTCTGTGTATATGTATGTTTCATTCTGCATTAGGAAAAACATTTTCTAAATTACTGGCAAAGTTACATAGACATGGGTGCATTACTTCAGACTCAGTTATAGCAAGTTTTTGAGCTAACCTATGTACATAAAGCATAACACTCCCCCCATCTAGCTTCTTACAAGGATAAACAGGTCTCCAGAACTCCACTAATTCTAACAACATATCCATACAGGAATCACTTGCCTTCCTGCACACTCAAGATTATTTCCTTCCCGAATCTTCTTCCTCTTCTGAACTAGTCTTCCCCACTAAATTCAGATTTTAAATAAGCAGTGAGAATGGTTGGTTTCCCAAGTGAATAATAAATTACTTACACTTCTATCCCAGTCTCAGCTGTCCTAGTTGGTTTGCAGGTACTCACGCAGCAATTGCCAATGAATTGGTTATCTCCTCACTTCCTCTAACAGGGTTCAACCTTGAAAAACTGAAGAATTACCTCCTTCTGTCTTTCACAGTGCTTTTAAACTGGTGGTGGGAGGGGCAGAAAAATCTCCCTATCTCGTCGTGTTAGGAAAGAGAAAATTCCCATCAAAAGTGACTCACCAACATTAATCATATATACACCAGATTGAAAGGCACTCAGAACATGAAGACTGAATCCCATTCTCAGTTAAGCAAATTAGAAGCAAATTGCTCAGCACTATCATATTATTTTAACTGCCATATCTGTACAATTTTGCACAATGGAGCTGATGAATATGAATTTATTGTTTCTAGTATTGAACTCTTAGTGGTTCTGAATCTTTCAGAAGAACAAACAGTGAGTAACATGCAGCTCCTGTTATTCTGAAATAAATAACAATGCAAAGATTTTCTATATAAGATGCTTACTTCACTTACCACCTGTTTTATGCATTAGAATAAATATCCTTATTGACTAACCAAGCAGATGCGTAACAGAATCTTCAGCAAACAAGTTACACTGCAGCTTGAAATACGGCAGCTTCTGTTTGTTACTGACTGGGAATACCATGCATTATTTTTTGTAATTCAATAATACTAAATCCAAGTACAAAACTTTAAAGGGTACTGTTTAGATTCAAGATTATTCCTACAGTTAAATGTTGAGGATAAGAGGATTAAAGAAAAAGGGAAAAATAAAATGATTTTACTATTGTCTCTTGAAATGTAGCTTGAGAATGAGAGGATTTGTTTTCTTACTAAGAGAAAAAAAAAGTAATTTGGGGAATATACACACCCTATTGAATCTACAAAACAGGGATTTTTCCCATTTGTACTATGCATGCAATAATGTTGTACATTCTTCATAAACTGGACACATACTTTCGCCTCTCTGCTGTTTTTGCTGATGTTTTTAACTTCACCTGATATTAACCTTCTAGCTCTCACAGGACTACACTCAGAACTACACATGAAGCATATTCTATTAGCTATAAAAACAGCATAATTATAAACAAGTGAACAATATTCTTATTTTTCAAGGTAGTATTCCAATGCACAACAATTAGATTATGATCTGTCACATTCCTGTAAATTCAGGATAAGTTTAGCATTGCTTGAACTAGCTCAAATCTCAGCATAGAAGAAACCAAGTGTAGTGGGTTTATGTGGCAAGGTTTTGGTAGCAGGGGGCTATAGGGGTGGTTTCTGTGAGAAAGATCTAGAAGCTGCCCCATGTTTGGAAAGGGCCCCATTGTTTTCCAGATCTAAGCCAATAAGTGATGTTGTTTGCGCCTCTGTGAGAGCATATTTAAGACAGGGAAAAAAACGCTGCGCCAGACAGCAGCCGGGAGAGCCAAGGGAGTGAGAGAACAGCCTTGCACGTGCCAAGGTCAGTGTAGAGGGAGAGGGAGAGGTGCTCCAGGCGCCGGAGCAGAAGTCCCCTGCGGCCTGTGGTGAGGACCATGGTGAAGCAGGATGTCCCCCTGCAGCCCATGGAGTACCACGGTGGAGCAGGGTTCCACGCTGCAGCCCATGGAGGAGACCACGGTGGAGCAGGTGGCCCTGCACCGATGGAGGCTGCCGCCTGTGGAAGACCCCTGCCGGAGCAGGTTCCGGGCCGGACCTGTAGTCCGTGGAGAGGAGCCCACGCAGGAGCAGGTGACCCGGCAGGAGCTGCTGCCCGTAGGGGAGCCAGGTTGGAGCAGTTTTCTCTTGAGGGATTGACCCCGTGGTACAGACCCATATCTGGAGTAGTTCTGGAAGAGCTGCTGCCTGTGGGAAGCCCACACCGGATCAGTTCATCAAGGACTGCATCCCGTGGGTGGGACCCCACAGCACAGGGGACGAGAGTGACTGAGAAGGAGCGGCAGAGAAGAAGTGCTGTAGACTGACCATAACCCCCATCCCCCCGTTCCCCTGCGCCGCTCGGGGGGAGGAGGTGGAAGAGGGCGGATGGGGGGGAAGGTGCTTTGGTTTGCTTTTTCCTTTGTTTTCTCACTTCTCTTGCTTGTTAGTTGTAGGCAATAAATCTTATTATCTCCTTATGCCGAGTCTGTTTTGCCCGTTACAATAATTATTGCGTGATTTTCTCGTCCTTATCTCAATCCTTGAGCCCTTTTTCACATATTTTCTCCCCATTCCTCTTTGAGGAGGGGGAGTGAGAGAGCGGCTGTGGTGGAGCTCGGCTGCCCACTCGAGCGGAACCACGACACCAAGGTCTCACTGCAATACAGCACTTGAGCTACTGCTGAGTTAATGATTTCTATTGACATTTAATTATAGCATGTTTCCTGAAGTTAAGGCACAGCTTTAGCATAAGCAGGGCTACTCTGAGTAAGAGACTTAGCCTGTTCAAATCAACACTCATCTGACAAATAGCTTTAATATGCAGCAATGTGTAACAAGGAAAAATGGCTGTGGATGTAAATTTAGTTCCTTACTATTAGTTTACACAACCCAGAAAAAAATACCATTATAAATAATAAAAACACTTAAATGCATCCTACTTCAGTTTCGCAAACATAAGAGCAGAACAGTCAAACTTCCTTCTGTGTAAGTGTTTTAGTATCAGAGACCTGGACAAAATTGCGGTTTGCTATACTTAATGCATTTCTACGTCTCTAAAGGAAATGCTTATGTGACTTCAAAACATCAGACTGCTCTAGTTCCTCATTCAACAAAAGAGCTTGCCGCTTTGGAGACACAGCGTGAGCTGCTTCTGGTGGTCCTCTTCCCAAATCTTAACAGTAAGACTCCACGAATGAGCAAAATAATCTTGCTCTCTGTGGCAGCTGACATGAAATATGTATTTTCATATAAATATTCTGCCTCGAAATTGTCTTACAAACATCCACTTGGTGAAGCTCTTTGAGCTGGGTTGCTGATGAGGTCCCATCCCTCAAAACCAAACCAAACCACAAACAGTGGCCTCAGTTGGTCATCCCAAAATTGAGGTACCCAAAACCAATACACACTGCTGAGAAACTTGGCTCTGCCTTTACATCATTCAAGATGATAATCCAGAAAGCTGAATCCCCAAAATGACTTTGATGCCACATTTAAACGGTCCCTAGTCAGTAAGACAAATTAAATAGGTAAGAAAAAAACTAACAAACAACAACAAAAATAAATGAAAAAAGTGAACAAGTGGAAGATACTCAGTAGGATGTGGTTGATACAGCACTCTAGTATAGGAAGCAGCACCCCATAAACTTCTCTCCCTGTTGTATATACACGGGAAGACAACCTTGTCTACAGGAAGCTCACATCAACACTTCAGTAGATAGTTAGCAGGTGCAATACCATAGTCATTTGTTTTACCTTCACACTTATCTATTTTCTCATATTGTTCTTGAAGGTATTTATTTTGCAGGTGCAATCACTACTTAGTAAAGCCACAAACACATTCTGATTTTTGGTCACTTGACTTTTTCTGCAGTAATTAGTTTTTGTTTTTTGTTTTACATATTTAAAATTAAGCACGCCATAGAAAGTGCTAGAGTTGCTGTTTTCACTGAAGAATAAGTATACTTTCTTTGGATAAAGATTTTGCATAGTAAAAAACAAGGAAGACTGGTAATAGAGGGGTAATTGCTATTGATGGGCTTAATGCCATGTTGCCATAATTCAATGAATAAAAGGATGCAAGACCTCGAAAAAGTCACATTAATGGTGTGAAAAAAGTTTAGACGAAGAAATATCAGTGTGGTTGTTAAAGCAGATCCTGTAAAAAGAAAATCAGAAGAAGGTAAACCTTCTTGCTCAATTTGAGAGCATAAAGAATGAATAGGCTTGATTTTATTTTAAAAATGAACTTCTCTGCTCTTCTCTGTGCTAAATATTAGAAATCAAATGGGAATTGCAACATTTGAGATGTGACTAGTTAAGACAAACCAGCTATGACTAGTTTGTGGCAACATATGTAGCATATTGAATCTACGGAGAGCAGAGGGAATCTAGCCATGTTCCTGTGAAGTCCCTAGCTCTCAGCAATTGCTCCAATTTGCACATGGGAAGGCAAAGGCAAAGAGTTTTGGTTAAATGCCTAAAAGGGGCTGATTATAGGCTTTTATATTCAGGCCACTTAAGCCTACACAGGGCTTCCAAAAGGCCGTATGCTTACAGGATAGAGAGGTATGCATGCTGTAATTCAGGAACATGGAAATAGGCCTCTCCTTTATAGAAGAGCCTGATGGCCACAACAGATGTAGGAATACATTTGGGGTGTGTTTGTGTAGGTTTAAGACAGATGAGGAGGTCTCCTGTCTCAGAGTGTTCTTTAATCTAGTGTCTTGTAGCTTTTCCAAGAAACTGGAGTTTGAAGAGCCTGCCAGGTCACACTGGAGAATGGTGAACCTGAGTTTTCTGGGTCTCAAGTGGCTCTGGCTGGCATGCTGGCAGGCCCCTGCTTCTTCCTTTCCATTGCACTCTGAGGTTAGGCACATAGTCAAGGCTACATATTGCCCTCCAGAAAATGCCAAGTATTTGAAAAGGCTGTTATGGCTTTGCAGTTTGATGCCTCCCTCCCTATTACAATTTAGTCCCAAAGGTCAAAAGGGAACCACTTGCAGAGGCAGGAGTAGAAGTCCATCACCAACCTCTTGTGGAGCCCACTCACTGACCGAGTGCACAATTCAAAACTCAGGGCTTTTTCCTTTGTCTTCTCCAAATGTCTTACAGCAACTTTTATGACATGGGTTGAAATCTGTGTGAAGGTTTTCATGCTAGATTGCAAGTATGTTTCTATACTCCTGTGACTCTGATTCCTTTTCCTTGTTTGCTTAGACTCATACTTAGGTAATGCATGTTATAAATAAAACAGATGCCTTTGAAGAAGGACTCAAATGCTCAGGAAGCCCTTTGCAGTTTGTGGTTCACTCTGTTTCCTCCTGAACTTAATCTAATATGTTGGCTTGTCTGAAGTTGTATGTTACTTCAGATCTTTTCTATTAGTCCTATAGAGAGTAATTTCCCTCCCATTTAGGCTAAAAAGACTTTCTCATCACTCAGAGAACAAATAAAATTGGTAACGTATTAATATGAGCAAAACCAGAAAGGGATGATCTAAACACGAATACAAATAATCAGGAATAACAAGGTCATCTAAATAGAAAACTCAAATTGACTCAGAGACAAGAGAAATGTTGGCAAATTCAGTAAGATTCTATCTTTCACATTTATAATTGATTTTTGTCCTTGTTATGCACACTGAAACATATGCTTGGCTTTGTGTCTGCTTAACTATAGCAGAGTCTCAGAAAATTATGTTGATAAATAGGAATAATGACCAGTCTTGGTTCTAGTAAAACATGAAAGAAGCAAAAGAAGGATCATGAAGAACCGTAGAAGTGTGTGCTGAAGCCCGAAAGGAACAATTCACAGGCAGCTAATGAGTACCCAATATGATATTGGGTAGGAAAGCAAAGTCAGAGTACAATGGCTATGAAGAAAAAGAAGAAAATGTAAACAAAGAGACCAGAGAAAGAAACAGGCAACAACAAAAACTCAAGGCATCAGAAAATGAGACGTGCTGAAATGAGTGATCAGATGAAGGCAGGCAGAAGGGGTGGGGGGAGTCAAAGAGAGCACAAAGAGTAATGAATAATTAAAAAAAAAAAAAAAGGTACTATTGAAAAAAAGAACATAACACACAAAACTTAGAAGCATGTCAAATTTTAATTATCTTTTCAATTACTAATTAGACCTTCTCACTGATTCAATGACATTACATACTTTCAAGAGTTTTGATGTTACTTGTTTTTTCCCCTCATGATCTGCTCATCACAAATGAAAAATCATCCCCAGAATGGGACATTTGCTCTAAAATCATCTCTGTTCCTTAACATTACAGGAACCCTGATCCAACTTCTATCTTTAGTTTAAAAAGAAAATGGTGGAAATTTCAGTGACAGCAATGGAGTAGAATTTTACATGAGTTCACAGCAAATAAGCATCTCTGAGAAAATAACCTAATCTAAAATGGAAATTATCTTTATTAATTCCTGATATCCTTGATTGGAATAATTGCTTCTCCACCCACATGAGAATCGAGGAGAACGCAATCAGCAGGCATTAGCAGGCACACAGCCACATGATGCACACCAGCGCTACCTGCTACATGCACAAGTTCTGCGCGTACTTATTTGTAACATCTGTTTCTTCCTACTAGCTTTACTGGACGGATTTCCTATTATTCAAATGCAAACACGGTTGGGCCAGTGTCAGCGTTGTCACCTGAGCACCACTTTCTCTCCCTCTTTGAGAGAAAGAGTGTGGGTATGGTAAGGTTAGGAGGAAATCCAAGCACTTCCCTCGTATCCTTGTAAGCGGCAGGGATGGTTTTAGCAGGACAGAACTGCCACTGCTAGGGCCTGGACCAATGTGCAAAGAAAGATGCCTGGCACTCTGCTCCTTCAGGCACAGCATGGGGGGGATGCTCTGACTGCTCCCTGCAGGCTACAGAAGAAAAGCCCCCGGTACACCCGTTGCTTATGCTTTGAATGATGTGTGCTAAATCTTATCTTAAGAAGATATAAAAGAAGGCATATCGACCATAGGAACAGTTACTCATTTCTGTCTTACTGATTTTACTAAAGGTATCTCAACAGCTAGTTATTCCTTTCAGGAAGGGTCTTCAGTCTTTTAGCTCAAATTCAGTGGGATCACAGAGAAATCAAGTGCATCAAAAACTGGCCTGCTGCCAGCACTGAGCCTTTGAAAAGATTCAAGCTGGAGACACTGGTGCTTACCAGGACTAACCTGAGAAGGCATCCTTTTCCTCCCTTTCCCCCCCTTTCTTTAATTTTAATAGTTATGAATAATTATTTCAACAATCCTTAATGTTTAACTAGGAAAGAAGAAAGTAGGTGTAATCTGTACAGATAATCCAGCATTAAATATAAATGTCATTTCAGAACAGCTGTTGTTACATATTACAGATAATTAATATTATTCTGAAGATGAACAAAACTGAATTACATCGATACCGTATGTCCATGGATCTCTGACAAATTAAACATACCTATTCACAGCTCTGTGAGAACAGAATGTTTTCCTGTATATTGTAGCAGTTCTCCAAATGCACCAAAGCAAACAGAGAGAGATTAATTGCTGGGTTCTAAAAAAGCCAAGTCTGAAAGCAACGCACCAAATGGGTTTGAATCTGAGGCAAAATGCTCTGGGTACCTAAAGTTTTGCTGGAAACAAGAGAAGAGTTCAAAGGCAAGCAAATTTCCATTTTTGCAATAGAAAGGAAAGCAGTGAGAAAATCCATCTCGTGCATTAATCTTGACATTCCCTGCAAGTGACTCAGACCGGCAGAAGAAAACATTCCCACTATCTGATGAGAAGGACGTCATGTTTCCCACACGGAACCATGGAGAAAAGCCCAAGCAGCACTGTTTTTACTACTTTCATCCCAAGGAGTCTGTTCGCAGTTCCTTCAGCTGCTCAGAGTCTCCAATGGCAAAGAAAAATAGTTTCCATTTACAAATAAAATGGAAACTAACCTTCACATATTTAATTAGCAGAAGTCAGAGCGTTCATAAACAATTTCCTAATGACTTATTTATTATGGTAATCCTTCATAAAAGCATCTTAGAACCATGAGCAGCAGCAATGTAAGAGAAAAACTAGTATTTCCATAGCAATACATGTTAATACACTTAAGATATGCATATTTAATGTGGTGACAAGCATAAAAAAAAATCCATTCAACAATGAAGTGTAGGAAATACCTGGGTAAGCTGGAGGAGAAAGCAAGCTCAGAAAGCCACCTGCAGCAAGTGAACTTTGATAGTTGCTTGTGTCCAAGCCAAGCAGCTTCTTTTTAAATTAAAGTGCAATTCTTTTAGGAAACCTGAGTGCATGCAATACTCATTAACTTCAGTAAAAGCCAACATATTCAGCAACTGGGAAAAAATAACTTTCAAGTGTCAGGTTTTCAAAAAGGACGGACAGTTCTGGTGTTTCACTCTTAAGTACTCAACTTTCGCAAGCGAACCTACGGCATCCCACCGGGAAGTACAAGAAATCAGGGGAGTTACATCTGCTGCTGGTGCTTGCCGGCTGGTTTCAGCAGCTGCTTGCTCAGCACGCTGATGATTGTGAAAGCCATCAGCTGTGAGTGTCCTAACCCACGTTATTTCACAGAGCTAAATGACTAAAATTGTTGAGAAGACGCTCGTATCATGCCAGCTCTCTGCCTGTGGCCCTTATCAGGATACAAGTGCCAAGGCGGAAATTGCGAAATTTGGGCAAGCAAGCAGGAGGCTGGCTGCAGAGCGCTATGTGCTCAGGGTGCTTGCCCAGGAGGCAAGGTGCTCCTCAGCATCACGGTCATGCACAACATCCCACCCTGCTCTCCCAGCTGCCGCTGTAACTCCTATACAGCCACGAGCTCCTAGTCCTGCCCCATGACAGTACCAAATAGCTCCTGACCTTCTGGACCAGAAGGATGAGGAGAAACCTGAGTGCCCTTCTCCCATGAAGTTTACCTGCTGTACCTCCAGAAGGGTGGGAGAAACGGTGTGAGTGCTGCTGAGACAAGTGGGACATCAGAAACAGGTGGAGTCTGCCCAAACCACTGGGATGCATCCTAACCCCATGACAAACATCTGAGGATGGCTGGTTTATTCACAGTCATGGATTCATTCCACAGTAGACTTCAGAAGGTTTCAAGGCAAGCAACTAAGCACTGACATAGCATTTAGCGTCTTCATAAAACTCATAAGGGACAGCAGAAGATCCAAAAATGCCAGTAATAAAAACCACAAAGCAAGTTAAAAAACCGTTAACCACAATGCAGGTTTCTTTTTAAAAAAAAAAAACAAAAAACACCACCTAACCTTAACCACTCACTAAAATAAAAAGGAATCAAAATGAAACAATTAAATAAAACAGAACACTTATGGTAAGCAACAGATTGCAATTTATTCACCTTAAAAGTACTTCCCAATGCAGTTACTCAGCTGATTTTTTTATTTTTTATTTTTTATTAATGTGACATGAAATTTGAATTAAGAGCAATTTTTCCTCTTTTTATTTATACACATGGGAACCATTTACAATTCAAATGTGCTTTTTCACTGTATGTGTGGATGACACTTACCAGTTTAAGCTGAATAGCTTTTCTGTACCAGTTTAGGTCTTTCAACTAATTGCTTTTTCACAACATAATGTATTCAGAAAGGACTGGAATTATTGAATATAATTGTATTGGCAACCAAGGAAGATAAATTCTTAAGTGCAAATATTTCAAGTTTTTAAAGTCAAGTCCCCCTATTATTAACTTATTTCCAACTTTCTTCCACTTTTCTTTATTAAATGTTTTACTATTTTCAACTGGAACAGAAGTGTTGTACAAAGATATAAAATATTCTCTTAAGTGTTTTCCTTCTCTCTCCATATCTTGCATATTACATCACTCACCCCACTTCACAGTTCAGCCGAAAAGCTGCAATATAAAAAAAAAAAAAAAAGTAGAGGAAAAATAAGTTAAAAGAACACTACCATAGAATATGCAATACTTTGCAATTTCAAATAAACAAGTTTTTCCACTTACCACAATGGTAAGTGATACAAACAGATGGAATTTCATTTATTAACCAATTTTCCCATCAATCTCCAGTATCTCACTGTGGCTTACAAAATCCTTAATCATGTCTCCGTTTTTTCTTTTTGATTGCTGTTGAATTTGGCACAGACAAGGATAAAGTGTCTCCAAGCCATGACCTATTAGAAGCTTTCAAAGAAAACAAGTAAAATAACTTTAAAAAAAGCAACTTGTCTGGAAAATACAGACACTTATATGAAAAAAAATAAAAGTTTTACTTTTTTTATTTTTTTTTTAATAAACACTAGCTAAGTGCTTATCTTAACCTGTTAAAAGATTACCAAGAAAACAGGATGAAAGAGTGTAAGGAGAAAGAATAATATATTAACTATCTTAATTGGACTGATGAGTTTCCAAGAATATTTTAAAAATGAATGCCTTTGTAAAACATGTCTATTACAAAAAATATATAGAAGACTACTGTAGCTATTTCAAGAGAGAATACAGCCCAGGAAGGTTTCTCTCATGTTCTTCTAACAAAGTTATAAACTCCAATAACTTCATTTCCCTCCTATTACCTGGTGCTCAATAACTCCACAAAAAAAAAAAAAAAAAAAAAAAAAAAAAAAAAAAAGGGCCACATGGGTATCCACATCAATTCATTTTGTCTGCATTTTTTTCTTTCACTCTGCATACAAGCTAATATGAATATGTACTAATATAAGCACTACTCATAAATATATGGCACATTGATGTGAACTTGAGGAAGGATTCATAAAGATATGTACTCATTTCACTAACATCTGACAGCTTCACTATTAATGGAAGAAAATATCCAGCAACAGGATTCTTAAACTTAGCTAACCTTCACCCAGCAGGACAGAAATGGTAGCTCTTTGTTTAGCTTGAAGTGACTGCTGTTCTAATGATTTAGAGAATCCCAGCCTTATCACCTCTCAAAGTCACTTGCATGCATCATCTAGCAAAACAATAATAAAGAAGGCTGTTGATCTTTAATAACTGAAGAAAATAAACTGATGCCAGACATTCTTCACTCAGTTAGAAAAAAGGAAACAAACTACTGAAAAGTGAAGTAGTGTGCTACAAAAAGCCAGACAGTAAAAGAAAAGGAAGAATATCCAATTCTCCTTATACGTTACATCATCCTTGGGATGGGAGAGTCCACCTTAGCTTAAAGAAGTCCCACGTATGGTGAGTTCAGACAATTGAAAATTAAGATTTGTCATAATTCTTTACAGAAAGTTAACAATTGTTATTTTTTGGATCCATATTTTAAACAATAAACTAGAATGTTTCTAATTTTAAATGTCACATAAGCAATCCTTATAAGGCTGCAGATATTACAGCAAAGCTTTTTAAAAGAGGTTTTTAGGTATATTTCATTCTATAGGTTTGGTTAGCAAGATACTGAGAACTTAAGACTACAAATACTCTAGTGAAGTCTGTGGTACTACACACACTGAGTTCAGTCCCACAGAATTTTATCTTAATCTTTACTGCTGATAGTCCAAAACCGCTTATGTAACTACTTCCACAGTAGATAAAGATGCACAATATAAGCCACAACCTTTATCACCATAACGAACCATTATGCACTTTTTCCATTCAATCAAGATAGACTCCTTGATCTACAAAATCTCATGGTCATCTATGAAAACATGACCCATTTGCTCCACTGCTTATTCAGGGATCTTCTCGGGCATCATCTGACCTGCTCCTCGTTGATCTTGTCCCATTCCTTGAAAAACTTCTCTTCTCATCCACCTAATCTGCATGGATGGGCTCTATACTCTCCTCATTTCTTCCTCTTAGTCTTCTTGATTCTCTCTGACATGCATTCCTTTTTATTCCTCACCTCCTCTACACTCATACTAGATTCTAGCAATATATTAACAGAAAAGAATAACAACTTTGAAATCACATACATTAACCTCTCAACTAACCCCCCAAGTACATTGCTTTCCCCAATTCTACTCTTCTTACAAAATAGCATTCATTAATTGTTGTCTGATTTCTTCTTAGCTTGAAATAAGTGTAGACAGGACAGCTACTGCAGCATTGCCACAGGGTAAGCTCTGTGGTAAGACTGCAGCTGAGAAGCTTATGTTCACACTGCAACCCCACAGTGAATATGAAACAGTTCACCCTTGATTTTTCACATATCATGGAGGAAGAGTATTTCTAATGGATGGTAACTACTTAATAGCTGATTTGCAGCAAACTAACATTTGGGTTTGTTTCACTGCAACTTTCTCACATTTCAAAAATGTAAATTCTTCAGGAAAAGCAGTTTTTCTCACTGTCACTTACATACCAGGGATCTTCATAGTCAAATTTTCTATCACCCTTAGCTGCTTTACATAGCCAGAGAAACATAAAGGAATGATATGGTAAGTGATAACCACAATTTTTACATTATATGTAATGGAAAATGCAGGAGAACATATCCATGATATTACATAACAAAATCTTCTGAGACAGAGTCCACAAAACCTCTCAAAGAGCCTTGTGTTTGTTTTTTTTTTTTTTTTTTTGTTTTTTAAACCTTGTGCAATCTTTGTCTGATAGCTTTTTTAAAAAAAATGAAGGAGACTAAAAATTAAATAATTTTGTCTCATTATAAACAATGTAACAGAGATGCACTGTAAGTAGTTCAGAGCAACTAAAAGTTTAATCCCTTTTCTCCTGGGGTTCTCCCTTAATTTAAGGCTTCAGAAGTTATACGGCATGTCAGTTAAAAAAAAAAAAAAAAAAAAACGCTATCCCTCTGTGTGTATTCTGGGAAATTAAAGTAGTGTCTTTTCTTTGAATAAATCTTTACCTTTTCAATCTGCACACTTCTTGGTATCTTTTCAGCTATACACACAGAGTAATGTGACTTAACATTAACATTACAATAACAGCTGGCTTGACTATCATAAATAATTGACAAGAGTTAAATAAACTCCTTGGAACACAAAGTTCAGGACAACATGAAGACTCCCCACAACCACTCCACCTGCCAGAGAGATGACTTCGCCCTCAGATACCACAGCAGCTGCTAGTCCCCATAGTCCAGAAGGTCCATGAGAAAATTCTGAGGTAGCAGCTCAAGTAAATATTTTGAATGTCGCATTCACAAGGAACATAACTGGGCAGTTGGGTGCACGATCGTAATTAAAGTTCTTCTGAAGAGATGCAAATTTTATTAAAGTAAATGCTTTCTTCTTCTCTGTCCATGAAAACTCCATGACTAATATGTAGCCAAATTTTCACAATTGTTCTCTCATTTCTCAAGTCGCTGAGCAACAAGCATGGAGAACATCTTTAAAGTCAGGCAGAAGACAAACAATTTACAAAGCACTTCTGACACTGCTGGCCTAAATAAGCTTGTGGTCATCTCTCAGCTCTCCTCAACCAGTATCAAAGGAAGTCGGCTGAATTTCTTTTTAGCAAGAGAAACAGCTTTCAGACTGAGTCCTTCTCCCTCTTGTCTCTCAGCTCAGCCCCCACTTCCCATTTGCCCTTATGTACCACAAGTTGCCATTTTCTCCACCTACCAAGTCTCATCTTTCCTTCAAATCCAGAACACCAGGAAAACAGCCCTCTAGCCTCTTGCTTTTGTAGGATGCCCCTGACTGCCTCTTCTAAAACATCTCCCCTCACATCTTGCCAAGTGTAGCAGACTGCATGCCCTAGCTTTCACATCGGGCCAGGTGGGAGGAGACTGTGGAATGGGTCATCAACAGTTCCTCTGCAAGATGGTTAAGCAACGCATATTTCCAGCACTAAACCCAATCCACATAGCTTCCCTGTGTGTGCATTCACCAGGCCCACGGAGATAATAAGGCTAATACAGAACAACTTCTGGTTTGGGAGGCTGTCTGGAGGAGGATTAAACAGCGAGGACAGAGCTTACTCTTGGTGCTGGGCCTCTGCCAACACAAAGGAATGGGATGAAAGGACCTGACCTCTGAAACTTGCCTGAGGATTAAATGAGCTTCTTAACATTGTGTACGAATGTAACTGTTTTGATTGTGGTTTACTGTCCTACTACACTCTAATAAAAGTTTTTCTCTCAGCATAAACCAATTACATCAACAGCCCTACATATCTTGGGAGCCCATGCACACTTCCTGCATGAGTTTCTCTTTGGTGAGACACTGAGCTGTCACACAGCCTCCTCTTCCTACTGAGGGAAAATAATCTTCCTGGCCCACAGGCAGGTCAGGCACGTGCAGCTCACCCCAGGCAAATTCTTGCTGGACACTGCCATGGTGCTCAGCCAGGTCAATATGCACAGAAACACTTCTTATTACACATAAAAACTCAGTACAGCAACGATCCTTCAGATAAGTTGTTCTAAGATCTGAACTCATTTTCTTTCCTGACATGACTGTTCTCAGTGGTATCTTCTCAAAGTCCCATGTAAAGTGGACAAAGGGTGGGCTCGAACAACTTTACTATAGAAACCATGGATGTGTGAGATAGGTAAAGTTGTTTTGCAGCTTCTAAGAATATTGTGAGCAATGGAGAGTCAGAAGCAGATATTGTAATACTGCCTGACAGAAAATACATCACAGATAGTGATAGTCTCTATCGTCATTTAAGATAATCTCTGTACCCAGGGTCACAAATACGTCAAAAACAGAAAAAACTCTTCCTTTTCAGAACAACCCTGAAGTTTGTTACCCTAACAAAAAATGTATATTGCCATAGTACACTCACAATGGGCTCCTACTGTGCTGGGTCCAGCCTCAAAAATTTATCATCAAGAAATTACTCCTGCAATCCTTATCATGGGCAAGCAATATGCAAGTAGAGTGGCATGTATTTGTGCATTTATCACATAATTCTCAACATTACCAGGGAAGAAGCAATTCTTAAACAAGCATCTTGATTTAAAAAAAAAAAAAAAAGTAGCAGCTCCTGCCATCTAGATGATTTAATTGACATATATTAGAATAGCCTTTCTTTCACATCCTAATACATTGAGTCCAGTCCTGTTAGTTATAAATACATCCAACGTAAGAATAATCACATACGTTGCCAGAGTAAAGAGGCTTTTGTGCCTGTGGCAAATCAGCCTTGGTCACCTTGACTGAGACACTGAGGGAACAGCTGGGAAAAGAGAGTTATAAAGTCTTCTGTAGGGAGACAATTGTGGAGTTGATAGGTCACCATTAATATCAATTTCATTCTTCTGGTGAAAAGGTGGGCTCTAGAACACAGCCACTGGCTCCAGGCAGCAGTACCACAAGGGACAGGCCACGGATCCTCCTCATTGCAAATTCAAAAAGGGCAGCAGTACTGCAACAAATCAGCCTCAGTGAACTTCTGCATATACAGCAGGATACTTGCATTTAGTAGTGAACATTTAATTATATAGCAAAATACTAAAGCCTCCCCAAACATTAACAATGCGACAAGGCTAACTACTGATAGCTGACTAGAAACTCTTTCTTTCCCAAGTGGAAAGATCATCATTAAGTACTAGCTCTTAAGATTAAATAAGAGATCAGGTTAATGTGTAGAGAGAACCACATGAGCAGAGTTCTCCATCCTATGAGTGAAGACAACTTCCTGAAAGGTATTCTGCACATTCGGTGAGCACTAAGTGACAGAAACAAACGCAGACAAATGCTAAGTAAATATTTAAGCTACTGAGGCTTAACTATGAAGAACAGCTCTTCCAAGGGATCTTGCAAGGAGCCAGAGATGTCAAGAGCTGTCCTGAACTCCAGAAGAGGTAAGGGGCCAGAAGACTGTAAAAGAGGAGTAAAGTGAGGTATCCAAGGGCCTAATATTTTAAAAGTAACAAGAAATGTGAAGCCTGCTCATCAAAAACAACCCTCCCTCACACACTGGACAGCAATAGGGAAAACCTTACAGTAGGAACAGAAATTTTAAAAGGGGAACAAGAATGAAATTATTCTCTTCCAAAATGTCCTTATCTCATTTCACGTATCTATATATGACCAGGCTTCAAACACAGGTACTTAGCTCAGTCCAGTTCTCATACAGACTCCTCTGTAGAGGACTAATGAGTGCTAGGAGTTCAGTCCAACAACTTCATGAACGTTACATAAGCCTAATACTGTTCAGCCTAAGGAGACACTGCCACTGTTGGGAAACAGAGTCCCCTAAATCATTAATCATTTCTACATCGGCATATGCAGCACTGACACATTCCTTTCTCTTGTGCATTTCCAAAGGCATACATTCACAGCCCAGAACAGGGCTACAAAGAGATGATAAAGCACCTCAGCCTATAAAACAGAGAGGATCATCATCCAAGATGAGAGGGGGAAAAAAAAGGAAGAAAAAAGACTCTTTCCCCCTTTCTGCTGAAAAGCTCAACACTCTGCTCCTTCTTCCCTTTCACTGAATGGCAGTGGTTGGTCCAATTGGTTTTTATCCCAGCTACTTGAGGGACACATAACTCATCACAGTAGTCTGTGGTTAGAAGACACTACCAGTTTTCCTTGTGGTCTTACTACCAATATAAACACTTTACAAATCTCATTTTGGTCCAAAAAGCATGTGGAGTTCAATCTGTTAGTTTCCAGAATTATAAATATTTAATAACTTATAAGTGCATAAACTCAGGAATTTCTTTTTTCAATTCCTTATCCAGTTGCTACTGTGTTTGTCCACCTATTGACAAATAGCAAGAGTCAAGTTTAACTCCTCACTATTCTGGTGAACATTTGAAGCAGAACAAGAAATTGTTTGGGTCTTTGCATTGACCAAACTCAGGACAACATGCATTTTTCAGGACTACAGTACCGTTATAAGCCTAAAAATGACTAAATCTTTTAAATGCTGTTTAAGTGCTGCTATGAGATAAAAGTATCTGCTGGAAGCAAATAAGAAGGGAAAAAAAATACACAGGACTTGTGTATTTACTTACTTAGGCTCCAAATAGTGTAGTAATATTAGCTGTTTTCATAATTGATAAAAGGTTGTGCGACTGAAAAAAAAAAGATTGAATTTTTCTTGACATCTTACTTTCACTTCAAGCTTGAGTTTCAAGGCTTCAGTACTTTTAGCATCCACTTATTAAACCAATTCATTATTTAATATATTAGCATTATATGGATAATATAAGTTTTCCTTTGAGAAGAAGAAAAGCACTGACTGAAATAACAGGAGTATTATTTTGATAGTTTTGTGATGGAAACTTGCAAAGAAAATGTTGGAAACAACCTTTTATTTCCTTGCTTTTGTTTCAGAACATTAATCCGGTTTGATAAAGATTTCACAAGATGTCATTTACGTCTGCATACAGGATTCTTTGGCCTTGAAACACACAAAGTTTTTCAGCTTCCTTTATTTCATAACATGAAACACAGTGTGTTGGGCTGAAATCTAGCACAATTTAAAAAGGGAGCTAGGAGTAGATACAGCTATTGAGTCTGCTCCCAAATCTTACTCAGTTTTGTTGTTTTACAAGCAAGATTTTATAATTATTTTTTTCTGTTTCCTTATTACGAGTGAAAGATCCACACTTTCAAGAGAACACACTTGCACCTATAAACCCATACATTGAATTTTTATAGTGAGACTCATTATCTGTGTTTAAACAGTTTGGATACCAGCTCACTTTTTGCTATCTGGTAAGGTGTGAATCCGGCCAGGATAACGACAGCTCAGTTCAGGACAAGGCTTATTCTTATCCACATCACGTGCACAAACTCAGTCCACTGTACCAACTTCAACCCTGGGAATGAAGCCCCCTATACTTTCTAGCAGATCACTGCAGTTACATCAGTCAATCAACACGAGGCCTACAAGCCAGCCACAGATGCCAAATGGTACATAAATTAATAGGTTATGCAGATTGCCTATGCTGTCCTTAGGACCTTCACACAAAAGTCCTTCCCCTCTACTCAGCCTGGGTGAGACACATCTGTTGTGATGGGGCCAGTTATGGGCTCCCCTATACAAGAGAGACCAGAACTAGTCTGGCAAAGGGCCATGAAGATGATTAAGGGACTGAAGTATCTCATACAAGGACAGGCTGAGAGACTGGGGGAAGAGAAGGCTCAGTGGATATTATCAACATGCAGAAATATCTGGTGCAGGGAAGTACAGATAGAACCAAACTCTTCTCACTGGTGTCCAGTGACAAGACAAGAGGCAATGGGCACAGACTGAAACACCTGAAATTTCACTTATAGATTTATTTATTTATTTTTAACTGAGGGTTATCAAACACTGGAACAGGTTGCCCAGAAGGACTATGGAGTTTCCACCACTGGAGATATCCAAAACCCGACCAGAAACAGCACTCAGCAACCTGCTGCATCTTACCCTGCTCTGAACAGGAGACTGGACTATGCAATCTCCAGAGGTGCCTTAAAAAAATAAATAAAATAAATAAATAAATTTTAAAAAGAGTTATCTCCCAATGTTTTTCTGGTATAAGTCATATTAGACAGTACATTTAAAACTGGCAGGAATGCACATAAAGAAATGTGATTATTAAGATGATAGTGCCATTCATTGAAGCTTATCAGTAGACTTGAGTAAGTTATTACTTTCATTCTCCACCCTTTCCAGAGGAAGGAAAAACTATTTTAAAACCATAAAACTTCTGCTGTCAGATAAACAGCAACTTTTATCTACAGTAGCTTACCATCCTGCTGAGAAAAAATCTAAGTGGCAAAATATCATTTAGAACACAAATTAGTATATCATGCTATTTTCCCTAAGCCTGTACCACCATTCTTGGATTTTAGAGGGTATTAGCATGCTAATTAGAACATTGTTGAAATAAAAAGTACCTATCAAGATAAAAAGTATACCCAATAGAATATTCAAAGTTATTATGGAAACAAATTTATTTATAATGCAAACTGATAGCACACACTTTTTCGTTATGCAACTTAAAGTGTGCTGGCTGCAAGCTCATACTTCATCTAAATGTGGCCAATGAAAACCACTGCCAAAAGCAAGAGATCTCCTTTAGGGTACCAAAAAAAAAAAAAGAAAAAGGAATGTAATAAAAACATTTGCCTGAGTAACTCATTAGCAAACTATCCACGAAATTAATAAGCTAATTTCAATTTAAAATAAGTCCATCAAATTTAGGTTTTATTTTACTATTTTATGCCAATGTTGGGGCTGACTCAAAAGAATTTTAATTCACATCTGAATGTGAAGTTGCCTGAAACTGTGGCTAGGGAAGGAATCCAAGGAATCAGTTCTGGTCTTTTACTGCAAATCAAAGAAAGCAGTTCTCAAAATAAAAACTGACATTTTCTGAAATCACAAAACAATAAAGATAACCAAGACCATTGCTTTCTACGAGTAGCTTATGCTAATCTCACTGCTTCAAAATTCCTCCAGAGTAGAGTGGCAATTTTCCTTTGTAGTTGAGGGGCAACCCCATTTGAAACCCACAAATATTGGCATCTACCTAACCCCAAAACTCAACTGGGAACAGCACTGCCATAATCAAGTCTCTGGCCTTGCCTTCTTACCAGGATACATTTGTATGAAAGTTTTAATTACAACTCAAGGTCTCCTGCCTACATTATTCTGCAGAAAGGCTTTTAAATTCGCTGAAATTATGAACTGTCTACTCAACTTCATGTCGTATGATACTTTCACTCATGCCAGAACAGCATCACCTGTTGAGTTAAAGGAGGCTTATTCATTGTCAAAGAGAGGACAACATGAGAAGATGGCATGAATCTGTGTCTTCAAACAGCCTTTGTAACAGAGGTAAAGAAGATGAACTCAAGTTTGGAAAGCATTTATCCAAAGCTGGATTTAGTTGCAGCCTGTACTGTCTGCACAGTGGTGTCATGTTAATAACTGTTACTAATAAAACACTGTGGAGTCCTATAAAATAGCTAAGGTTGTCCTACCCTCTGTGTCATGATGGTTACAAATGAAGTCAATGCACAGTTAGACAGCATTCAAAGTCTAGCAATAAAGCCATTCCCAGAGGTCAAATGAGAGACACCTGAGAATGCTTAAGTGGTGCTGAAGCATCTGACAGCCCAGCAATGTCTGGAGAGAGGGTAAAAAAATCTGAAGACTTCTTCAGCTGATGCCAGTGAGAGAAGAAACAACTCCCATTTGTGTTAAAGGGATTAGGATCAGAGCTTTGCAGACAGACATACACTCCGAGCCACACAGAAACCAAGTATGTTTTAAAAGTTCCACATGTAACAGGAGCAATGCCAAAAATTTTATCAGGATAGAATTTACTGCATTACATTCACTCATAGCCAGATCACAGCTCACAGACTGATACCTCTGCTGCAAAGCAGCCTCAGCTAAGCCAAGGCCATTCCAGAGGAGTTTCGCAGATGAGAAGATGCATTAAGAGATACTAATGTTTTGCTAATTTAAGTGATACTGCAGTAAACCCACAATAAAGCCTAAATTAATAAAGTTTAGAATAGGAAAAAAAAAAAAAAAAAAAAAAAAAAAAAAAAAACAAGACTGTTGTATCAGTTCACAAAGCCACACAACTCTTGTCCATCAACCCAACACACATTTTATACCATCCATGGATCAGGACTAGTGCTAGCCCCAGTGCCAGCCAGCCAAGCACAGTGCCTGCTGGAAGGGAAGTGAGGCATGATTTGGAAGCCAATAATTGAGTGTTTTTAAAACCCTCTTCAGATCCTTCTCTGACAGCCTGGCTCACCTATGGCTGTACAATAGGATCACACAACATACTCCCCAACATTTTGAACCAATTTTAAGGCAAAGAAGCTGTGAAATTCATCAAAACTCTGGCTAATTTCCATGGAGCATTGCACTTCTGCTGCCATTTCTGGTTTCTTTTTCACTCCAGTGCTTCACCTATCATTTAATTCACTTATTTAATGACTTATACAGCACCTATATCCTTAGCTATGAGCTATGCTTCTCATATATAGCCTTAAAAGGACTTGTTTGGGTTCGCAGGGTGAGGGGGTTCCTTCTGAATGCACTATGTCAAGGTTGTTAGAAGCCAGCAGTTCCTGATCTCCCAATCCATTTTTAAGTGCCAAATTATGAAAACAGTCCACATGCTCTTTCTCACTAAATTCAGTTTTATGATATTGCTTGCAGCAAGTGAGAGAATCCGCATTTTGGTGAGAAACATTATGTGAAGTATTCTATAATTTTCACTTTAAAAGGATGCAAGAATCACTAGCTCCTTACAAACTTGACATATTCAGCACACACACACAAAAATTTAAACAAGTCCTTTTAAGGCTGCATAGCTTCTGCCTTTAAAAAAAAAAAAAAAAAAACACACTCAGATTTGCTGGACTGGGTTGCTAGCACTTCCCAGGGCTCTTCTCTGTCCCTGTATGAGAATCAAACTATGTTCTGCACTCATACACATGGGGACAAAATCCCATCCCACTCCTCACTAGAGGGGAAGGGATGACTGGACTGGGGGGACATTTCTTCCACTCCGCAGAAACTTAAATTTTTTTAAAAAGTGCTTTATAAATGGTGCATGGGGGGGGGAAAAAAAAATGTGGGGAAAATAGAATTGGACTAGTGATTACACTAAAACTACAAGCTATTTTTTGTCCCAGTGACACTAAAGCTCATTCATTTTATTTAATGCACTTAAATACAAAACTTTGTTTGCTTAAGTTCCACATTTCCTGCCCTCATAACATTGATATACTTTAAAGCCCAGGAGACCAATTGCTACATAGGATTTTACGTCTCAAAGTGATCTGCACACATTGTAAATACATTCTACTCAATAGAAAAATATAGAGATGAAAATATATTTTTTTCTCCAGTTTTTATGTCCTCCAGCACATTTTGTCTCCATGGATACATGAGGCTCTATTTTTTTTTTTATTTACTCAGAGAGAAATAGGAGCCTTTGAACAGATAGATATACACAATGCTAATAGTCCTTACATGCAGAAACCACAGTGCAAGTCTTTTAAATCTAAAATTATTCTGTGAAAACCAATGCTTTTTGTGAACCCCACCAATTTTGGCTGGAATACATATTTTTATTTTTATTTTTTTATTACAGACAACACTTGTGATGAGAGAATATGAGAACGACTCATGCAGAACAGGACAAGGAGCACAGTCTGACAGAGAGGCTATCCAGAAGGCTAGCCTGCTTCCAGAGCAGAAGCCTCCTAACTTCTACCCTGAATGTATCTATGCCTAGTTTATGATTCATTCATTGCCACTGCTTGCTTTGACTGAAAAAAAAAAAAAAAAAAAAAAAGAGTTCTTTCTTTTTCTTTCTTTTCTGTTTACTTCCTTGATGTGCTCACTGGCAATAATCACACCCTCCTCATCTTTCCTTTTGCTAGGCTAAGCGAAGTTATTCCTTTCCAGTCCTCAAGATCATAGTACCCCTATTTCTGTAAATGTTTTCTTACAGTTCCTCCAGACATGAATTTATCTTTCTGAACATGGGGCTTTAGAAACGTTCTCAGATCCCCCATGACACTGTAGCAGTGCCCTAAGCAATGGTATAAACATTTCCCTTCCTCTACTGAAAATCTGACACCTGATTTATCCTCCAAGGCCTGTGTTGAGAAAAGAACAAAATACACACACTTCTGAGAAATGCAACAACCATTAAATACAACCATCAACCATTCTGGTACTACATGGCCATGGTAAAATCGTGCTTCATTTTTCTCTCGTCTTCCATTCTTCATTATTCATTTTCTTTAATAACAACTTTCTTCTTCAAAAGCCTTTCACACAACTGATGTCAGAACGATCTACAGATGCCTGAGACACACTTTGCTTCTTCTCAACACTAAGAATTGTATTTGGTATTCTTCAGTCATATGTGAGCATCACAAACAGCAAACAGCGACTGATCTATCAAACAGCATTGAGATTAGATTTTAAGTTGTGTGTCAGCCCCTTACTGTATTTTGAGATGATGTATAATGACACAGCCAAACAATATTTGCAGAAATAAATAATATATTTTACAAGAATAATCAATATACTCAAGGGAAAGAATTCATACACAGAACTTCTGACTTCATGGTATTCTATGGTGATGTAGGGATGGATATCATAGTTCTCAAGATCAAGGAAGATCATACACTTAAGTTTTATTATAAATCAGAGATTCTATTTTTCCAGGCACTAACTTATACAAGTGATCTTGGTTTTAATATAGCACCTCCAACGTAACTACTTGTATTGAGAGTGGAGGTAGAAAACATGTCTACACCTTCATAGCACTGTGACTTCATTTCAGTCTTTGCTTACTTTATTTTATTTTTAAATATGAGGAGCCTCTTTTATTTGTATCAGTTTCCTCTGTAAAGAACTCAGCCTGACTTTTGATAACTGTTACAGAAGCCTTTAACCTTCAAGCCAGAACTTGTTTTGCAGCTTCTCTACTTACCCTTTATTCTTAAAGGGTTAATCCTACATTTACATCTCCAATAAGACATTTTCTGTATGGTTCAGACAGTTTGGGGACTTTGCTTTATTTATTTATTAAACTCTCCCCCATGTTTCACTCCCTTACCTCTTTAGCTTAGCTAATTTAATTAATTATTCCCTTCACTTCTGCTAAGTGTTTTGTTCACTCTTCAATTTGAAATGAATTAAATGGTGAACATTTATTCCAGAACTGTTTTTACAGACAGCTCTTCTACAAGGTCACTCCTACATACAAAAGCTAAGCCTGAAACAGAGTAATCTTTCCATTCAATAACTATTAGGAGAAGAAATATGTAGACTATTACATCCAGAAATATCTACCATTATTAATAGTATCTTCTCCAAGAAATAAAAGTTTCCCATCAACATGTATCTCCCAGTAGTATTTCCTTCCCTAGTTCTATGTTCTAATGCCAAGTCTGAACTTGGCATTAGGACTTCAACGCCATCCCACTGCACCTGATACCTTACTATCACAGAATATCATGAGTTGGAAGGGACCCAAAAAGGATCATCAAACCAATTGGCACCACACAGGACTACCTAAAAATTAAACCTGTCCTGGAATTATAATGTAGAACACTAGAGAGTACACGGGTCTTTTCTCCACATGATCTACTTCCAGGCCCCTGGGAAGTGGCATAATCTCACCACCTCCATGCCATTTGGTTACCTTGTGAACAAGTTGGGAAGCACAGTGAAAATTGTTGTTTTAGGTCATGCAGAACTCATTCAGAATCCATTTTTAGAGTACTCCCTAATGACAGAAAACTTGAAAACTTCAGCAACTTCACCAAGCCTTTCACAGACTTCTTCAGTTTGTGAATCTCCCTGACAAGATTGTCAGATAATTATAATAATCAAACAGATGATTCTTATCTACTGAAGACAGATACATACAGATGGACAAAGTCTGAAGTCTTAATCTTTCTTTGGCATTTCAGAAGCACCTCTTACCTTTGTAGTGTAACAAACGCAGTTGTAAGGAATCTCAGTACAGTTATATTTATTAACACTTTGCATGAGTCACTATTTCAAAATGCCTTATGCTCTACTTAAAACCATATTGCCATTCATTTCCTTTGAACATTTTGCTAAGTGCTCCTAAAACTTTAAAGCCTTGGGGAAAAAGATGTAGGAGAGAGCCGGAACACTTACACTTTCAACAATGAGGCATACAAAGATCTGTTCCTCTTCTTCCCCATTCAGATTCGTGAAATGTGAAAACCACCAGCAAAACAACCTTTTACTTAACGTAACAGCATCCTTAAAATTTTACAAGTATAAATTCCATTTCCCACAGAAAATGCAACATATCCCCAGTGAGTGCACACAGCACGAAGGGCAATGGCATAGCACAAAGATAATGATTTAAAGTCTCAACTGCAGCCATGTAAGAGCAATAGAGCCAATACAAATGGATAATGTATGCAATTTTTGAATTAACTTAGTTTGCAACAGATTTTCTTTAAATAGAATGTACTGTTCTGTGCCTCTTTAATCCTAATTTTTTTCCTTTTATCAAGTGTGGCAAAACAGAAGGCATAGCACCAGTGAAGCACATGAATTAGGGAGAGGACTGAAGTTTGCGTTATTTCCTATATATAAGCTGCTCACGCCAGGAGTTTCACAGCCTCTGGCCCCTGCCAGTGGGACTGGTGCAGGGGCAGGGAGGTGCTGCGGGGCAGGAGGGTGCTCAGGCTGCAGCTCCCTGCAGACATAACAGCAGCAGGGTCTCCTCTGCAGCACCCATCATTCTCTCTGATCAACACTTCGCCCTTTTCCTTTCATTTTTCCTGCTAGGCTTAGGCTCCATTTATAGCTAGGTCAGGGAGAGAGTGGGACTGAGGACATCTCTTCATTGACTTCAGGCCACGAGACAAGCTCCCGCCACCCTGCTCTCCCAGGCAGTCATTTGTTTCCACGGCACGTGAAGCCCACACCTGAATAAAGCCACAGGAAGGAGGCAGAGGCACAGAATAAAGATGTCCATCATGGCAAAGAGCAAGCTTCATGTCCTCAGCCAAAACAAAGTGATGCGGGAAAACTTGAGTTAAACATCAGGGCAGCAAAAGTGTAGCTTAAGCTAAAAGATCATGTTGCCCCAAGAATATATTCAGGCTGATAGAAAAGATAACTATCAGTCATGGAGTTCTGGAAGGAGTACATTGAAGACAAGCTACTTCTGAGGCAGAGCTCAACATGTTTATTTAAGGGATTATGCACTGCTCTTTGCATCAGTAAGGGGCAGAAAACCATGGCCCAGGAGTCCCCTCCCCCCAGTCTCACATTCCTAGATATTGGTCAAATGTAATTTTGCTAAACTTTCCAAATATTTTCCTTCCATAGAAATCACTTTCAGGCTTTGAGTAAATACGAAGAATTTCAGCCTCAAAGACCAATGCTCTTTATATAAGACACTATTACATCAAAACAGAATGAATAGGCTTCTTTGAAACCTTTGGGAAAAGGATCAGGCCTCTAACTTGCCAAACATGAGTAATAATTGCACTCACTTGCTTCCAGAGCCCTTTTACTGTTTGCTATTGCCATCCTTTCTGAGGACGAACCAGATTCTCAGGGGAGCAATAATTAATAGACTCAGTCAAGAGATCATTTCCTCTGGTCCCTCCGCAGTGCTAAACAGCCTAAGTCTCCAGGAAATAGAGTAAAGTGCGAGCACTAAAAAGAATGCAAGTCTGCTGCAAACAGGAGGAAGATGTGCACCGAAGCAATGGGTGACATGCAAATATTAAAAGAAACTCAAGAAAAAGCTATTCTCTTCCCTACTCCTGTACTGTTACCCTTGATGCTCAAGTTATTAAGATTGGAAGTACATGTTTCTGTGGTCATTTAAGAAGTAACTTACATACATTTATGAGGGTATAACCCAATGAGAACTGTTTGTGAGCCAGAAACCACCAAACACTCCCAATACATATAAAAACATGGGGCCTAAGAAGCAGCCTGTAGAATCGTGGCTGGCTCTCCCCATCACAACATCAAGTGGCAGGCAGAGTTTTGGTCTTGTAACAGGGAAGAGGCACAAAAGCATTAGAAGAAGACACTAGAAAACAGGCTGTCAAAATAATTACACGACCTGAAACCTTCTGGATAAATCATTTTCATGCATCAGATCCAGCCTACATGCTGTAAAAGGGGCATCCTTCTGCAAGCATAGCTGTGAGCAAAAGTGCGTCAATGCTATTACCATAAGTTACTTGCTTTATTTATACTTATATCTTAGCTTTTGATTTTTTTTAATCCACAAAGGTATATTTTTCATTCACAGAACTCATGCAACTACTTATCCTGCTATCAAAAGTCCAAATTTTCATCATTTTTATTGAAAGACAAAAGTTACCACTGAAAAGAGAAGTGTTTTAAGGAACAGTATTTTAGGGATGGAATTGGCCAAGACTCGCAGGTGAGCTGCCAGTTAACACTGAAAATTCTGCCACAGCCAGAAGTCACCACTATGTCAGGGAATCCAACCTTGCATTAGAATGCAGCAAGGAGCTCTCATGTTTACAAAACACAAGAAATCCCCACTCATAAATAGAAAGTTTCCAAACAGATAGCCAAATGCGATTTCAGCAAGTTAACTTAAGTATCTTCTAGCAAAAGAGACAAGCTTTCTGTTACATTCTCAAGAGAAAAACACGTGATTGATCCCCCCTCTGTCCTAAGTGGTGGCTATGTCGCTGACATTTAAAGACCAACAAGAATGGGGTGCCTGGTCATCTTGTTGACAACCTCAAGTGAAACACTACCAATGGAGAAATAACAGAACAACATATGCAAACACAGTACTAAAATGCACACAAATATGTAACCAATACGTTGTAATATATATTTGTATATATATACACACACACACACACACACAAAAGACATAAGACAGAGACGCTTGTGATTATGAGATTCTCTTTTCCTAAATCAATTTCTTCTTCCAAGCACAGCTCTTGGCTAAGGCAGTGGGAAGGTAGGTCTGCCTTCTGGCTTGGCCTTCACTCACGTGGCTGCGTCAGCAGGCTTGTTTATAGGCCAGGAAGATTTATGTGAATTTCTAACTCAATCTCTGAGCGCTGCTCTTCAGTTACATTGAGGGAACAAAGCTGCAGCTGAAGCTGGGAGCTAGCAGCCTCCAGGACTAATGAAAACAAAGCCCCTGGTCATTAGTTGAGACGTCTGTTGAAAGGACTCTGGATTCACCAACTACTTATAAGTGGAATGGATCTCCTTCAGCCTTTTTTTTTTTTTTTTTTTTTTTTTTTTTGTCTCAGCACAATTTCTCTACAATGAGCTCTAAGGCATTAGCTGGTGGTCCTGCAGCAGCTTGCATAACTGTAACAGGGTGACAGGCAAAAACAGACATTTGTTTTCCTACTTTTGCTTCAACCAGAGACACTCTGAGGACGTAAAGAGAAAGCTTGCATAAAATTAACTTTGTCTGATCAACACGATCAAAAATGGCTGTTTCTTATCTGCTTATTTGGAGCCCAGTTGAGAAATCGCTCTTTGCAGTTCAACATTTGTCTAAATACCTAAAAACATACTGTGATGAGTCACAGCATTTGTTGTTGCCTTCCTCTGGTCACCCTGCTTAAGTTGCACTCACACGTACTTTAAAATGGATCCACAAAGATAGCTAGAGGCGAGTTCAGGTGGAATCAGAAAGCGAGTACGAATAGCAAGACATTAATTCCTCATAATTCCATTAACTGCAGGTACTTATCCCAGAATAAATGTGACCTCCTCTTCTGTCCCTTGCTTTTGCGTGCTTAATAGATCACCATCAATCCTACTCATTTAACAGAAATGTGAATAGTATTACCACTAGCTGAAAAAGAAAGTTTCGCGACAGAAAACAGCAAGATGAGTCACCAAAACAAGATGACTTGCTAGAACCAAGGACATACACACTTCCAATGCTGTTACCTCTGAATGTACCAAAACACATTAAGCACTACAAAGAAAGCTAAGTACAAGTTCTGCTTCAACAGATCATAAGTTTGGTTTTTATTAAAAACCATGGAAATGATGTGCTCGAAAAAAAAAAAAAAAAAAAAAGGAGGAGGGGCAGCATAAAGGTTACTCTGAGAAACTTATCTGCTTGGTTAAGCAGGACACATTGTTTCTGATTTTTAGTTAACCAAAATAGCTCTAAAATGACAGGGTATGTTTCAGATCAACAGTTTGCTCTACAGTGTTCAACTCCACCTGTGCGCTGACTACCTGAAAGTATTGATTTGCTTTTTAAAACAAGTAACACAACACACTTTAATGCTGTTCTCTGTAGTATATAATACACCAAGGTATCAGTTCATACAAAAATAACTCCAGTTTTGCAATATAGATTGTCAATGATTTTAAAGGAAACTTATAGGACATACTGTTTAAATAAAATCAAGAAGGGAAACATGATCAAAAGAAAAATGCATCCTAAGAGAATTACTGAATTATTCTAAAACATATAGATAAAAGGCATTTGATAAAAACACATTTTTCAGTTGTAATAATTATATGGGACATAACAGTGTAAAAGGCACTCTAAGGTAGAAAAAAAAGACTAATAACTTTACAATTTGAGTTTTCATCAAGACATAAGTTACTGGCTTAGATGCTTGCAAAAACATTGCCTCCCATCACCCTCACAAAAAAAAAAAAAAAAAAAAAAAAGATTCAAAATTGACCTGACTGCACAAAATCTAAAACAAACCTCAGCAGTACAAGTTAACCCAATAACTTCTAGCAGATGATTCAGATGTCTGCGTGGAAGATATACCACATCCGACTTCTTGTGCTGGAGCTGGGGGTGCACACAGGGGCACACAGGAGAGAATGATGCAACATTAGAGAGAACACATATAAATGGAAATGGAAAGAGGAAATGAATGAAAACCTACTTTAAACAAAGACCACATGAGTAATCCTAAAAATACTGAAACCATTCTCGCCCTTGTTAAACAGCCACGTGAATGCCTGGATTTTCAGAAGCAATGACTTAAATCTGCTCCCACTAAAGATGAAGCGTGTTTTACTCCAGTGTACTATGAGCAAACTTACAGCATTTGAGAAAATTTCAATCAGAGCATTTATAATATAAACTGTAAACAACACATTAATCCTTGTAACAGGAAAACTTGACACAGACCAGCCTGGTGCCCTGAGGAAAAGAACTGGCAGATCAAACACCAAACATCTCACTCACATGAGAGTGATCAACACCATGCAATGCCAATCCATACAAGGCAAGGGAAAAAAGGAAAAGGCAGGGAGAGGGAATCATTTGTATTTCAGTCTTCTACATCTTTGCAGCTGAAGCCATCCATCACCAGTGAATTTGAAGGGTTCAAAAGAGAGCCCCAACTTGCAAAAATAACACCAGCAAAAAAAAAGTTCTTTTGGCAAAATGCATGCTATAATTTTCAAAACCTCACAAAGTAAATAATTATTGTGCTGTATTTATTTTAATGAAGATGTAGTGCAGACTAGAAAACTGATGAAAAGTAAAATACTTCATCAGAAATAACATAGGATCGGTTGGGCTGATGATGTGTTCCGCACAGTTTTTGTGAAATGGCTGTGGATGGCCTACAGAAGATCTATATTTCACAATGGTTCATTTTCTCATTTTCTTGCTAGAGAGAACTGAAGAGACCTTTTTAAAAAAAAAAAAAAAAAAAAGCTATAAACAAAAAGCCATCCTCAGAAAGACATTACTAAAGGAAAGGAATTCAACGATGTTTCTGCAGATGGAATTCCTTTTTCAGGCATGAATTCACAACTGGCACAAAATAGGCCAAAAGAAAGATATATGTAAACTCTGCTTAATGTTACATATGAATTAAGGTAAAAGGTACCATATTTACAGACAGAGATAAACTGCAAGGGCTTCCTGGCAGTATTATTTCTTGTCAAACACTTTGGGGTTACGCATAGGGACAGAAAACAAAAAAAAATGCTTACTACTCATCAGATGTTCTCTCTGTGTTTATTTCAATTACTCTCTATTTACTCTATGAAGAGAAATATTGCCCTTTACCTTTTTCAGCCCTGCAGAGAGAAAAAGGAGTTGCAACAACATATGCAAGAATTTCTCTGCAGTTACAATTACTGGGTATTTTGTACTGGCAAAAGGAACACAGCCTCGGGCTTTGGCTGGCTAAATTTACAGGACCAGATACTGGAAAAGGCCTCTTTTGAAATCCAGCTGTGCAGACCTAGGAGCCACTGAAAATAAAATTGAGAATACCAAGTGCCATTTTATGCCATCACTTTACAGAAGAACATGTTTGAACACTGCTGTGCCATATTTAAAGTAACAAAGATGGGTCCTGCACACCTGGACTTGAGAAAGCCTGCACCAATACAAATACAGAATTAGATCATTTGAAGGCCTAATGGCAACGCATAAATGAAAACTGATGCAAAATGGTGTGACGCAGTATGGGAATGGCCCAAGTTCAACCCCATTGCAGGAAGGGCTGCAGTCTTGACACCAGCTCAGTCTCATTTACAGTCTATCAGGTACACTGTGACATCTTTAATTTATAATCAGAAGTACCATCCCAGCACTGAAGGATTTAAATACCCTCCAGCTACTATATAGTCCTATAGCTACTAGATAGCTACTATAGTCCTCTCCAGAAGCGCAGTATATGGTTCTGTTCATCACAAGCACCAGTCTCCAGGTTTGTGCAAAAAGACTCAATAAATGGAGATTCCCAAATTTCCCCTATCAAGGAAGGCTTTCAAAAGATCACAGAGCCATCAGATAATTAGAATATTGCAAGGACCACTTCCGATGCCATGAACCACCTTTACTTGGATGATTATTTGCCCTTAGTAAACTCACAACAGTGAAAATTTCCCCCAAGAAAATAATCAGCCAGAAAGTAATTGCCATCTGATCAGCAATCAGAAAGGACAACAGCACCTTTTCTGTAAGTAAACGTAACCAACTCACACTCTTCTTGGTAAATTCAGTAACAAAAGCATTTGACAAGCTAATATGCAGTTACAGAGGACTGCATAGTTTGCTTTTCTTTAGCCTTTTTCTCTTCTGTGATTCTGATGGAGATTAACTCTCCTCATTGCAACATTTTTATCATCTTAAATTCCCCATAAACACAGAATTTGATACTGCTTCACACGGACTGTGTGATCACGTGTGGAAAACGATGACTAAAACACAGATACATTTTGCAAGAAGGTAGGAAAGGTGGCAATCAAGTTGTCAGCTTTGCATCTCAGTCTGTTTTCCTGTGCTTGCAGCCTGAATTTCAGATTTATGTGTATTTAAAATAAGACCTCTTGAATACACTTCAGGACAAGGACATGCAGAAAAACTGCATACACATTTATAATGACTCATGGGGCCACGTGACCCTGCATGGCAGCAGGTGAAAACTGTTGCTGTTTGCTCCTGGGTAGCTCAGGCTTCTATACTTAGTTGCACCAGGGGTGTTTTAGGTTGGATATTAGGAAGAACTTCTTTACTGAGTGGGTTGTGAAGCATTGGAATGGGCTGCCCAGGGAAGTGGTGGAGTCACCATCCCTGGAGGTCTTAAAAAGACATTTAGATGTTGAACTTAGTGATGTGGCTTAGTGGAGGACTTGTTAGTGTTAGGTCAGAGGTTGGACACGATGATCTTGAGGTCTCTTCCAACCTAGACAACTCTGTGATTCTGTGATCCCTGGCAGCGAGTGGAGCGATTCCCAGCCATCACATGGGGCTGTGCTGCAGCCTCTGTTGCCCCTCCAGCAGTTACCCTGGCAGGCAGCATCCACGCAGCTCCACACTGAGTGTTGGGGGCCCAGCTAGGAAGAGCATCTCTTCTTCCTGAGCTCCTAGTGGAAGGAAGTATGGAATCCAGCTGCTGCACCCCAGGAGACCTCCATCCCACAGTAAGAAAGCGAGTCAACCACCTGTTTGCACCCATTCATCCACGTGTGCTCAGATGCTGGAACAGGGCACACACACGAGGCTGAAAGCACACCCAAGGCAAGCACTCCAACAGGCGTCTGGGAGAGGAAGTGGCCAGCTCATCGTGGGGTTCCCAATCGCTCAGAGAGATCTCTGCTCGCAGATCAACATCTCCTGCATTCTGCCACAAGTTCCTCAAGTACCATGCTCTGCGCTAAAACATTAAAATATATATATATATATATATATATATTTCCCAGGGATGGGTACTATTTCCAAAATGCAGTATGTGCAGCTGACATTAAAGTGATACATAATTATGGTATGCAAATATAAACGACAGACTGAAATGATATGAACAGCTTAGTGCAGAGGAAAAAAGGAAACATCTAAGGGCAGAGGACCAATAAAAGGATGTTTTACCCAGAGGGTCACTGGAATGCAAGACAATTTGCCAAGGGAAGCAGCGGGTGTGGCTTCTGGTTCAGGACCAACATCTGGTTCAGGACCCATGACACATTTCAGCAAGGCAAGGACTGGGCTGCTAGTACCCACGGTTTCCCTCCTGCACAAGCTGGAGTTCGCTTTGTCTTCGTTCTCACAGACAGCACTATGTACCCTGTTCATTCAAGACCCCACCCGGACTGCTTAAAGATATTTTCAAGTTTTTAAGCAGGCTTAATATCCGTCTATCAAGCAATCATCCTCAGATGCTTTTCCACAGCTTGTGTTAAAACAACAAAGTGCTTTGCAAGGCTCAGGATTTTTATTAATAGGATCAGACTGGAAAAAATACCGTAATCGACTCAAATGAGAAGAATTTCAGCCTGCAATGATACTGCATCTGTATGCCAAGTCATGTACAGATGAGCGTAACAGGAGCTCTTACAAACTGTTGGGTAAAGGGAGAAAATAATCAACATTAAATGCCACCTAATTTATGCCTCTAAATCAAATCTGACAACCTAGACAACACAAATCTTTCTAAATATGTAAATCTTTGCAAATATTATACACTTATCAGCACCAAGAAAAAAATTAACTGTAAGTTTCAGGAGATACAGACACTCAGGCCAAAGTTTGGATGCTACAGATCTGTGCCTATTGGCATTCTCAGCCCTGCAGGATACTTGATATAAAAAATATTTTTAAAAAAATATAAGAAAAATAAAATACTGTTCACATACAGTAAACAGACACTAAAGACTGGCTATAATCCAGGGGAAATACACTCTACAATACTGTCATAAAATCACACGATCATCTACCTTCATGGCAGCACAGCAAAGATGATTGATAATCAGATGCAGGGAAATCAATATGCAAAAAAAATAGAATGTTATTTAAAAGTAACTAACTGATGAAATACCAAACAGATTCCAGCATCACTTTCAAAGATTCGTTCAACTGCTTCAAAAATGTAAAGCAGTCAGCTACGAAATAAGAGCAGACCATTGTGCAGGTAGTTATAATTAGCACTTGCTCTCCCCATATACCTGAGGTCACTATCACCTGGACAGACCCAAACTTTACTTATGTTGCCTTCAGCAACTGAACACTGTACTGCAGTCTATTTAAGTACCATTGTAATACTCGATTTCTCATTAGCAGTTACTAACACTTTTTGATTTAGTAGGGGATATATTCAGGAAATCCTTTCAACTGTGCACTGTCGATAACGTCTCAGATAGTAATCATTAGAAAGAAAAACATGACTTATTTTTCTTTTTGAGTCAGCCATTCCCAACAAGACCCAGGCGTCTCCCAAGGGAGCATTCAGATTTGACACCCCCTTAGAGAAAGTAAATGTGAACCACGTAGCCTCATCAGCTAGGGCTTGCTGCAGAAAGGTTTTCAGGTTCTTTTTGTGAGTAATACAATGCATGCACACCTCCTTTATTCCCTAGACAAGAAAAAGACATTTCACTTCATGGAGTGAAATGGCTTTTTGCATTCTCAAATATCATAGACAGGCAGTAATAGTATGAAATTCAAACTCTGAATCTCTCTTTTCCAAGCCAGTGTGAGTTCAGCTGCATTACTACTGCAGAAGCAGTCATCATCACCTTAGAATGAGAGCAGAGGCCAGCACCCTCACAGCTCGACCACTCAGTGAGGAACAGAAGTAACTGGAACATGAGGAAATGAAGCTCAAAGGTGTCCAAAAGACTCCATGAAACAGGTTGTTTCTTAGGTTATACATATTTTTTTAAATTTACATTCTAAATAAATGATGTTATGAAGAGCTGTGGCTGTCACAAATACTTTACTATTTTTATGTCACTGAAGATGAACATTATTAGCAAGTCCCCTCCTTCTTCACAGTGCTATACAAAGACAATAGGGTATAAGAAGTAACCAATGGACAAAAGAAGATAAATAAAAGGAGAACCAACTATTAAAAAAAAAAAAAAAAAAAAAAGTGTGACCTCAGTCATCTTCCATTTATACAGTTTCACTCTTTGGGCTGAAAGAAATGTAAAAAGCCATGTGTAAATTTCCTAAAGGTTCTGGGAAAAAGAACTGAAATACAAAACACCAGTCTGGGAGGAAAATACTGACCCCTCAGAGTCTAAAGTTTTTACTTTAAGGGTACTTCTGCATCAGACCACCTTCACATCTGAGTGTCTCCTAAAGATAAGCACGAGTTTCCACACACCAGCTCTTTTAGGAAGAGAAGCCTTACCATGTAAAAGTGCCCCGTTCAAAATCACCAAAAAAGGACATGACAGAGACTGAAATTCTCAGTCGTCCTCTTGCACTTCATCTGCACGGCTGTCCCTCCTTCCACGATGGCACAAGTTGCTGGGTTTGGCCACAGGTGACCTTGCTGCTCTCACAGACTCCCTCAGTGTCATGAGGATGAAATCTCATTCATGCAGCTTTCTGAAGGACTACTACTGGTTGGTTATTTCCCCTTGGAGAGAGGTGTAATTGGTGTAAATTACACCAGGAAAGTGCACAGCCATATCAAAGCCAAAGGACCCTGTGCCTCTCTGAATAAAAACCCCAAAGCTCAAGTCTCACATACTTCTATTAAACAGCATCTTTGTAAGTGCTATTGCAAGAGCTGTAACTGTGCTGCAGTGATGGATGATACTCGATAAGAACAGGCAGAGAAATCAAATGAAAGGGCAGCTTCACTGTCTGCAGTACTAGGGACGGACACTTTCTCTGTGCTTCAGGACACCTCTGTCCCCTGTACGTGGGGACAGACTAACAGGGCCACATCAGCACAGCTCTGCATCTGACCTAATGCCTAACAGCTTGGCAAATGCAACCTGCATTGGTCCCCATCTGTTCTCCCACATACACAATAGAAAGGCAATTTATATACAAGTATGCACGGAGAGCTCTGGGAATACATTAAGAGTTCAAAAACTGTAAAAATACATATACTGTATCAGAACCTGAATTGAAGTTTACTTTTTAGAGCTCTTATGTGCATCACAGGCTTTTAGGAAGTTCTGTGTCTTCTCCTCTCATCCCGACTGCTTGGTGTTAACTCTCTGCCACTTTGCACGGTTGATAGAAGCTGGCTGGATGTACTTCAGAGTCCATCAATCCCAGTCAAAGCTTGGCCTTGGTGTTCTCTGCTGAGCGACAAATAGCACTCGTTTCCTATGTTTATATATGTTCTTTAAAGATTAGCAATAAAGCACTTACAAATGCTTACACTTTTACGTGAATCATCACTGTCAATGAGAATTTCACCCAAATGAAGAGCGAAGGATTAGGCTCGACAGTGATCACAAATAATATTCCTCCAGCAAAAAGCCCCACACAAACATAGTCAGTGTAAGTCCCTGACAAATTAAATCTGAGAGTGGGATGCCAGAAATTTGAACATTTAATCATTCCTCTCCTGCAAACTGCCTCTTCTTTAACTTGCTTATCTGGTCAAGATGGAAGCATTCTTCACAGTTCCCTGATTTGAAAAACACCTACAGAGCGATTTAATTTTTTTTTTTTTTTAACCAGTTACCACTGCCTTTGAGTACTCGAGTATTAGAAAATAATGCAGCTGCCTCCTACGAAGCAGAGACATTTAGCTTCTGGTGGGTTCTTGCCCACCAGACTCATTTCAAGTTTGATGGGTCCTACTTTGATGTCGAGCACAGGCCGAGTCCCACAGCCTCACCAAGACCAACCACATGAGTACAGCGCAGTTGGCCTGCACAGGCACTGTTGGCCTCCTGGCCTGCTTGTTCTTGCACAGCTTCCCTTGGGGGACCTGTGGGGAACAGAGGGAATCAGGCAAATGGCTTTGGTGATGGGATCCCGCTCACAGCAGCCCTTTTCTGGAAGGGCCACCCAGCTTCTTCTCGTAACGCCAGTGGTGGGAGAGAATCCGGGATGCTCCAAAGAAAGAAAACAGCTGGGAACAGTCTGCAACCATGAGGACAACTTGTGCAGTCTCAAGCCAGATCCCCAAGGACCCAAGCAAACGGACAGGCCAGGATCAGGCCAGACAAGTGATCCTGGCAAGTTTCATTCAGCCTTGGGGCAGCTGAGTATGTTGCTTTAAAGAAAAATAAAGAAGTTGATGTAATTAGTCCTGCAAGATTAATTTCTTGAAGGATTTACTGTCACCGCTGTAATAAATGTGGTTTGCTTGTGGCACATAATTGGTGTTAAAATCGGAGTGGCTGAAAGCTCAAGTCATCAGGCAACGTGTCTTGAAATCAGAAAGGCAAGCAACTCTTTTAAAGCAGATTTTTGCAAAAAGCAACCAAATCCACAGGAGGATGTCAGCACTCGGGTCCTCCTCACAAAGGGAGCTCTCCAGTTCTAGCTCATGGTTTCAAAGCATCACCGTCAATCTCAGTATTGAACTTAGAATTATTCTGTAAACTAATTTTGTTATAAATAACTACCACCATCACTACAACTAGACTATGGGAGGAACACGTCTATTACCTTCTTTTTACTCTCCTCTATGCTCCAGAAAGCATTCTGTGTTTCACCGCTGTCATAGTTGCCATTGCAAACTTGTTTCTTCTGTTTTCTGCATCCTTCCATCCAGACTGAGAGATTTCAGGTGGTAAAAACAAGCAGGATATCTGCCCAGCTTACCAGCAAAGGGACAACTGCACACAATGAGACAAGCCAATACCCTGAATACTACCAAAGGCAGGGAAAAATTCTTCTCTTCCCAAAGCACTCTATGGGATGACCTCCAAATTGGAGGTGACCTTAAGCCACCTCATACTCATGCCCTTCAGGGACCCAGATGTCCCCTCTCTCCAGCAAGTGGCAGAGCTCGAGCTGGCAGAAGTCCTGGTCTCCCTCTCCAAGGTCGAGCCTTGCCTCGACTCCAGATGAAGCCCTGCCATACCCTGTGGGACACAGCAGCCACTCCAAAGCCCTGCTCCTCTCCCCTTTCTTCTCTGGCGAAAGATGGACAGAGTTCCCCTGCCAGGGCAAACATCCCCTCCCTTGAGGGAAATCCCTTCTGGTAAATACTGGAAGACAAAACATGATTAAAAGATGCTATATCAAGATTCAGGTAGCTATATCCAAACTAGACCATTCTTGAAGCTTCCTGCTTCGTCCCACTAAGAGGTTTCTTGTGCAACCTCAGTGCTATTTTTAGTCACTTGTGTGAAAAACTACATTTTGAATTACCAGCGGATCTCTCTAAGTATAATATTGCTTTCTGATGTTTTAGCCAAAATATGCAAAGCAGTTTTCCCTGTAGCCGCTTCTAAGACTAAAGAAAAAAAATATGAATTTAGAAACTAATAGGAAAGCATCTCGTGTCAGGAAGGTGGCCATCACTCTTCGCTTCATGAAGTCAGTTGAAAAATGTTCCCAGAACATTTGGAGATCTTAATATCAGTCAGATATCACAATTCCAATAAAAAAAATCAGACTGAATTCAGCAGAGAACAGTGGATGATTAATCAGGAGGTAGAACGAATCCGGGCCTAAAAACTATCAAGTATGGCTTATGTAGGCAACATACAGCAAGAGTGAGATATTATTTAAACTTTCTACAAGCATTCATAAAAATACTACATAGAACTGAAATACTAAGGCAGATGCTTCTTTACATACCTTTATGGAAATCATGAAATTTTAATTATCAGTCCTAAAAAGCAGAAGAACAGCCCTCCACATTAATCACTATAATTTGTTCTGTCAATAAATTAATTGCTATTAAATACTATAACACTGCATAATTTTTATTTCACAGTTATCAAAACAATCCAAGAACGTGATTTGCAGCTAGACCGTGTAATTACCCAAAGTTAACAAGAACGGCAGTAAGTTACAGTTAAGCAGCAATTACAAAGGCCTCAATCCAACAAAGCTCTAAATTCTTAGCTTATCTTCAGGTCAACAGGCAGTTGATTTCAATTAGGCTGCTCACAGACAACACCAAGCACGTGTGTGGATTATGCATAGCATCTAGGTCCGTGCTCTCTAAACAAAGCAGTAACATCGCCTGCAAAATTCGCTGTCCTCTTAAGTGCTATGAATCATGTTATTATTAAAATATTAGCATATTTTTAAAAAGTAAACATACTTGATTGTAAAATAGTAGTAGTTTAAAATATTCAAAGGGTTCTTAGGAGCATTTTCCCGCTGTAATAGGAAATGTTCTTGGATTGCTGTACAGCAGTGCTTTTTGCAATGCTGGTGACAGTCACCCGAGGCAGCTAGCCATCCTGCTTCTTGCTTTGCATGACTGCTGGCAAGAAAAGGGACTGATACCCAACGGCCAGCAGCAACGATGCATTTGCAGCTAGCAGATGACGGTAGAGGGACAAGCGCATCCACAGGAAGCAATAAAAGTTTCAGAGCTAGCATATGACGGGGCTGTTACGGGTTTACCACGTGCCTAAATACAAACGGGGCCGTTACCCTCCTACAAGAAGATTCCTATTAATTGGATAAGGAGTTTCCCAGCAAAATCACTGCCTCTACTCACACGAGATGCAAAAGTTATTTGCCTGCAGATGACCGCCTTGGACAGCCCACCGCCACCTCTGGGAGCTGCAGCGCTACCCGGGGGGCTGAGCGATGTGTGGGTGTGCCGGCATCCCAAAAGCAAGACGTTACCAAAACGAAAAAAAAAGGCAGAAAACCCACAACCCGCTAGGACTGGGCTGCAGACACGAGGTTTAAGGGACGACAAAGTCAAGGGGAGAGCCCCGTTTAGGGCACCGGGGGAGCGCAGTGCTCGGGGCGACCCGGAGGAGCCGGGACCCGACGGGGGGCTGCTGGGGGCTCCCCGGGCCCCCCAGGCACTGGCCACACGCCCCGGGGCGAGCAGCGGGGTGGCCGCACAGCCCGCACGCCTTTGCCCGCCGCCGCCGCCGGGTATTCACGAGGCGGGCAGAGGAGGCAGACGGGTGTTTGCAGGCGGCTTTCTTTTTGCCTTTTTTTTTTTTTTTTTTCCTCCCCCCTCTGCCCGAGCAACCGAGAAAATGCTCCTAATAAGGCCAGCAGAAAGGAAGTGGCTTCTCAGCAGCACAAGCCCCAGCGAAGGAAATAACAGCACCGGCTGCTCGCACCCCGGACCCCCCCGGATCCTCCACACCAGGGGGGCGAGAGGCTCCGCTCCGCGCAGGGGCCAGCAGCCGCCAGCCCCCCTATAAACCCCCCAATCCCCCCCAAATCCCCCCTGCCCGGCACTCACCGCGTAGCGCAGCGCCGGCTTCTCGCCGAACACCGAGTCCCCCATGGGGCCGGGGGGCGATGGGGACGACCCGGGGGGGGCTGCTCTGTCCTCGGGGCTCCGCTCCGCTCCCCTCGGGGCTCCGGCAGCGCCCGCCCCGCTCCGCCCCGCCGCGGGAGCCGGCAGCCCCTCGGAGGAGGAGGAGGTTGAGGAGGAGGAGGAGGAGGAGCGGTGCTTTCGGCCCTCCCGCCGCCCCGCCCGGCCGCACCTGCGGGGCTGCCCCGCCGCCACCCGCCCCAAAGCGTCCCGGCGGGCGGCCGGGCTCACCCCGAGGGCTGGGGATAACGCTGCCGGCTGGTGGGGTCTGTGGGGTGGTGTGGTGTGGGCTGCCCGCCCTCCCTCTAGATGTATGCTGTGAGGTGTGGCTGGGGAGGGCTGGCTCACCACCCTGCCTTGAAAAGCGGAGCCCTGTTTCGTGGTGCGTTCGTCCGTTTACACGCGTGTGTTTGCACCGACTGGGGAAGGGGAACCCAGTCCTGTACACGGTACAAATCGTGTTCTGCCCTGCTGTAATTCGCTCCGACTCGCCTCGGGAGGCTGTGGCATCTCCAGCAATGGCAGCGTTAAAAAACTCACTCAGAAGTGACCAAAGCAGGAAGACCCATCCTAAGAGATGGGCTAGATACTTTCCTGAGGCCTCTTCCATCTTTTGAACCGGTTTTTCTAACACTTTGCAGAAATTTGTTTTACCAGTAACTCCCCCAGTTACCGTGAGTTCTTCCCTGAAGAAATGATGTATGTGAAATTAACGAGCTTTACTGGGTTTGACTTATCATCTAGGCAAACATTACCAGTGCATTGCAGTACCTATAAACAAAAGTAATATCATTCTTGAGGAAAACAAAAACAAACAAACAAAAAAGTTTGTGAGTGAATATTTTAGCAAAACAGCTCAGAATACACACTGGACAAAACACAGATCAGCTGAGCCAACGTTTCTGTGCTCTACTGATTATGTACTTCCAGTTATGGATCTTCTATGGATTTTAATTCCTATTGCAGAGGAAAACATCCTTAAGGGTTCCCATGGTTAGGGAGGTAATTCTCCGCTAACTTTGACTCAGGCAAAGCACGGAGTATCTGCGTTTACCCATAAAATCCATTTTTGTCTTTCAAGCTGTGCTACTGCCCTTCCAGGAAAATGAGGCTGGGTAAGTATTTGAACAATTGCAGGGAATGCATCAGAAAGCAGTACCCAACAGAAATAAATGTCACATATCGAACATTTCAAATCAACAGGATCTCCAAGCAGGCAGGCAAAAAAAAAAAAAAAAAAGAAAAAGAAAAAGAAAGAGAAAAAAAAAAAAAAAAGAGCTGAGTGTTTGCTTTCCCCTTCTGAAGTTCTGCTTTTTATTTATTTCAGGGAGATGGTTTCATCCTGACAACTGTACACACGCCCTATGCTCTCACTCCTACTGTTCTTTTCGCTCTGCTCTGCAGCCATGGCATTTATCCACAGGAAGCAGCAGAAAGCAGACGAACAAGGTTAGGGAGAGGCAAATAGTTTTTCTACCCTCAAGCTCTATAGCATCACCACCTTTTTAGCCATACCTCCCGACAATGGTCAACACAAAAGGAAATGCTAAACATCAGAAAATGTTAGGATTAAAACACGGGGGATATATTTCAATAAACACCCCAAAGTGAAAAAAAAAAAATAATAATAATAATAATAACATATGGAGAAGAGACCAGAAATCCACGACTAGCAGGTATAGAAGAAAAAAAAAATAAAAAAAATAAAAATAAAAATAAAATAAAATAAAATAAAATAAAATAAAATAAAATAAAATAAAATAAAATACTAGCAAAGGCAGAGATGCAGAATTTAGAAGAAACAGTGCAGTTTAGGAAAAGGTAAAAAAAACTAACAGCAGGAAGATTAAGACTGTCCCAGAAGAGGCCAACTAGAGGAGAGGTTTTGCAGGCTGAACTCGTCTGCCCAGGCAATTTACTATCACCAGGAAGGAGAGCCTGGCTCCGTGACCCTCTCCATCCCCCCGCACCCGGCCGTGTCCTGCCACTGCCTCCCCTCCCTCAGCTTCAGGGCTCGTTGCAAACTAATGCTGCAAACTGCACGTTCCTCCCGTGCAGCAGGCTGAATCAGCTCGCCGAGGGAGGAGATGAGAGCCAGAGCTGGCACAAAGGAAAGCACGAGCTTGTCTCATTGGGAGCAGGATACTGGGAGCAGAAGAGGAGTGTGCATGGAAGTACGTTTTCAACTCTGACAGGCTTTTACAGCAGCGTAGCTAGGACTGAAAATAACAAGTATGCAAACAGAAGAAATAAGTAGAACTTCATACAATGACAAGCAAAGAGTTGTGGGACAGAACTTAGCAGTTCCACAGAGGGCTGTCAACCCAGAAAGGTGCGAGTTTACGAGATGTAGGCTTTCTGTTACCACAATACAAAAAAACAGGGAGAAAATGATTTCTTAAGTATTTCCATTCAGAGTATCATATAGGACTTGGTAAATTGCAGGTATCAGAAATGTAAAAGTGCAGTTCAACATTCTTCAGCTAGTAACAAATTTTAAAGCTAATTGCAGAAGGTGTTTTCAAAGGCCAGACCTTAAAACAAAATCTTCCTGTATTTTCAAAGCAAGATGTGGTGGTGAGTATCAATTTAGCTTATATTGTATTTATCATGGCCAAGGAGTCTACCTGACTTCAAATTTCACAGGATTTAGAGCGCAGCCCTGATCTGCAATGAGGAGTAACAAGCTGTGCTGTGCTACTCGGCAGCTTGCTATCATCTGTCCCCATTTTAAGCCATTTAGTTACTAGGATTAACACGCTGATCTTTCACAGCAGTTTGAGCTAACTTTTCCCTTTTCACATTCCTTCCTTTTTCACACTGGTATATAGTCCATCCCCAGTGTTCCTTCCAAACTGCCTTCCTCCTCTGATAATGGGTACCCAATGAATGCATGCAACTCACTTTGGAAAGTGTAAACTTTCCAGTTCAGCTTCTCTTAATAGGTCTTTATAAAACATATTCCTGTACACTCACTCCAAGAATACTCAATCAAGAAAAAAATATATAAGCCAGAAAAAAAATAGTAAATAATTTTAAATCTTTTTCTATTGTATGAAATACTGTGATACTGTGCTACTGTTTTCTTTTTCTTTCCCCATTAGTTTTCCATGACTACACTGTGGATGTTTCTTACACTGCTTTAAGAACCTATAGTGTATGCTTTACACCTAGATTACAGTAAAAACTTCACTCTTTCTTTCCTATTTATCACTTATTGTTGACAACAGAAAAAGACGAATATACATGTACAGTGTTTCAAATACAATTTAGTTGTTTCCATCTGGTAAATGAGTAGGTAATTGAATATTGGTGTGCTGATCACTGATGATGCCAATTTTTGTTTTTTCAGTATTGCTCTGCAGACCAAGTGCTTTCTCCACTCTACTTGCTCTAAAACAAAAGAAACCAGCTGTACAGTGTCAGACAGCACACAAGAATGAAACTGAGAAGAAGTGACTTCTCCAAAAGGACTCCTGGAACTAATGACTCAAGCTGTCTGATGTCACATCAGATGAGGTACGGAAAAGTTTCCAAATCCACCCTGTTACGGGAAGGAAGCCAGCTTAGTCCTTACGGCAGAAATGGATTCGTCTCACCTATATTTAAACATCTACAGTGTGCACCTCAAGTTATCACCCAAGTCTTTCCTACTCCATGGGAAGAAGCAGAGACATCTGATGGACAGTTTACATCATTCCAAGCAGGCATCGAAAACTGATCTGATAAATTGCTCCCTAGAAGCGCCTGCTGCACTAGGCTGGGAGCCCATGACAAGTAGTGCAGATGTTTGCCCTTCAGGCATCCAGTGAGAGGAAGCCCACGCAAGGGATGGGGTCAGCCCTTAAATCTCGCTTGGGGCTTTCAGAAAAGGTCTTAACAGTCTCACCACCTTGATTGTTTTTATTCCAGAATGCAGGGGTGACAGCACTTACCTGGTGAAAAAACAGTCCACTTCTTCAGGTGAGAAAGCTTCAAACATGCATAAAGGTCTTGTTCTGTTTGACCTTTCTAATAGCATGTGAATGCAGTTTCCACACAGAACTAGCTCCAAATCTGGAAAAGACTTGCCTCTGTGGCTGCTGAGCAAGCGCCAAGAGTGATACTGGCAGCACACTTCTTCCTTAGGGAATTAGCACTTCCCTTATTCTGGCCAAATATTCTTTCGGTCAGTTACAGTCTAAGTCTATTTCCCAAAAAGAAGAGAGAGGAAGGATGACAGACAAGTAAATCAAATGCATAATCATCCATTAACAAAAACTAGAGACTAAGGAATCAAAATTTAGAGATAATACACTGCAGAAATCCATTGTTCAGAACTAACTTTTTTTGTTGTTTTGAAAAAGTACTTATTTGCTACCTATCAAAATATGTTGATAGTTTCTCACCAGTTTGTAACAGAGCCAGGGGAAACAGTACTTAATGCCTGGGAAGAATGAAGTACCATCTCACTCTAGATGCTTTTTCACAGCGGTGACATGTATCTTCTTAGACAAAGGAAATCCTATTTAAAAAGAACTCAATCACTGTAATTTTCTGGATGTCTGAAACCCTGTTATATGAGATCTAATGCCCTAGAAGAGCATGACACCGTTAGAGTTCCTAAGTCCTACAGTTGTCCAAGTGTTGCTCGTACCAGCAGAGAGGAAGCTGGAGCTTTATTCCTAGGGAGTCGATACAAAGCAGCCTGTGTTCCCCAAACACAAACCCTCAGCTTGTGCTTGCACCAGGTGGTACAAGCAGAGAGGAGCTGTACCCTGTGCACACCCACATCATGCTCCTGCACTCTCCGAGTCTGTAAAGCCCGAGAGAGGAAATCAGGCTCCAGATTGCTAATTCAAACCTGCAGGCTGTGCTGTGCAGAGGGGCCGGAGCAGCATTTTTTTTAGGAATGGCAACACTAAGTGTTTTAGGAAGACCCTGCCCTCCCTCCATGCTTCCCCACACTCTGCTCTTGAAGCTGCTACAGTCGCCCGATGGCACCTTCTGGGAAGCAGCAGCAGCAACGCACAGAACAGCCCCCGGGGAGGGTGACACTCAAAATAACTTGCCGCAGGATCAGAAACAAATTTTCTGGTAAGCGTTCAGCATAAGAGATGGACAACTCACCAAGAAATCCCAAGCAAAATCCTTTCCCTGACAGAAGTGTGCTATCCAGGACACTATCAGTTAGCACTGATGGCACTGCCACCAGAATTTCACTCAGGCATTTCATTCTAGTTGCTACATTCATAATTTTTTCATCTAATAATTCACTCTACTCTTTAATTTCTAAGTCACAGAAGGATATTTCGTATGTGATACTGCACATCACTGCACCATCAGTTATCAGCAGTTTGGCAGAGAGATTTAATCTAAGATTCACATCTCAGAAGAAGGATAAATTACATTCCTTATGTTTGCACATTGTTCTCCACCTCTAGCGTCAGTGAAAATTCATGATAACATCTTTAAATTAAAACTCCAAACTAGCAACTTGTAAATCAAATCTATGACCCTATCACATAGCATAAAATAGTTTTTCAACAAAGATTAGAATTTACTCTCAGCAGGTTGCTGTAATTCATTCAGTTTTTAAAGCTGCAGAAGAAACTAACAGTTATCCCTCCATCATCTTTTTTTCTTCCCTCAAAGGCTGCAATATAAATAAATGGGACCACTCACTGCTTCATGTGAAGATTAATGACAGAGTTTCAGACCTAATATTTTTTTATTTCTTGGTTTTCCTTGATGATGGAACAAGCTAAAAAGGCAGACAGGAATATGGTGAAAAAAATAAAGGGGGGAGGGAGGGCAGGACAAAATGCTAAATGGAAGCAAATGTGACTCCCCGGTTTAGATCTTCAAAACAGCTTACAGACCTTAAACATACAAACCAAAAATCTCAGTAAAGTCTCACCTCTGTAGATGATACACATCTGGTAAAACAGCAAGCTGGGAGATTTCTCTGCTTGCTGAAAGTGGGCAGATCTCCATGTGTTTCCTTCCTTGTTTATCTCCTTGCGACTCACGTTCACCATAAACTGCACCACTGGGCTGAGCACTCACTCTCAATTACCCTTCTACCTAAAATGTGTTTTGAGAACTGCAGAGGGAGAAAAGCACAATTTTGTTCCATTACATACGACTTTTGCAGAAATTGCAGCTACACAAGAAAAATAGAAAACACTAACTTGAAACAAATCGGCTCCAGATACGTGATTAGCTCTCTGACTAGAAATAGAAATGCTTATCAGCAAATGACAGAAGCATGGGCTTCTAGCTAAATTTGCCATATGGATATTTAACAGGAGTTTGGGAAGGGGAACGGTTCTTTCACACACCTAAAGTTTACTCAGTATTATTTTGTGGACATTACAGTATTGGTAAAATCCATTTGGCGTGCAGAGTAATAATTAGAGAACAAACTTTCCCAAGAAGTAACGCAACTACTGTACGGTTTGTTTTAATGTCATAATTCATAAATCACTTTTACAGTGTAAAAGTAATTATTTCAAGATTGAAATAAGACCAAACCTCTTGTGACCAACAACATTCATAATGTTAACAAACCTCTTCAAATGAAGTCATTGTTTAATAGGTTTCAGGCTATATGTGAAGTGGTTACAAATGTCAAGTTTCTGCAATAGTCAATAATTTGGGGATCATATAAGCAGATGGACTTGGCGTCTTTGAGTTCTGGATTTCAGCTGTAAATCATAGGCAGGGTATTATTCATAGCATTCACAGGAGCTGGCTGAAGGAGCTAATTTTCCAGCTGATAAGGAACGTTGCTTTTCAAAATCTGACTTTCATCTGATTGAGACTAAAGCCAACATCTTAAAATTTCTTGTGAACTGCGTAAATTCTTACGCTTTTTTTGAGCCAGAAAATGACAAATCGCGAAGTACTCTGCTTGGGTACTACCACTACAGCTGTTCTCACTGAGCCTGAGAAACCCCCCGCTTTTCTCTGAGCCCTTAGGGAGCTGCCACACAAACCACTCTGGAGTGACAGCCCCCGGGACGCACCCTAGGACATCCCAGTGCCAGGGCAGGGAGCCTGGGAAGCCAGCGAGCCAGCCTGGGAACCACTGAGGAATTAGGACATGCCACAGCCCGGTGAAGCCCTGAGGTCTTGGCACTGGCACACAGCACGGCAGGGCCATCTCTGGCCGTGCCAAGCCCTGGCAGGCAGCCTGTCCCACAGCCTGACCTACAGTCCGGGAGCCTGGAGCGGAGTAATACCAGGCAGCCTGCATTAGGAATGGGAAAATGCGATTTTGGGGATCACTGGGTCTTGGTCTAGATCACCGGACAGACTTATCCAAAGATATGCACCCCGAGTCAGCCCCAGGCCTTCTGCTGTGGGACAGCCCAGAAGGATTTTCTCACAGTCGTAAACCCAGAGACACTGCTCAGCCTGCTTGTAACACAGGGTCAGTTTTCTCGGATTCATGAGAAGTGGATTCAAGGAGTTATAAATGAAATATTTGAAGGCCAGCAAATGGTCTCTTTCCACTGCAGCAAATTTCTATCCATTATTGCAATTAATGGCTTTTGAAACATCTGCTCTTTTGTATTTATGAAATGGAATCACATGCAATAGCCTCACACTGTGAGCTCCTCGTGAAGTCTTTTGCACTCGTATATATGGTTGTCCACCACATCAACAATGAATAATTTTATCATGTGCTCTAGCAATCACATTCACTGTCTAGTTTTGCTCTGAAGAACAGGTATGGTTGCAATTTCAATATATTGATTTCTGAGGACTTCAATCAGCAAGTAGTTTTAATTGAGCATCGTTCTTCCTGGCTATAAGTCCATCCTTGTTTTTACCTTGCAGCTGCAGAAGCATCAAAGCAGATTTACTTTCTGGTAAGAAGCTTCAATCACCTAATGATTCAGGCATTCCCCTGACCTGCCATGACAAGTGAGAGAGAACGTGAGGGAACTGACTTCAGCACTCCAAGGACAGATGGGAAAACACAGAATCTTAAACACTTTGGGTGGCTCTTACCCTCACTGTAAAAACCCTGTAAAGCAGGTAAGAAAAACAAAACAAAAAAAAGAAAAAAAAAAAAAAAGAACAAGCAAACAAACAAAACACAAACAAGCAAACAAAACAAAACAAACGTATAAGGGTCCCAGCTGGGATTCACCTTCAGATTCAGATACCTATATATAGGTGTCTATGCATGAATTAGTTGCCTTGGTCCCCTTACAGTCACTAAAGGCTTAGTCTATAGAGACAGGAGAGTTAAAAGAGCTAGAGGCGTGTCATTCTAAAGCAGACCCCACGTTTGATCCCTTGAATAAAATTCTAGACACAACTACATTGGCAGACTACACGTGCCTTCTACAAGCTACCACTATAGGTATGTGCATGTGCAGACCCCTACAACAGGTCTCTGAGCTACCCAAGGTAAAGAATGACTACCTTAAATACCTTTTCTTCAGCGACTGGGTAGCTTGTTTCAATGGCCATGTGTTCCCAAAATGCAAACCAAAATGCATGTGGGTTGGAGCTTGGGGAAGAGATGCTTGCAAGAAGGCCCCTCTTACATGGCCAGGGAAAAGGGATTAATTCCCTACCCTAGAGAACTCATGTACCAATCCAGTACTGTGCAGTGCACATTGCTGAAAACACAGAGCAGTAAATACACTGCAGAAGGTGCATTTATTGCAGTTCTACTCTCTCCTGCATCAGTTGTGATGGCCATTGCATCAGACGTGAACACTATGGCATGGCATTCCCAGGAATTAAAACTCAGGCCAAAAGCTATGCAAACTGAGGTGTTACAGTACCTTAGTGCTAACAACTGCCTCCCATTTGTATTCAGTGAAAGGCTAAATCACCAAGGACTTGGGTGTCTGATTCTCACTGTTACCTGGAAACTAGAACCCTGAGCGCACACGCTGTTGAGAAAGTGATTTTTAAAAGCGAACAGAAACACGAAAGCATGATTCATATAAGAAATACACCATCATCTAAGCACAGTTTCTTTACTTCCAGAGCCGTACTGTTTTAAACTGCGTGATCCTTTACTGCTGTAAGAACACTGAATCCCTCCTGGCTTGGATGTAGTTATTCTTGTATATCCCAAACTGGGGTTTTTCCCTTTGCAGGGATGGGAGGAAGGTGAAAACAGGACACAGCCTGCAGGCTCCTGGGTCTGCAGGTAGCATAGCCGCAGCACTGAGCAATGACACTTTCTGCTAATCTGGGAGGGGAAGATTCCCCTGGGCGAAATAGCTTGGGAAACGCTGGGTTGTATAAAAGAGCTGGCCTGTTCTCAAGCAATTGTTTTGGAAAAAGGTAAACTATGAATTGAAAGCACCACAGCTATTCCTAAGGAATCCCACACGAGCCTGCTGTCATTGGGCAGCCAGGACGCCTAGCTCCTTTGTAGTTAAATTCTTCTCCGGTGACTTGGTCTGCTTTAACTGTCCTGGTGGAACTCCCTCTTGGAAAGCCTTGGAAGGCTTCCTGCTGATCCACTGCAGCTTTACTTTATCTTGAATCTATTGTAATACTGATGAAGACGAAGCTGACACAGGGGAAAGCTGGAGTAATGCAGCAGTGAATCAGAGCTGTGCTCTTTTTTCCCCTTGTCTCCCTTCTGCCTTGATAGAAAAGTTCAAGGGAACAGAAATCGTGTAAGTGGCTCTGCATGTGATTTGTGCCCCTGAGCAGAGCCAGAAAGCCATGAGCCAAGTGTCAGGCTGAATCTTGAGACTTACTCTTTGTATTGATGCTGGCTGCAGGAGTTTAAGACCACTTCTACCCACACGGCAGCTGGGAGGTATCAGAACTCTTGTGAGTACCCACCCCTTCACCTCCAGCTAGACCAAGTAGCTACAGAAGTTGAAAACACCACAGAGTCCTAATAAAAAGGAATTCATCCACGTAGGACAGAGAATTTAAGCTGTTTACAACTCTCTGGTCTCTGATGTTTATTACTCCCCCCATAAAGTCTGCCTCCATCTGTGGTATCTTGCAGTGACAGAGTTAATGAAAATCCAAGAGGCATTCCAAGGATAGCAATGCAGAATGAGAGCAACCTCAGCATTGTTTTGTTAAGATCTCAAATTGCCAATACGGCAAAATGAAGTAATGTGCTCTGTCAACATGTAGTATGCTCTACAAATGGGATCACTTGTTCATCTCTTAGTAAAACATGCAGAAAAGCACTATTTGATCAGCCTTAGAGCAGCTGACTGCTGGCTTTAACTTCTTCCTTAGGACTTATTCAAAGCATGAAACTGCTGAACGTCTCCAGTGAGCAAAAAGAGACAAAAATATCTCCAAAAAGTAATTAAACTTATTACCAAATAGACCTCTCTTTATGTGATCAGTCTCGAGCTAGTGTTTCTTTATCAGCAAAATTAAAACAGAAGTTAGCTAAAGCACCAAACTGATTTCAGCTAAAACTGAAAATTGATTTCCACGGTTTTCAGTATTAATTTATAAAAATGTTATATCTTTTTACAAACAAAAGATAACTTTACTAGTTAACTTGGAAACCTCAGACAGGTTTCATACATTTATAGACAGCTTCCAGATTGAATTTTGCTGATCCGGGCTTCTTAGGTGGAGTTTATGGAGCCAGACTTGTCATATGAGCTATTTCTATAAGCCCCAGGTAAATACACACAGGGTTCGCGTTGTTAGAGAAAGTGTTTTTTTCTCTTCTAGAAAAAATTAAGCTAATCTTAAGTAAAGACAAAAGTTCATTCAGTACATTTTGTATTTGTTGTTTTTGATCCATTTTGGGAAGCATTTTTCCTTCCACAGACCTACACTGCCCCTGCCGCTTTAACTCTTTCATTTCTTTTACCATGCTCTGCTTCAAATACTCTCTGTTCTCTGAGCTAGAAACAGCTGGATGGCACAGCTGGAGGAAAGGAAACACAGGGTTCAGGTATTTCATTCCCCTTCTTCCCCACCAGTAGCCCTCATGCCTTCCCTTTCCTATATACCTGCTTTAATCTAAGACTCACATAAGGTTGGACCTGTATTGCAAAGTCCTCTTAGAAACATGAGTTTTCACTCCTGTAGCTGAAGTCCTGGTGTGGATGCAATTAAAGGGATTGATTGGATACATTTTATTTCTTTTTCCATTCAAAATTGCTATGACCATCTACAATAGCTTTATAAGAATTATCACTGTAGCTGTAATAACAGGGTTCCAAAATATTCAGGATGTCCATTGTAAAGATGTCCATTGTAAACTCAATAGCCCACTGAATGCTTCTTCATTTAAGATTTCCATTTACTGATGACATTTCAATGAAATGTCGTACAAAAATTTACCCATAAAACTTAGACTTATGTACTTATGAAAGCCAGAAATCAAAGGATCTGTACCTTCCCCTTTAGGTACATACATGCCTGGTAGCAAGATGGGAAAATGACACTACCTCATTTTCATCTATATCATCTCTCCATTTTCCCTCCATCTCTCCACCTTAGATAGCATTGGTGTCTAAGGCGAAATTTGCAAAGCAATTTTTTCCATTTAATGATGATACAGTATACCTACTATAGGTAAAGATTTGTTACTAAATTTGCTGTATATTACAACAAAGATGTGAACCCATAAATGGGAAAGAAATCTTCCTATGACAGAGAGTGTGAAAAAAAAATAGCACAGGCAAATAAGGAAGAAGAAATGGATATGGCAATACAGTAGGGATGATCAGATTTCTTGAACATTAACTGGAAATGAACACCTTCATGTGACCCAGAGCCATGAAACCTGAGGTGGCATTCCTTGGAGATGAAGTGGCAATGCCAGGAGCTCCCGCTGCTTCTCTGTGAGACACCCCTACACTGCAGACAGTGGGGGGACCCAGCTGACCACCACCTGAGCAATCCCTGCTGGTTTAGCTCTGCTCACAGCCAAGGATGCCAACCAGTTGTGATAGCACAACTTCACTGCCAGCCATACCATGAAACAATGGCACTTGAACTGCCCCATGAGGATTGAAGAGATTGGCTACAAGCCCACAAGACTCCAAAGACAAACACAGCAATGTTTGTGAGGAGAGACCCAGGAAGGTTTTCTGAGATGGAAAGGTAGGTTTTCACTTTTTGCTGGTACTTGTGAGGAGGCAGGCAGCAGTATTTTGCTGCTGCTGTTGGTGCCCAGGCCTCAGTGTTGTTCTACAGATGAGCACTCCAACAACGGACATGAATCAACAAAGTCATAGCTGAAAACTATCTGCCCATGACAGGCTCCTCTGCTGGATCCAGCTGTACCAGCACAAGCAGTTCGCTTGTGATCGTGGGTGAATCATCACTGTCCTAACAGAAGTTACGGATCCCATGGGTCCATTGAAAAAAAAATGTTTGCGCTGCCCCTTATTTCATTTTAAACAAAAGCATCTTGGCCAGTTTGAATGGTTTACACTGGGGAAGTTGGCTTTAGTTGCAGATTTGTTTGATGTCTTGCTTGAAACATAAGCAGCCAGCATTCACACACCCTGCTCTGTTGGTACGTCTGAGACCTACCAGCACAATGATGCAGTCATCAACAGATGGTTGCTATGACCCGTTCCATCAGCCTAGAGGGATCCAGAAGATGATGCCTGTATATGTCTGTCTACCATATGGATTATTGTGACAAAAGAGATGATCCTAGGCTGGTGTAGTATCCTACCAAATTGTGAATGAATGTGCTTGGTATTGTCTTACTTTAGTTCAAAATAATTGTAAAACCTCCAAAGTGCAATAGAAACCTCTCTCATACTCACAGAGTATTTAATCATAGGCTGCTGACAATGGCTGTGATTCAAGGTGGCAGCTAAGTACTCACATAACTTTGAGTATATTTGTAATCCAAAAACTGTTTGCCCTCTTGAAGCTCGGTACATACTTCAATCTCTGTCTAAATCTAAGTCAATGTGATTTTTTTTTCTTTCTGTGATTGTTTACAAAGCATTATGGCAGTGTGGTGAATCCAGAGGTAACCCCTGGGAATGGTAACTCTAAGATTCGTCCTGCTCTTTGGTGGAAAACTACTCCTGAACCAAGGGCAGAGAAGGCTACAGACCTCCGAGTTCTCCAAGTTCTACCTATCTGCTGCCTCTAGGATGATCTCAGGTCCAGCTAAGGGTCTTGGATGGAGAAGCCATCTCTCAGAAACATTATTTCAACTTGTTGGAAAGCTTTGGCAGAATTTCATGCAAGAAAAGTTTCCATTTTGCCTTCCCTTTCCCACTGGCATGACTGTTTATCAATTCTTCTGGGTTCACCTCTTAAATACCATCCAAAGAGCAAAGTGTTTCACTCTGCATTGTGAAGGGTGTAATCCCCTGTTGCTGTAGCATACCAAATGCTGCAGGAGGTACCAGGGCAGAAAACATGGTGTCCACTTGATGGTGGGCATCACAACATGCCACAAGAACATAGCAGTTCCGCTGCTTGAGAGCTGTCAAGACACGCAGACCTCCACCTTACAATCTTCCGTGGGAATCCAACCAAAACAAATACAGGGGGACTCTCAGCAGAAGGGAGGAGAGGACTCTGTGTGTACAGCAAACAAACAGCTAGAGCCACTGATGTCCTCAGCCTCGACTGCAGCTGGACCGTAGCATTCCTTAGGAGCACACACATTACTCAAAGTCTTTTCTATTTATTTTCTTAACTAAGCTTTGCAGCCTTTTTAAGTGGGGAAAGAGAGACTCAGCCGTTCCCCTCCATTTTAAAAAATCAGAGCAAATTTTGTGACTATATATAAGAGAAACCTCTATTAGAAGCTGCTTTTAAGGTTCTGTAAGGTCTGAGCTTTGGGGCTTTTTTAGCTGACTCAAGATCTTTTTGTATTTTAACTGTCACTTTTAGTTTTTAATATTACTAAATGAGCATTATCATGATGGCAAAATTGGTAGTGTTTTAATTAAATAATATGATATATCTACAAAGGAAAGGAAATAGACTGAAACAGTTTTCTTTTAATTTAAATTCAGAAGTTAAATCCAAATACCTAAGTAAACTTGACAGAAGCTGTCACTTTGTCTGCAAGTGAATTTTTACTTCTTTCCTACGGCACTGGAACATAAAGACGCTGCCAATATGCGGATAAGCACCGTGCATTATATAAAACAGCAGTGCATTGAAGCCTCATGTTGTAATGGAAAATCTAGATTTAAGATCTGGAGAGCAATGATAGAGGGGAGGAAAAATGTAGCTACCATTTGTAGCATAGTTGGTGGGATATTTTTCCAAGTGAGGTCAGGGAAACACATTGGATAACTACATTTACGAGGCTCCTCCTACACAAGCACAATAGAGACAAGCCTGTTGTTCTCAGTGCAGTTGATAAACTATGTTCTATTCAAAGTCAGGTGGCTATTGTCCCCATGTCACCCAGGATTGAATTTATCTTAGTGGATTACAGAAAACAAACAAGTTTCTCACTTAATGAGAAAGCCCTGAAAACCTATTGTAACTATGCGATAAGTTGGACAAACAGCACATGCCATACACTGCCCTGCTGCTCTACGCTTCTCAAACACTGCTGCTGCTGAGAACCTGTGCAGACTCACGGTATGCTTAACCCATCCAGCGGTGAGATGCCACCAAAAGGAGTGGTTCTGCATCCCTCTGCTGCCCTCATGTCCATCCACATGCTCCTGTTTCAGTGACTGTGTGGTAAAGCTGATAATTGGAAGGAAAATTAATAGTGAATCAATTATCAAAATAGTAGAAAATTAAAAGTTGAATCAATTTTCTTTCAGATCTACTCACCCTGAGGTCACTCAGCTGTTATACCTGATGCAGGGGAAGTGGGAGGAATTGTTGATTGCGGGATGCCTCTCAAAAGCTGCCTACAATTAAACTGAATAAATTAAATGCCTTGTGCAACTCAATTCATCCTCCTAAAACCCTGTACATTCAGACCTTGTGACTCCTAAAAGAGGCTATATAAGTTGTTGTTTTTCCTTTGCACAAGAGGACAGCTCCTATCAGCACTAGCAAGTGCTTTTCTGTGCAGCAAATAACTCCACTGTGGAATTCCCTGTCACAGCTGTGACAGCCAGGAGTGAAAATAGGTTCAAAAAAACAAACAGACAAGTTCCCAGACATCACTGGCTATCAAACAAAATTGTTTCAGCTATTGTCAAGTTCAAGAAGACTTTAAATCACTAACCAGCAGGAATGGGAAAACATAACGTGGATCTCACACTTAATTCTTCTACTGTTTCTTTAATGACTGTTCCTGCCTAGCACAGAAAACAGCATTACAGTGTTGGGGATCCTCTTGATCTCATCCAGTATGTGACTGCTTATATTCGCTGTATATGTTATCTCCCAGGAGTTTGCCACCTTATCTATAACCAGTGAGACCCTCGAAGGAAGGAAAACACAGTGCTATCATTAGCATTATCATCACTAGCAAACGTCTACAGATTCTGAACTCCTCTAGAAACATTTGCTCACAAAATGAAGATTGAAAAGGGGAGGAAAAAAGACATCTATGAAGCAGAATGCTTTCAAACAGAAATACAGAGAAGGAAAAATACATTGACTGATAAGACATCTGCTTTTGGGCCAAAGAGAAAAAATGAAATAAGTAGAGATGTCATTTTTTACTCAAAAATAAATAGAAATAAATATTTAAGAGACAATGTTTTTAATTATTTGATTTAAACTCCACCCAATCTACTAGCTTAAACTTTTGTGTGAAGACTCAGATTTTGACAGATACAGTTTCTTTGCAGAGGAGGCTTTTAGGTGCCACTGAGACAGAAGGGATGTAATCGCAGGTCTCGGTACTGCTGTTCACCAGAGCCCCAATTTAACAGAGGATTAACCTGAATTTAGCTCTAGGAACTAGAACATTGTAAATAATACATCTGCAACTTAAACGAGGTGCTCAAGAGTCCTTTTGAAGAGGGATGCTTCCTGAACTTGGGGCCAGGTGATTAGCACGGACCTATCTCAGAAAGACATGTTCAATGCATGAACAGGAAACATGGTCCCTAGTGGGCAGAAAAGCGCTGAGAGAAGAACCCTGCAAGATGGCTCCTCTAAGTTTTGTTCAAATTTACCCATGACAAGGAGAGGCAAGGCATGGTGAAGCACCACTTGACACCTCCACCCTCCCAAAGCATCACCAGGTGCCCCAAGTCCCTGCCAAGCCCCGACCCCGGCCTCCCCAGGACACCTTCCCTCCAGGGAGCACCATGCACGGTGACACTGTGACAGGGTCAGGAGGAAAATAAGGCACAGGCCCTGCCACAGATTTGGCACCCGCAGCCGGCACAGTGCATGTATCAAGAGGGAAGGAGAAAGGCAGCCCTATATTTAGCCAAGAGACAGATAGGCTCTCTCAAGAAAAGCTCACTGCTTCGAAAGGCTAAAACAAAGCAAAACCCTCATCCAGTCCCTCTGGGGAGACTGCTGGCAGTCCCCGCATACCGGCACTGTCACCACCTGCTCTGCTCCCTCGCCTGCCCAGGCCAAGTTCTCGGGGGAACCATTGCTCGCCCTCCAGGAGCAGGCCCCCCGACGCCTTCTGTGAGCATGGACCTGGAAGGAAGCCTAATGGTTTGGTGATTTTAGAATGAAGCACCACATCTTGATTATTCAGACTTGTTTCACTTTAAGCTGCATTTGGACTTGAAGCCTCCAGAAGCAAAAGGGCATTTCCTTAACCCATCACATTGCAGAGCTTGTAAGTCATGCAGTCACTCAGTCTGCTGAAGGCCTGGGCCTGAACTAGTCGGCCTGTTCCTCTTTAAAGCTATTTTTGCTCTGCCTAAATGCTACAGATTCAGAAAAGCCATGCAGTGCACATCGCAGCTTTATCCCATATTTTCCACTGACACATTTTTCCTCCACCCTTCCCAAGAGCCCACAGCAGTGAGGTGAAGGGAAAGACAGAAAAAGGCAGAAGTTTCCCTTTTCTGCTGGGAGTGGTTTAGGAGAGCTTTAGACACATTGGAGCTGGAAGGAAGAAAGGCACTTTTTGGAGGAAAAGCAAGGAGGAGGGCTAGTTGTTCTGTTCCCTCCTGCTGCCATGGCTGGGCAGGCTTTAGCTTTGCTCTTTGTCCCTGCCATGAGGATGATGAATGCTCAGAGGGTGAAAAAGCAACTTTACAGAATGACTGGCTGAAACCTGAATCACTCAGACACCTCTGCTCAGTCCTAACCACTCAAGGCAGCCATGGCAGGGCAGGTGAATCCTGCCTGCCTGTGTGTTGGATCTGTGGGCTGATGGCACTGCTGTGATCTCCACCTCAGCCATGCTCCTCACTCACACACAGGCACATCTCACTCACCTGAGTGAAACAAGGCATGGAGCTGCTTGGAAAATTCTTCACTTTCACCCAAAATTTTGCATTTCTTTCTGCCCCTAATGTCAATTATCAGTAGAAACTCTCAGCATTTAGTAATTTTCTTAATATAATGAAAACTCCTGACAAATATATATATATTACATATATATATTCTATATATAATATATATTTTTATATAAGCATATATATTTATAATATATTATATATTATTAATTATTTATATTATATTATATTATTATATACGGAATATATATTTATAATATGTAATAATTATTATTTATATTATGATATTTATATTTATATATAATATGTATTTGTCAGGAGATATCTATATCTATATATAAATAGATATAGATATAGATATAGATAGATATAGATATGTATTTGTTGTTTGTTTGTTTTTTGAGGAAGGCAACTATATACTGGGACAATGCTGTGTTGTAATAAAGCCCAATTTTTCCATAGCAGCCAGTTTCACCAGACCCACCCTGAGTGCTAAGCTCATTTTTGAGCACAACAAACTCCAGGAGTGATGTAAATCCTTCCTTTTTTCTGCCCGGTCTTTCATATTTTCCCTAAAACATAGTTTGATTTACCCTTTTTTGTTGGCTTATTTCTTTGGTCACTGGTCACTTGAAGTAATTCTTTTTTTTTTTTTTTTTTTTTTTTCCTCCCTGTTACTACCAATATACCAGAAGTACCAATGTTATCTTTTAAAGTATTTTCAAAGTATTCCTGGCCCTCCTCTACACTGTGTATTTCCATCTCTACCTACCCTCTCATTAAAACTGGCCTTAAGCCTAATGTCATTTTCATAACTTTTTGGGCTATCTATGTCCTTTGTCCAATGAACAATCTTTGGATTTGTTCTTTTTTTTTTTTTTTAATTATTATTATTTTTCCATAGAGTATTCTTGGTCTTGCCTATGTTGTTCAGCAAGAAATCATCACTCTGAGGACTTTAAAGGAATACAAAGAATAAACGCAGAACCATCGCCGTGACCTGTAAGAATCCAAACTTATGTCTAAGACACACGCATACACACACAAAATCCCCTACTGCATACAGCTTTAAACAAAAACATGAAATTACTTTAACATACACTATCTTTAAACTCTGATTTATGATTCTGCAAGCTTTATGTAAAAGACAGAGGAGAATACAAAACTAAGCCCCAATAGGGAAGAACTTGAGGTAATCCTGGATCAAAAGTAGCAGAAACATTAGGAACCTTGCCCAGTCTTTGAATTCTAGCAAATTACACTGTGGTGTGTTTAACTTGTTATCTATTAACGCCCAGATCCTGATCCCTACTGTTACTATATAAGCATTTTTTTCTCTGGGTTTTGATTGATAATAGTTTGGCTTAGGATTTTTTTCCTCTGTATCACTGCCATAACTTTATGACATTGTATTTCCTCTTGGAAATTGTACACTTTGCTAGAACTCTCCATGTCCCTTGGCCGGTTCCGTGCTCCAAAGCTACAACCTTCCACAAATTGCAATAATCATCTCATTTAAAATTCCAGATTATTCATGAAAGCAAAATACAGATTTACCTTTGATAACAAAGGTACTTGCATAAATGGCTTCATTAATTCCCAAACTCACTTTCAATTTGATATCAGCCCTGAATTTCATATCATCTACCTTATTAAGATTGTTTCAGCAATACAAAAGCTTCACAAAGCTTGCTCTGTCTTCTGAAAATCAACGTTCCCCACAGTATATCAACCTGTTATCATTTGAACATTTACAGAATAATCTCTTTATTTGCTTTTTTTTTTATGGCAGATATTGAAGTGAGACTAACTGGCCAGCAGCTCCCTGGGTTGTTTGCTTAGCTGTTTATGAAGAAGAGATCTCAGCAGAAATACATGCTGGTATTTCCTCTTATCACATCATCTGAATAGCTCTGCTTTTCCCCTCAGGATGCTCAAGTCCAAATCTTCAGGTCTAGCTTATTTTAAAGTGTTTTGCTTATCTGGAGACTCAGGAGTTTGTTATTATGAATAACAAGCAATACACTGCTTTTCCTCATGAAAACACTGTGCAAACATTGGCATGATCTGTGCTCCAGGGCTGGAGCAGGGAATGGTTGCAGCTGGGTGTCCCTAAACACCAGCACTCATTCCTTGCTTGTCCCACCAAGCCCCAGGCTATTCACACAGGAGAGTGGATGACCACCCTCACCCCACCAGTGTTTTCTGCATGACCACACAATGGGAAGAGGCTTCTTCACTGAACAAAAAGCTCTTCGCAAGTCAATGTTTGGCAGCTTAGGAATTAGACTGTTACCTTTCTCACCCTGTAAAATGTCTTTGGCAATTGGTAGGGCTGGTGGGCTAGTGGCAATACCAGGGTTAAGGATGCCCAAGGTAGGGCAAAGCAATCCCATTTCTACACCACAAGTATACCACCCTAAATGCCCTGATTCTGCAGCTGTGGGCAGTGCCAGGGGCAGGAACTTGTTAATCCAGTGCTGCTGCCAAACCCTTGTGCTGTGGAGCTGCTGTCCAAAAAATACAACGTTTAATGACAAAACTTGCTTAGGCAGCTGCTCAAAAGGAGAGACAAGTTGCTTGCATATGCATAGTCCTGAATGACCTGTCTTATGTGAACTTCAGGATGCTTCATAAATATCTAAACTATCTAAAACCAAATATTATTTAAACCATCTGAGAAGTAACCACATCTCCAAGCATCAGAGCTCCAGTTCACAGGCATCAAGGTGATGAAATGGGCACTGACATCCTCCGTCCACTTGCTGATAGATGCAGCGTGCAGCACCTTCAGCAAGGAAAGATGAACAAGATCTGAAGCAACTTCTGGACCACCACAGTTTCTGCCCCATATTTCAAAGTAAATTGAAATTGCACCACCAGACAATTTCAGGCAGGACATCATGGTCAATCACTGATGTTTCGATTCACCAAGTGCAGGTGAAAACATGACTACCTCACAGCAAGAGGTTTTCTGAATGCACGTGGAAGGAACGTGGTTTTGAAGCTAAGGATTAAACACATCAAGTCGAATTCCATAGGAACCCCAATTATGAATCACAGCTCTCCTTTGGACTACAGAGTATTCTCAACATCTAACTCCCCTGTGTGCACACATGCCTTTTTCTGTGCTTATCGCTGTACTATTACTGCTTTTGTCTTATGTTTTAACAGGAATCACAGGCTTAATTAGCATTTTCTATTCTATTCTTCTAGTTGTGATTTTTTAAAGTTTCATTCCACTCATTTTTTTCTTCCCCAAAATATTGTTGTAGCCTGGAGAAAGCCTCTGGTGAGTTTACACAATGTCAAGATGGGCCTAGCTTTGAACCCAGGGTGGAGAAACTTTTGATATATTTCCAGACCATATAATTTTCTAGTCAGGTCTCTTGAGTTTCTGAAAAAAACAACTTTCCCAGGCCCTGCACATCTGTGAGATGTACAAGAGGAAAGCACCCAGTCTTTCTGAGAGGTAAGGTGCTGATTACACAACTTTCAGCACATCCTGACAGCTGATTCCAAAAACTAATATTGCTTTTGGCATCATGCAGAGTTCTTCACGCAGCCTTCTGAGGAGAAAGCAAGCACAGAAAGGTGAAAGTATTTTAATATAGTTTGCAAAGAAGAGAAGTGCAGAGTTGAGAAATGAGACCAAACAACCCAAGATCTAACTCAGAGTTAACCAAACCTTGGCCACATCATTCACTACATTCTATTTCTGTCCTCTCCATTCATCAGTGCATCAAATGTCACTCAGCAAACCAGTATTAAACTGAAATATTTACTCTTTATTCTCTAGCTAGTACTCACTGAGAAGGATGGATATGCTTTGGAGCTGTGCTATAAACTGCTGCTACCAGAGAAAAAAAAATGCTCAGATGCAAAAGGCTCAGATATTTCAAAACTGCTCCTCAGACAAAACTTCTTCGTGCCAAACAGATGCCATGAATGGTTCTAGACACATTTGGGAGGTAGGACAACAGCTTGTCTTTCTACAGTGTGAATAACTGAGACTGTAATTTGTATAGCTGATCAAAAATGACTAAAACTTCGTTGCACTTCTTAGAGTGACTCAGTTGTTAAAATAAAAGGTGTTGGTTAGACACCAAAGTGTGCTGAACAAACAAAACCTTTTTATCACAGAAGCCAACCATTTCCATATGTACATACATATAATAAATAGAAAGGAGACAGGGTAACGCAATTTTCCCCTCAAAGCTGAAAATGACTTCTTTTTTTTTTTTAAACTGGTAAGTTTAAAAACTGCCTGACTACATTTGGAAATCACTCTGGCTTGCCCTAAAATACAATATAATAAAAGGAATTCTCTCCACATTTTTCATATTCAAGCCATCCCAAACCAATTTACCAAGGAAGCTGACATAGCAGTGGCTGTATACAAAGGTACAGCTTCCCGAACATCAATTTTGTTTGAGGTAAAACGGACTGTGAGCACAGATGGGGTGGGAGATGTCCGTACAGATGCTGGTTCCCCCAGAAAACAGCATCCATACGTGGTGCTTCCCTACAGCCCACTCCCACCTCACTCCCACCTACATCTAAACGTTCAAAAGACGTTTAGATGTAGAGCTTAGGGATATGGTTTAGTGGAGGGCTGTTAGCGTTAGGTTGGAGGTTGGACTCGATGACCTTGAGGTCTCTTCCAACCTAGAAATTCTGTGATTCTGTGATTCATCCCAGTCCTCACATGGGATGGGATCACCGCTCTTCCCTCTCCACACCTCCTCCTCCCGCCTTTTGACAGAGAAGGGTTTTAAAATTAAAAAAGCCAAGTTGCCTGGATGTCTGAGAGACCTGAAAATGCATGGCCAGCAGCCACCCTGAACTTACTGCGCTGGCAACACTCCCAGACTAGCGTGATTTCGTTAGCAGTACGTTAGCAATATCGGAGAGTCCTAGAAGTGAACTAAGATCTCTCTCTGCCAGGTGCTGCACAAACACCATAAACTTATAGTTTACTGAAAAAGCAATCAATGGACACTCCCTTCCTCCAGAGCAAAAGAAATAAAAACAAATAAGTGAGACAGATAAATAGAAGTCAGAAGAGGAATTAGTGTCTATCCTGGAAAGTATTTCAGAAAAAGGGTGAGCCTCTAAAAATGATAGCTTGGGAGAGAAACACGTTTGCCAGGAATCTGAGACTATACTCCCACCAGATTTAAGATGTTTTAACAAAGTACAGTTCATTTCTTCTGTCCTGAAAGAACGTTTAAGCATTGTTTTAAACAGCGGGATTTTTTCTCAGCATTCAGCACATGCCTGTTTTCATCCTTGGCTTTGGAAAAAGAGGCTCCACCCTTAAAGGAAAAGAAAAGAAACACACAATGCTGCCAGTTTCATTTCTGGGATGAACGAGGATTTGCGATTGCAAGCAGATCCTCCAGTTCAGCATTTAGCCTTTGCACACAGAGACCACAAAACATTTTCCTCACAGGAGTACTGGTGGAAGAACAGAGGTGGACTTTATCAAAGTCAACCTTCTGGCAACACAGTGCTGGGAACATTAACTGTTCTGCTGGTTTCCTACATGTTTATCCAGTATTTAAGATAGCATGGAGAGGACAGAGCTCATAGTCTTATGTTATGCCTGTGAGGAGGCTCAACAGAAAACTCAGGTGAGGCCAGGCATAACTCGGGAACTGCACCTTTTACTCAGGAAGATTCACTGAATGGTTTCTCAGGTCTGCATTTGTTCAAAAACTAGACAACCATGAAAGTAAGGAACTTCTCTTTTCATAGCTATTACTTTTCAGATGAAGAAAGAAGATGTTGAAAAAATGGGGTTTCAAGAATGGAACATGGTAAACGCAATGAACAGGTCAAAATCAAGATACATACTGAGCAGCTATCAATCAGTAGTAGAAACAGATTATAGAGTTTATTTAACTTTGTTTTCCTGCATACTTTGCTATCTGAGCCATATATTGGCTGGGATAGTTTTTTCCAGGCCTTTTCTGAGCAGATTACTCACAAGATGGTGCTCCTTGACACACTAAGACCACTCTCCCAGGAGCCTTTTTACAGCAGCAATGCCTTCGGAAGCATACATGACTGGAAAGCAAATTTGCTTACAAGGTTTTGGCATGCTTGCCAGGGAGCTAGAGGACTCCTGTGCTTTTGATGTCCACAATACACAGTGAAATAGAGGAGGTGTGTTCTCTAAGTACTATCCCAAACCAAGGTCGGGTGGGAGAAGCACATGCCCCGTACAGAAGCAGAAGTACTGCTGACTTTTGACGCAGATCCATCACTTCTGCCTCTTAGACTTTTCCAGAAATCTCTCCCAAAACAATTTGTTTTTCTTTCCTTTGTGTGACATGGGGCTTGGCAGGACCAAATCCAACAGAAAGCAAAAAGTGTGATTAGTTTGATTTCTTCTTACTGCCAGAGAATCATACAAAAACTACCTGTTTTTTTTTTGTTGTTGTTGTTGTTTTTTTCCTGAAGGAAAAGATTAGATGGCACCAAGTTGAGAAAAACATTACATTTTCATGCAACTGATCACGGTTTCTTATGACATTAAGTATTCAGGCTGTTCCAAACTGACTCTCACAGTAACATTTGTAAATTGTATTAATCACAATTTTAAAATGCATCTATCTACAGATCCCAACCAATTGCTTACTCCAGAGATCACTAAGCTAAAAAACATTAACAACAAAACCCACAACCTTTTTTCCCCCAAAAAGAAATGCTTTGTATCCAAAATATGTAATTAAAAATGCATTCAAGCATTAAAAATATTTTAAATGATAATATCCTCCTGTCAGCAACTCTTAGGACCTAAAGCATATATTTTGGTAAGGTTGGATGTGCTAATATAAGGATTTTTATTCCAGGTGTATTTTTATTTTTATTCCCTGGCATTGCCATTTGCACTAGAATCAATAAATCTAGCGTGCTGTGTTTCTTATATCCCCAAAATTCAGTATTGTACTCTTGAGGTTCAACATGTTAAATACATCAGCACAGCACAGAGAACATTTTTGAATCTGCTACCTGTTTATGAATGAGGTCTTGCACCTGTAGTCATAAGGCAGTGCCACTGAAAGCTTTCAGAAGCTTGATGCCAGCACAATTAGGTGGCTATCTAGGCTGCATCAAAATACAGGCGAAAAAGAGAGATTTGCAGGGATGCAGACTAGCATTTGCCTTGTGCACTGATCCTGTTTATGTAGCAGTGTGCCAGCAGCATTCAGCTGACCTTCAACACATCAGGAGACTGCCTGATGAGGTGGCACTTATGAGGTCCAATTAATTCTGCCCATGTCTCGAACCTCATCTCACTTACACGTCAGTATCCGCAAGAGACGCAATAATGAGGGTGGAAAGGAAAGGGCTCTGCAGTGCTGTCTTAGACTTGGGCCATCTCCCAGCACTTTAAGGAGTGTCCCTAGCTGAGATTTCTAGAGGGAAATCGGTCTGAAGCAAGTGCGTGGTTGCTATGAGAGTTAGTGCTAATATCAGTTGTTTTGCTCACTGCCACAGGCTGAGAAGAATGAGGTAAATGACTCAGCTTTCTCCACATGAACATAAGGGCATTTCAAAGGTACCTTGCGACACAAGATGCTTAACATCACTACCCCGAGAATCTCCATCGTCAATAAATTGAGATTCTTCGCAAACACTTTAAACTCCAAGGACATTTACATAATGAATATAATTAGACCCACTTCAAAGATGGCAGCTGAAGAAGGGAACAACTGGCAAAAGACCACACACATGGGTTGTGTGACAGCACGACACAAAATCATAGACAATTACTTAAAGCTTAAGACTCATGAATTTAAAACTGAATTTCCACCACCTCCTGTACTGGAAGCTGTGTATAAGAGTACCACTAAAATTAAAATCATCCAAAAATCTTATGATTAAATTTCAAATGGATCCTTTAAGAAAATACACGAGCAAATAACGAGATCTGCAATAACGCAGAGAAAATTAATTACCTAGGCAGACTCCTTTTCAAGTTCATGACTCATGCTAGAATATAAATGTCTGCATGAAGCCAGCTCTTAATGCTAATTTTGTTGCTGTAAGAAAATTGTAACCTTCTCTGTAAAAAATGAGTACATACCTTGCTATTGATTTTTCAAGAGTCTGACTTGAAGAATGCTGTACTGTAACTGCAGATTTGCACTAACACCCTAAAACGCTTTGCTAAATTTTGTTCTTTCCGGGCACAGATACCAAAGCCTCCTAACCACATCACATTCAGCCTCAGCTGCACAGAAGCTGTGGTCACATTCACTTCATTTGTTCCTTTCCGTTGAGTACAGAAATGGCAAGCGTATCATTTAATAGGTCAAAAATCCCATTCCATATAATGACAATACCATGGTACAGAGAGTACAAAGAGTAGGAGTATGAAGAAAAGGTGCATTTTGTTAAAACTAGTCTGTGACTCAAAACATGCTCCCTCTTCCATTCCCCTGTCAGGAGCTGATCTGTTTATCAGACAGGGCTGGCACCGGGTCACAGCACCACAGCTCAAGCTGGGCTTCTTTCTAGAAGAGCCACCCCTGTCTGCCTCCAGGAGAATGACTCTCATAACAATAGCATCTTGCCAGAGTTAATTTAGACTCATGAGCTACCAGCTGTAGGTATCTGCTTTTTATACAGGAATTCCTGAAGGGCCCCTAGCTTTTGTTAGCGGGATGCAGGCATCCCATCCCTGGCACTGGGAAGGATGCCTGCAGCACGCTGACACCAGAGGTGTCACCAGAATGTGGCAGGCCCTCTACACACACACCTGCACCCCACCACTGCTGAAAGGGGCCCAAAGCACCATGTCTGACGAGGCACTAAACACAGCAAATATTTTCAGCTGGCAGGCTGAGAGCTGGTCAAGTGTCCTGGCAGCCCCTTGCATGCCACAAGCATCTCCCTCCAGGGCTGCCTTCCCGCTATGAAAAGCAAAAATGGAGCAGTAAAAAGGAAGGGGTGGGGAAAAATGCCTCCTCCCCATCACCCTTTCTCCTCACCTCACTAGTCCCGTGTTCACCAGTCACAGGAGCTGGGAGAAACTGAAGTAGTATAGATAACTTGTCCTGTTCCATTCCATCATTTGCCTTTTTTTTTTTTTTCCTCACTTCTGTATGTGTCAACATGGAAGAGGAGGAATGAAGACAAGGAGCAAAGGATCAAACTATGTAGGAGGCCAAGGGATTCCTCTCCATCTACCTCCCTCACCCGTGAGCTGCTGCACAACACAGTGTTTGCACACAAACCAGGGCAGATCCAAGCAGGTACATTTATATGATGCAATGGCAGATGGTGTAGAAATCCTAGCCTGCACTGTCAAGGCAGCCCAGCCTTATCCCAAAGCACCATACCCAAGCTGCATCTGCAGGTAACATGGGAAACATCATCTCTGCTCCCCATTTCCTAGATGATACAAACACAGCACCTACATCCTTGTTCAGATGGCTGTGACATAAAGAGGAGGGAGAACTCAGGGGTGTTAAAGATAATTAGAGAATGTATTTTTTTACATAAAAATGATATATGTGGCTTTTTTTTTTTAAGCAAACTTTAAAGGTGAAATGTTTAGGTAGCAAACTCATGAAAAGTGAAACAGAACATGATCAGTGTTGCACTAGATTTATTTTATGGCTTTGTTATTATTTTTCACACATACCCCTGACATAGATTTATGCACACATGGAACAATCAGTCAACGGGGCAAATATCAGCATTTCTAGCTACAGTAGAACAAAACAATTTGCTGGATGTTCCTATGTTTCTGCAACAAATCAGTAATAGATATTTAAATTGTTGTTTAGACTTCAAAGCTAAGATGAATGAGGACATTCTCATTTCTCTCCTGCTGCTGTGCTTTCAGGCTGTGCCTTTTAATAATACCTGGCATGTACAATTCACATTGCACAGAATAATTTATACTTAAAAGCTACAGATCTTATTTTCGGAGAGGCACGACAGCCATCTCCATACAATATGTTATGTTGATTTGGCTTGTTCATCTTAATTGCAGCAATTGAAAGGCATCCAGGCAGTCTGTTATGTGGCTTGAATACCTCCTCCATCATTGCATCCGGACAATACGGCACTTGTTTGCGCTAACCACTTGGTGTGCCAGGGGAGATCGATGTTACTGTGTGCTCCTGCTTAGGAACCTGTCCCATGCTAGACACCTTCCAGAAACCAGGGACTCGCAATCAGACTCACATGCTCTGGTGAACCCTTTTTTGGTGTCCATTAATTTCTTCAGCGTCATTTCCCAGATACACAGAATTCTGGTCTTTAGCTCAAGACTATTTAATGTTGTATTAAAATTTGTGGGAAGCTGGAGACAGTAGAGTCGGAGTACATGTGAGAGGTTTGTTGTGGCAATGATCTGTAAAAATGTTATGGATATATTTACTCAACTAAAAAATTCTTTGCTAGATATACAACTGTGTACGTGATTGATTTATTATTTGCTGCTCTGTTCAAGCTGAAACTATTTTAGAGGATTTATTCTGTGTAATTAAAGGGGTAAGGGAGTATTCAGATTTATTTTTTTTATTATTTTTTTTTTTACACATAACAGGGATCTGTTTTTTAAATACCTGAGGCAATATTTGCATTTGTAAAACAGCACAAACACAAGAGCATAAATCAACAATAGCACTGCAAGTACATTGTCAAGGACACAGACCTTAAGAAGGCCATTTAGCTTGTGCAACCTAGGCTACGCTTGAAGATTTACAATTGTGGAGAAAGGTTGTATCATTTGCCTCTTAAGCAATGCAAAACCAAACCAAACTAAACCAAAACAGTTATTAATTTGTGTTTCTGGAATGTGTAATGAAAACAAGATGTCTGCAAGTCCCACAGGCATTCCATAATGCCCCCACTTTGCTATTTTCATCACGCTGACTCCCAACAGTATATACCAAAACCTTCTCTCCGCAGGGCCACCTGCAATAAAGCTTTGGGACCCTCTCTTTGACAGGGAGCAGGACCATGCTTCTTGCCCAGCAGGAGATTTACAGCAGAAGAGCCTCTGGAAAGGCCTCGCTCCCAGCTCAGGAATGCTGCTCAAGCCGCTGCCACTCAGGTGTTGTTAAACAGCAGCACCAGAGCAAGCATCTGCAAATTTATTTAACCACTGGCACCAAGCAGGCCTATTCTGAAGAGAACACATGAATTACAGTCATGCCCAAAGGTTTCTTCCAGATCTCCTGTGTAAGTTGATTTACTCTGACAGAAAGGGGGAAACAAGCTAGGGAGCTGGAGAAATGAGTGGGACAAAATTCCTTGGTGCAACTGATGGCTGTTTTCGCCTGATCTTCATGTGATAAAACTGAGCTTGTGACTCATCACATTAAATTACATTTCTAAACTGACCGGGTAGAGTAGAGAGGAGCAAAAATACAACTCAGAAACTAAAAGCTCTGGTTTTCAGCACCAGGTGGACACTGTTAGGGACCAGGAGAGGAAACAACAGCTGTGAAGGCATCTCGGCTTAGCTAACCCCATACTTTATTTGGCTAACAACATACCCCTTTCTAAAAGCTTTGAATTCCTGCTGAAATAAAAAGCTTGGCAAATAAATATTCTGATTTGTAGAGGTGGCAGATAGTTAAATAAAGATTATTTAGCTCTTCACTTCTATTAGGCATTCATATATGCTTAGCTGAACTCTGTCATACTAGCTTTAACAGCATATTTAAAAAAAAATTCAGGTCAGAAATAGCACTGCTGTTATAACATCAGGGAATAACAAATGAGGGAATTAAGAAGGCATATCTACAGAATAAATATATGTTCTCATTTTTCAGCTGGTTAATGCGTTTGGAGGTTTGTTGTGCTTTCTGGTGGGACAGCATAAGAGTAAATCAACACTCAGCTTTCAAATGAGAATTTTGAAAGCATCCCAAGTTCTGCTCAAGAACTATGTCTGGCCTCTCTAACAACAATTTCTTACTCTTGTGATCTCTTACTGAAACACTGGGTTACTTTTGATGTCAATGTGGTAGCAAAAATGGGTCTCACTTCCACATTTTCCGTGCTCAAGCATACCAGAAAAAGGACGTTTTAAATTCTTTTTTGTTGTTGTTGTTGTTGTTTTGTAGTGGCTTCCAAAACTCCATGGATTATTTTATTTTTTCTCTCTCTTAAATGACAGTTGTAAGAATACAAACTTTGGGCTTCATGCATAGAAGGAAAACCCAGACACCCACCTTCAGAAGAAGGTCCAGACATGATTTCCTTCCCTTCACTGTTTTCTCACAGCTAATTGATAAAACAAGCTCTTAAACATGAATTTAGTAACAACCATGTAACTAACCTATCCCAGTCATTACACTTACAATTATGCTAATACTATGCTCTTTCACTAAATGTTTCCATTGTCCTTGTTAAAAATAAATGAATAAATAAAAATCTTCAAGTGCAAAGAGATTAGTCTTTGTTATTGTTATTATTGCTATTATTATTATTTCTATATATTCAAATTACTCCGTTTTCTTAACTGCTCTTCACAGATGGCTTTCTTCTGGTATAGTCTAAAGGAAGCTGACGAGTATCAATCCACTGCATTGCAATCCACTGCAGGTACACCACATCTGCACTCACTTCTTTTGTTGTTGTTAGAAACATTACTACCCAATTTGCTTGCATACAGCCCATGATTTATCTGTAAAAATAGCCCCCAGAAATTAGCAGTAATGTTCGTTTTATGTATGTGAGTAGATATGACATCAACCCTCAAACCCCTCTCCTCCTGTAATCCCTTTGTTTTCATCTTCCACATGGTTACTATCCTAAAGTACCACCTGAAGAATTCAACTAAGATACCTGGTGTACACACAGTCAGGGTTATTCCCTACTGCAAAAATCCGGTAGTCCAAGTGAATGACATAGACTGAAGAAATAACCACAGGTTTTTCTGCCAGATACTCAGATCCTCATTTTACTTTGAGGTTGGTGGAATGGAATAAATATTATTTAAGACAATCATTCATAAACACTCATTTTATAAAAGCTCTCTTCTGGTAAGGAAAAATCTTTCTGAATGAAAGAAGGGATGTGATTAAAAAAAAAAAAAAAAAAAAGAGGAAAAGAAAGGAAGCAGTGCTTCCTTCAGAAAAGTAGGTCAACCCCATGCCTGGTGTTTGTGTGTGGAGATATTTGTGTCTAAGATATTATAAGCCTTACATATCTTCAATATCTTTCCTTGTAACAGCCCTGAGCCTTTCACTAGCAGAGATTTGGCACATGTTGAAGATAGGCAAACACGAATACTTTCATTTTATACTCATGCACAGGGATGTTAAATGGGGATCTTGGCCATAAAGCCACCTATGGCTTAGCTGGAAGGAAAATCCCCAGTAATATTTGGTTTACCACTCTATCCAATCACCAGTCCACAAGTTCCCCTGAGGTCAGTACATTTCAATCCCTAACTTATTATTTCTCATTCTGTGTTCCTGATATTATCTTAACGTTCTTGGCATATGTTAATAACCCCCAGAGGGCACATAAACCGTTCTGATGGTCTCAAACTAATAAAAGAAAGGTTCTTATCAGGCATGCAGGAGATTCCTAGGAAACCCATTAGTGGTTACAGTGATTCACTCAGTTTTGCATTGAACTGTATTTGCTATGCCATCATTGCTCATTGCATATTAACAAATGTCACATCTGTTAAATCCTCAGAAAATGGTAATTTTCCCTAGATTACTACCCTGTTTGACAAGCATTACTTGAAGCATATGCATTGTGGAATGCAGCATAGAAATGTATATGTTGTATTCAGCAGATGCAGCACCGGGGCAATCTCCACCTTGCTCTTTTTATCACAGAGGCAAAATACTGACCTAAACAGACCTGGATATTTGTGTATTTGTATTGAATTCGTGATTACGAAAGAGCTGAATGCTATGGCTTTTGTGGTTTCCAAACCCTCATAGCTGTTGTCATCTCAGCGCACACTGTGAGTCAAAAGGATGGGTTTATATACGTAAGTATGTACGTATGGATATTCTTGGAAAGGTATCACTGCATAACCTAAGCCTTGGGCTAACAAAAGGTGATGGATATGAAGTACACAAATGACAGGTTTTATACATTCGTGGGGCTTTCTGACAGTCTAATTCTTAGCAGCTATCCATGGCGTATCTGTCACTTTCCACAGTATCAACAGTCTTGAGGACACTGGGAAAGCAGTTGCTATTTTTAAAGTATAACCAAATTGCATTGGATAAACACGCATGTATTAATTTTACCAATGCTGGCATAATCCCAACATCTGTGTCTTTGGGCAGGTCAGTACATAGTGAATAAGAAGAGAAGCCTCTGAGCTGTCAGGGCGGCTGTGGACAAAGACAGGACGAAACTGATGATGTTTAAGTTGAGGCTTCCTACCAGCACAGCCACTTCAAAGCTGGAGGCTCAGGAGTCAGGGGCCCCCAGAAAGGAGGAGCAAAACAACGCCAGTGACTAGGCAGCCGGCAGAGGCTCGTAAAGCCACAGCCCTGGTGACTGACAGCAAAAATGAAGAAAAAAGTCTGGAGGAGTAGACAAGGGGGCCCTTGGAATTACAAACAACAAAGATAAATAGTTTCTTTGATACACTTGCCAATTTTTTGATGAAATAAATGAAAGGGAAACTGCCCTAGGATCTTGATTCTGATCACCAGTATTTTCTACATTTTAGTAGGTTTTGCTCTTCCTTCATGTTCAATATAGCAATTTATAGAAACAGCAGTGTTTGAGAATAAAAGGCAAGCAATTCTTTGTTATTTAAAAAAAAAAAAAAAAAAGTTGCTTATTTCAGAAAGCAGCAGACTCAACTCTAACATGAGTAAATGCTAGTTTAAGTAGAAGTATATTTTTTTAATATACTAAAACTATAATTAGTCAATTATAAGCAATCAAGTGAAAGCTGTTTAACAGCTACTGGCCACAGCTACTAGCTACTGTACCTCAGTCGGAAATCACCACCCCCTCAGCGGGGCGATTTAAGCAACTCCATTTTATCACAGTGAAGTATAAGTGCTTGCATATTCAATTACTCAACTGAGAAATCAGTAGCTTCCAGTAGCAGGGAAGTAACTTCATTACAGCTCCAAATGGGTCTGGAAAGGGCATATCTGACTGTGCCCACCAATTTGAGCTGTTCTTTCTCCAAAGGTGACTGTCAGAGTTTCCAGTTCATACTGCTGCTAATACCCCTCTCCGGGCTGCCAAGATAGCATGCTTTTAAAGTGCTGTTCTCCTCTGAAAAATAATTTTAATTAAAATGGTATCCAGGGGCCCCATATTCTTTGTTTCTCACTAATTATCATAGCACATTTGTTCAGTTTCCAAGCTAATGGGTGCTTTCGTTAACTGCCAGCTCCCAAATTAAACCTGGGATTGGAAACTATAGGCTTTTTTCTTCTCAAGCCATGTTTTGCTGCCACTCCATCTTCTGGGGCTGCATATTCCCTGAAAGGAGAGCATCCTCCAATATCTCTGCACTTAAAACTCAGAGCTGAGCTCTGCTGAGCGTGCCTGACAGTGCAGCACACATCCCGGTGGCTCTGCTGGGTCCATGGACAAAGAGATGTAACAGCAGCAAGGACGTGCTTTGGAGCTTAAAGCAGGCAAGAGGTAATCATTGCAAAATTGCCACGAGTAAGCACAACACACAGAAAGCAGAACTGCTAAGCAGGAAAACATAATTTGTACACAGCTACCTTTCCAAAGCAAGCAGTGCTTAGAGATGCAGTGGAAAAAAGTTTCCAGAGCAGTGGTTTTTGCTGAGCAGCTCACCATGTTGCCTTCTTGTTCCACTAGCTCTCCTGCAGTGGTTTCCAAATTCACACTGACTAAACAAAAATTGGAAACCTAACAAAACGAAAAGGAGGATTTCTAATACTGCACAGTCTTGGGATCCGGACTACATACTTGGCCTGTCATATGAAGCTTTTGCTCAGTACACTTGATTCCTCGGGAGGAGATTTGTGCTGGTTACTTCAACAAACACATACCACTTTCAATTGCTTCATAAATACAGGCTAACATTAGCTAAAGTTATACCTGTAAAGCACATCAATCAGATCACAGTGAATCAGTCAGATCAGTGAATCTTCCACAGAAAGTCCTACACAGAGGTTAAGTAGATTTAACTTCGCCCCCTAGGAACAGTCAGAGGGCACAGAGATTTTTCCAATCTTTTCAAAACACGACTTTGATCCACATTCAGCCAACAACCAGCAGAGAGAATTTAACTAAAACATTTCAGACCCTGCCAATAATGTTCTGTTCCCCCTGCCTAGTGACTCTGACCTAGAGGAGCAGGTGCAGGGGTGCACAGAAGGTAACCTGGGGACAGGCTGTGTCTATCCCAGTGACATCCACATGCACAGAAAGAAAAGGCCTTGCACAAAGTGAGAGGATTTACAGTGAATTTCTCCAAAGATCACAGCGTAACCACAGTTTGTTAAGGATATTGTACAAGTTTACAGTTGACCATTGTGTCATATTTTGTTGCTCTTTAAAAAGAAATCCAAAAGTATCTGCTAATAAACACAGCTGAAAGCAAGCCCAGGAGCAGCCTCAGCAACTTAATGCCCAGTGGAAAGTCCAAATGAGTTCCTGACATCACTGTGTGGGCTCACAGAGGGACCTGGCCCCCAAAGGTGAACTGCTATTCACAGGATGCAATGGATGAAGTGGTGTGAAACTGGGTCCTTGTGATCAGAGGCAGGAGAGGACTAAATCGGGATGCTGAGGAGAAAGGGGTCAGAGGAACCAGCACCTGTGCTTTCACAGAGGACACGACTCTCTCTCTTCAGGGAAAGTGATAGCTTTATCATTAGCAAATTGAAATAGCTCTTTGCTCTCTAAACATTGCAGTTAGCTATCAGTCTGACATTTCCATAGCGATAACACAGTCATAATTGTCTCAAAAACACTGTGCACTCAGTGCTTAGGAAAAAAATACTGAAAGCACTCACACAGCACACCACTGCTCCAAACTACAATTGGAAAGATACAATCTGAGGCCTGACCTGCAAGCTCTGTTTCTGGACAGATGTGGCTGTTTCTAGAACTTAGATATTCGTGCAATCCCACCAGCTGTGGCAACACTCAAAATACATTTTCTAAATCTGTAATGTCCAGTAAAAACAGGTACCGGGGGAACCAGGCATAAGGCTGCGAGTGCATTTCAAGAGGACTCTCTGGATTTGGCTGTGGGCAGTAACATCATCAGCTGCCCAGCTTCAGAGTGCTTAGTTTTAAAACCACACTGTGACTTTGGCCTAGGCTTTTTCAGTGCAATTCCGTGTTGCACCATAAAATGTATTTCTACAAACAGACATCAACCACTTGACCAAGAGAAAATAATAAATACTGCAGAACGACCCAAAGCTGCCACCAGAGGAAGGAGGTTAAATGGTCAAGGATGACTTGAAATTACCTCTGTGCTTCCTGGGGACCTGTGTATAAGTTACAGTACCCAGCATGTTTCTCCAGAGCTGCATCCCAGGATGGACGCGCACTGCAAATGTGTTATTTCCTGATTGAAAAAAAGCTTTATTATAATACCAACATGCACTTTGGTGTAGTGCATTTGAGACTAAGAATCAGAAATGTTTTCACTATATATGTTTCACACACACACAAAAAAAAAAAAAAAAAAAAATTAATAATTCTTCTAATCATTTAATTAACTACCAGTTTTGTTTTTACCTTAAGAAAAATATTTTTTCCGTTTAACCCCTTTGATGTAAAGTCATGAGATATTTCTACCCATTAGTCTACAATTTTTGGCCTGTTAACATGACTAAAATATGCAAGCAATACTTGACTCCCTAAACCCACTGAAGTAAGAGACATTACAAATGTTTCCATTATGTTTGTGATGCTATTTCTTGAGCAAGAAACCCCCACTCTATTTTCAGGTGTCCTGTTAGGCTGCTTCTCATAAAAAATGTGTATGAAACCTGTCAGAGCCCTACCCCTAATTAGGGATAATGATTTCGCTTCCTTTTCTATAAAACAAGGTAAATAATATCTGGACCTCATTAAGGCACTATTAGTCCTACCATTTCAAAGAATATTTAATTGGTATTTCTAGGTATTACTAAAAATTATGTAAATTATGTATACATAATTACAAATAGAGAACCATTAAATGACCAAACTTTTACCCTTTAAGCAGCTTCTATCATGGTTTTCGCTTCCCTCTTTCAAGCAAATAGTGCCCTTGAGGCCACTGAGTGGGGTGACAGACCAGAGCTGCAGATATAAGACACCCACACAGTGGAGACAAAAGACAGTGAGTACCTCCACAGAGCTACTGATGACTCATGGAGGTGGGGTAGGATGGAGAGAGGGAAGCCCACAAGACCTGTCAGCTTACAAACAACATATCCAAAAGCAGAGGATGGTCACAAATGTAGAGGACCCAAGACAGGTGATGAGGATTTACCTATATCCCTTAACATTCGTAATCCTCGCCAGATCACTTGGACTGGTAACTGAGTGCCAAAACAAAAAAAAAAACCACTAGCAGGCATGGTTTTCTTGCTTGTGAGTATGTGGGTATGACAGTTTTGTTTTACACTACAATTACTTTCCCCTCTGACATAGCTCCACTGCATTAACTAGGCTTTGTTTCATTGGGCATCATCCAGATGTTGTTCTCCAGGTATAAGGTACACGTGTAGCTGTTATATATGCTAAAAGAAATGCAGATTAGTTTTGTGCACTATGAATAAGCTCTCCAGATGCCACACTGTGTATAAGGGAACCCTTTTTTGAGGAAAAAGAATCAGTTTCATGTCATGTTTCACAGACCCTCTAGTCATGCAACAGCATCTGGAGAAGTGCAACCATGTCCTATGTCCCATAACACATAAGAAATTACCAAAACCAGCTGTGGTCACCAGACTATGAAGAACTCAGGAGACCTGTGTGTCATAGCAAGGAGACCTGGGCAGGCCACCTGGATGCACACATCTTCATGCCTCAATGCTAGATGGACTACCTGGATCTTGGTGTTAGTGAGTGTGACAGGGAGAGTAAGTGAAACTGGATTCATTTTGAAATAAGCAAGGCCCCTAAGGTGTTTCATTGAGTTTTGCTATATTGTTCGTTCAATGCTGCAACATTATTTCATACAGAGGTGCTCTGGGGTAAAGTATTGTATAGGATCTTGGTGTCATTGTTAGAATTGCAATAACTGTATATGTTTTTTGTTGTTGTTGTTGTTGTTTTTGTTTTTTTTTCTCTGAGCTGCATTGGATTACAAAATTAAATGTGTGAATTGGAAAGGAAAATGCTGTACCTAATTACCTAGACTCTATAGCCCATTTCCATACTAACCTGTTAAGTCAAACAATAAAATAAGAAAGAAGACTGGGCACACAACACATGTATGCAGTGTTAACATAAATTATAATTAAAAAAATGGAAGCAATATTCCATCTAATGCTTTAGGGTTAGCGCCAAGATCTGTCACTGGCCATATGGGTACAGTACAAAGCATTAACCCACACCTGCCTGCCAAGAGGTCTGACAGCACCATAGGGTCTCTCTGTGCTGCTGGATAGATCTGGTCTAATCCTGTGTTCCTGTGTTTCTCCTCACAGTAAGCCAGTCATGGATCCCCAAACTCCCTGTAATCTTCCTTTAATCTTCTTCCCCTTCAAGCAGATCTTGAACATAAAGCTGTCAGAGCAGGAATGAAGAGTGACAGCTGCCGTGATGTTTCAGGCACCTATCTGCATGCAGAATAAACTTCATACTTGGTGGCTTTGTGAAGCTGTAACAACAACTTCAGGGCTGTTTCTTACAATGCATGCCTTTTTTTTTTTTTTTAAATAAGCATTAATTAATCATTCATATACCAGCAGCACAGAGCACTGCTGAGCAGCACCAAGGCCATGGTGTACTGGGTCCTACACAGTTCTGTTGCAACAGAGTCTCTCTGCCTATCCCACAGCAAGTAAGTCCATTTCTACAGCCAGATGATTCCAGTTATTCCAAGAGAGCATTACAAACTGTCGATTATCAGAAGGGCTTACAAGCTACAGAGGAAAAACTGAGAAATTCAGAGCAACTTAATGAAGTTACAAGCTATAAAACAGCTGTTAAGGTTGCATGGCAAAGCTCAGTCAGCCTCATCAGAGCCTTTCTTTCTTTGCTTTGAGCAGAGATACATTCACACCTATGCTCATGGGAGCATTTGAAGCAAAATCCTTCATTGCTAATAACCCACTAATCACTAGGATTGCTACATCATGTGCACATACACAAAAAACACCACAGCAGTGCTGATGTCAGTGATGACTGCTAAAATGCTGAAATTAAAGTCATCTTAGCTTATATTTCCCCTTCTGCGTACACTTTGCTGCTGTTTCATTTACTTAACACATCAGAGGGGGGAATGAGTAAGATCACTGTTCCTTAATAGCCCAGATGAAGGGGCAACAGTAATGATTATTATGCACCTGGAAGTGCATGCCAAACCTGACTGATGACTGCTTTAGTAACAGACTGGATACAACATTTTGGTTTTACCTTGATAATGCAACTTATCCAATATAACAACCACGTGGTGAAGTTCCTGAGAATGTTTTAAGAGTTTCCAAGAACATCTCACTGCAAAACACAGTCCTACCCAAAATTAGTCCACTGCTACCACAAAACAATCATAAAGAAAGTTATTGCCCAATCCAGGATTTTCTAGATCTATGTGTATACTCACTGCTTAGAGCAGATGCATTTCCTGTAAGCATCAGACCCACTGGGCCTATGTGGCCTTGCCCAGCAAGTTCTGGAGTAGTAGATCTAAAAACTTTGTAAAGCCACCAGTATATGAAGCTGTCAGTGAGTCACTGAATAAAGTGTATACATGGAGTTTATCTTCATCTCCCCACAACTGTGGTGCAGTCACAAAGGCTCAAGGGAAGCAATAGATTTAACTGAATAGGGTGCTACACAATCATGTGACAGTTCAGTTCAGGCTGTGACACACTTTAAAGAATTACAAATAAATGAATAAATAAAATCCACAACTGTTACTCTAACAAAATTCCCAGGCAAGAAACAGTACACAGCTACAGAAAACTAGAAGTAGAACGATCTTGAGCATCAGTAGGAATGTCTGAATTAGGCCTTGCTCAGGTCTGCAGGTAGCCACAGTAACACAAGAAACAAAACAGCTTGAAAATCAATGTGTTTTTTTTTTTTTTTTTTTTTTTTTGTGTGTGTGTGTGTGGTGGTTTTTTTTTGTTGTTTGTTTGTTTGTTTGTTTAAATGCCATCCCATAAGAAATTATCTTAAATATAGACTTCTAACAAAAATTACCAAATTTGTCAACATGATAGTTCTTCCTTTCCGCAGGCAACTTAATTTGAAAATTCATTAATTTAGAGTTCCAAATCAATTACAAAAAAGAGAAATAATTGTCCATTTAATTAAACCACTTGAAAGGTACTTCATTTTATTTATTGTCATTTAAGCTCATCACTGTGTGTAATTTCAACAACATCATTCAGGTGGATGGATAGGCATTCAGATACAGAGCTGGATAGACAGTAGGTAACAGCTGTTTAAGTGTTAAAAATGTTTCACTTTCTTCAGTCAACAAAACTTTTCTAATACAGTACTTAACGTTCATGTTATAGTTCTTACAAAACTCCCAGGAATTAGAGGCGTGCATAAACTGTAAACATCCACCTTGTGGGAAAGTCAGTGTTTCTATCTTTTTTTCCATTTTAAAATGGAGTGAAAGGCTGAAAATGTGACATATTCCTCTGAATAGACTTTTTTTGAGAAATAATAGGCTGTCAAGACACCTTTCTGGATAGCTGTCACTCAGCATATCAAGCAGCCTGCCTTGTTCATAGCTCACCTACTGTACTGGATGGGTAGGGGGAAAAGCAGGCTTCGCTTCCATCAAGAATTACAACAGAAATACATTGCAATATATAAGATTTCTCTGACCAAAATCTCTCTTACTGTGGGCATATACAAGTACAGTATGCACACACAGAGACATTGCTCAGCACAGGTGAGAGTGTGCAGTTATCAGAGCATGCAAAATCTTTTTCGAAATTACCTGCATGAGGTGCGGGGAAATGATTGTCAAAAGGGAAAGTCAAGGGGAATATCTTTACAATGAAAATACTGTCAGAGCTTCTACTCAAAATACTGGAAAAACTTGGGGGGAAAACAAAACACTAACCGCACCCTTGTAGATACTTTTTACTAGGCATCAGGATTGACACACACACAGAATGGTCAGGTAAGGACCACACAGGAAGCCAGCGACTCAACAGAGTTCCCAGGAATATGGTTACATCTGCAGCTAAAGGGATCACATGATTTTGCCATTAAATTGTAAAGGTCAATTCAGAAGACTAATAGAAACCTCTCCTAAATAAGCAAAACTCTGTTATCCCCTCCTGAAGCAATTGTGCTCCCAGGTAGACCCAGGGACTTGCAATTTCTCTGATGAGCAGCCTCAGGAATCATGCAGAACAAACACATTGTTTGCCTGATCTAAATGCAATTTGACCTAATGCACACGTCATTTTAACTGCCTGTTCTCTACTGTCATTGCAATCGGCAGCACCTGGCTGCATCCAAGACCTCTCTTTGATGAGACGTGCTGACCCCACTTCTGTAGGGGTCAGCACGTCTCAAGTGGGACAATGTCACCCTGCTCCTGCCGAGCCCAGGTGGCCACACGGTTAGTTCACAATGCTCAGCCACCTTCCTGCAATGGGAATCTTTATCTCGTAAGTACATGATTATTGATAGAAACTTTGGTAAATCCCTAGCTCTTTGAACTGCAAAGAGCACTTGTAAAGCAGTGACTCACCGTGTATCAGTGGCAGGGTATTTGATCTAGCACTGCCAACAACCTGAGACAACAGCTGAGAGAGGTGTGACCTTTCGCAGCTCTGAGCAGTGGGCTGTGGATTTTGAAAGCCAATGATAAACGAACGTCAGCTTTGTTAGCAACCTAATGAAATTACCAGAAGTAAGAGGGAAGATCACTCTCTGAAACAAGCAGCTTGAGTAGCTTATGAACAGAACTTATGATAACGTCAATGGTATTTTTTCCAGATTTTCCTAGCCAGGAAAAAGAATGTTGAATTCTGCATCTCGAGCCCAGTCTCCAACTGTCATAAACATCCACATCCTACAAAACCTTCTGTAAGTTATCTAAGTGCACATGCAGTGCTAGGTAAGAGTCCCAACTTCTCTTACTGAGGAGGTGTTGCAGAATTTTGTTCTCCTCATGGTTAGCGTCTTTTTTTGTTGTTGTTGTTTTTTCTAATTTCAAGTCTAAGCATGCACTCCTTCAGGTCATCTGTTCATATGCTAATACCGTCCTTTAACTGAAACAGTCTTAAGCTTTTGGAAACATATATCCTCAGGTAGCAATCAAATCATCCCAGGCTTTGTTTTATTCTAAACCAAACAACCAAACTGAATCTCACCTCCTTAGAGAGGCATCCTGTTTCTCCTATCACACCACTTCCATTTGTCTGATTCACAAAATAATCCGGTCTTTCCTTCCCCTTAAGAAAGGAATATCTTAATCCCCCTTTTTGTTGATTACAACTCTAAGCTTTGAGTCATCAGCATATTTCATTAGTACGGTTCTTCTCGTATTCCAAATGTGTACTTTACTAAATTGGTCCCAAGACCAAGAGGAATTTCACTAGTAATTTCCGTCCACCTAATACTTCCTCTTTCAGCACTAATTATTGTCATATCCCCATTAGCCAATTCCTTACTCATCTCAGATTTTTTTCTTCTAATCCAGCTTGTTTTATACAACAAGTCTCTATTTAATAAAAACACTGAGGCCAATTAAAGAACTATATAGAAAAAATACCCTATTCAAGGAAAAGTTCAAGCAAATATTTAATTAAGTCATCTTCCAACCGAAGCCATAACAAAGTCTCTACTAACCAATCTGTCCTCCAGTGGGAACTACTTGGTTTCCTTTTCCCTCTATGCTCACCTCCTCCCAGTTTGAGCACAGAAAGTGGTATGAGCATAGCTTTAATCTCATCTGTGGTTATTTCCATTATAGGAACACTTGTGCCAAACCGATTTGGAAGTGCTAGCTTCTGAGCTTAAATTGGTATTTTTATGCCAACACTTGAAAGTTTCTACCCAACTGACTGAGCTTTCTTCTGCTCATGCTGCAGTGAGAGCATCCATCTCCAGCTGGGAGGTGGAGTGGGGTGGGAGGGAGGGAGCAGTAACTTCTTAAAATGCTGCGGGAGCAGGGTTTGCCAGAACATGTTTTGCAACATACTAAACCTTGTATTTTAAGCTGATCTACCTACATCAGAAGACAGTGAATAATTGAAGCTGAGCAGCTGAGGATGTAACTCCAAGTTAAAGCTAATGCTGAAGTGCCTCCAAAAGTAGTGCTCTCCTATTCAGCCCATCACTGCTAGCACCAGCTCCTGCTTGAGCTAATATGTCTGATACAAAGAATTCACACAGATGGAAAACTATTGCTTCATTTTTCTTCAAAAAGTGGTTTGCCTTTCTCAACTAGTTCACCTTGAATACCAGTGCCAATGCAAGCAAAGAAGTTTAAAGTTTACCTGAAATAAGAATACCCCCTCATCCAGTTGAGCTGTCTACAAAACCAATTTAAAACCATATTTAAACACAGGACATGTATCTATTTTATGTGTGTGTGCAGATAGAGCCTGTGATCTCAGATCACACTTGGGTGCTCCTATCCCCAGCTAACAGTCTTGTCCTTCTGCCTCTTGTCCCTTCTCCCTGTAATGATAACAACAAAATGGGATATGCCTCTGCTCAAATGGTGTGGCAGGAGAAGGAGTGGTTAAGCAGCAGCATCCAAACCTGCTGTGCCTACTCTGGGCAATGGCCAAAGTTTTGCCAGTGAAATGAAGAAAGGGATGTCCACTGAAGGATCTGGGTTAGGATGTTTATAAATGTAGCTATTATTTCCTTAGGAGAAAGACTGGAAAGATATCTTGGATGAGCTTTACTTATAAATCCATTTAACTCTTGCATCTAATTCTAACAAAGGTATGTACTACATAATTGTTTTTTATTTATTTTTTATTATTTTGTCAGAGGAATGCATTTTTCATTTTGTATGTGGCAATAAGAAAAACATGAGTCTTCAGTGAAACCAGTTGAAAGCAAGCATCCTTAGATACTTGCATAAATCTTAAAAAACTTGGGTTGTAAATCATAGAGAATAAGATTGCTGAAAAAAAATATCATGGTGTTTGTTACCGCTTTTTTGGTACTTCATGCTTCTCAGTGCCTCACAAAACTGAAAAAACTGCAGAGATTGAAATAATAGTTAATAACATGATTATACTTAAGAAGAAAATTTCTGAATTCCTTGAATTTATCGTTAGTGAATCTGAATAATCTCACCCAGATACACTAGTTGGTTTCCTAACAGTTCAGAGATAATGAGCGCCATCAGTAATTCATTACCTGTGGGAAAGAGGTGCAATACAGGGACAGAACTTCCTTGCACATGGCCTTGTGTTGTCTAAGATCCTGCAACAAAAATATTAAAATGCTCTGGGAGACTGAAACCTTTGAACCTTCAGAATGAAAAAATCTATATTAGGAATGAAAATATTTCCTGCTTCTTCAGAGAACTTTAAAAGCACACAACTATGCTAAGCAATCAGTTCACAGCTGATAGCGAGTTCTTCTCATACAACGTCCCTTTAAATAAGATATGCTAGCATTTTTAATGTGTATGCTTCCTTCTAAAGATTTCTTGTGACAAAAGGGTGAATGCTGTCAGCAACATTAGGTAGTCTTGCCGTATCACTTATTCTACATATTTGGTTCAATGACTCAAGATACCTAAGAAGTGCAATAATCTCTCAGCACACATTGTTGAAAGAGCTTTATTGTTATCACAAAAAAGGGCGAAGGTGGAGGAGGTCATGTTTATGTACTTAGTGTTCATTCTTGACACATAATCAGGAAGCTCCTTTTAAAGTATTTCCAAACCCATGTCCAAATAATATTCAATACTGTAAATCCTGCTCATATGCAAACCTGTTTATCTTCTGAAATGAATCATGCTCCTCTAAAGTAAGAGAAAATCACCTGGGTCAATCAAATGGGGAGGTCACCACCTTTATTTTGCTTTCAACTAACTCCATCCCAGACTACAAAACGCAAAATATTCCCAAAAAAGCTGAGCTGCTGGTCCCTGAACTTGCCTCATTTATCTTTCATTAGGTTTCCCTACCAATTAATTAATTTTTGCTATTAATTCATTGGCTTTATTTTGGTATAAACATAATAAATACTAAATGTGTGTAAATATTTATAATCTACATATTATAATTTACCATGGTAAATGATTTCTAAGTAAAAGCTGATCTCAATTAAGTTTCTCTAATTTACACTGGGGACAACTGAAGAAAAAAAAAAAAAAAAGAAGAAGAAGATGCTGCTGTATAGAAACCAGTTTTGTTTTATACAACATAGCATCTTTTATGTTCTAGACCATCCAGCTCCGCCAAGAATGATTTCAGCTGGAAAATATCCTGGTAGGGAGATGTACTGGTAACTTTCAGACTTGTGCTTCATGGTATTTAAAGTTCAAATTTCAGCACTTTGTCCATAACAGTAAGGCGCAAAAGAACTCCAGTTGAAAGATAAGCTTAAACAAAGTGAAATAAAAATATTATTGCATCATAGTCCAGCTAACGAGCAGTAACAGAGAAACCAATGAAGTGAAATTAAAGCAAGCTTAACTAATTTAAAAAATGTAAAGAGAACTCAAGACTGATGAGAATGTCAAATAAATGTAATCAACTTCCAATTTTATGCAAGATTTACTTTTCTGTTTCTACATGCCTCAGTCCTGATTAGGTTTAATAAAATCCTGGTTTTATGACAATTTATTTTCAAAGACTGGTGGATGATGAAATCCTACAAAATAGCTGAGATTTTCATCCAAGGTTATTCGTTTAGAAAAAAAAAAAAAAATGGAATTTCAACTTCTGGATACATCTGTATTTTTAGACTTTTGAAGCTTGGTTCCTGGCAGTCTAAATCTATAGACATGCTTGTTTCCAAGTATCCAAAATGCTGCAAAAGACTGAAACCACCTGCAGACCAGAGAAAGGAAGGGATTGACTTCTAAACACCAATAAATGCTCACTGCTTATTAGCAATGTGCCAGGACAACCACAGAGACATTAAAGCACCACCACACAAAACTAAGCAATGGTGCTGTCATTTGTGTCATGTATTCTTTGCTATGAACCTCTGCCTTGCTAACATAGTTTCTCCATCTTTGCAAGTTTATCGGAAATATGAAATTCCCAACACTGCATAAAAAACATTATCTCTTTGAAAACAGAAGTTGTAAGGCAAGATGCCAACAGCCACACAAGTAAACTCCTATCCAGCTAATGGCTAAATGCTCTTATCCAAGAGATCAGTGGCAATTAATACTGATGTTCTCTATGCTAAATGAGCTCCTGGAAAGTCCTTCATTTAAGGGCAAACAACTGATTCTTTTTTTTTTTTTTCTCCTTTAACAAAAACATAGGGTTGGTAAGAACATGAGGTTTGGAAAACAAAGTTATAACAGTGAGTGTGTACCACAGGCAACTAAATCCAACAAATGGAGAGACTAAACAACTATGATGTAAGGGAATACAGTATAGAGGCAATATTGAGACAAGGAGGCTCAGACTGCCACCAGATTTTGTACCAAAAAGTCATTGAGAAGACACAGGAACAAACCTGGCACTAGAAATTAGATTTCTCCTCCCAGGCAAGTGCTTGCTGCCTTGTTGAAGGCATCCTTACCCTGCTTTTTCCCCTGCTGCTGAGTATTAACACTCAGGAACAACTGTTCACTTGAGTGAGTGTTGTCCTAAAAGGTGAGCCTCAACATCCTAACCATTCTCCAGAAAGAATGGTTCATCAGTTTGCAAGCATCTGGCTGAGAAAGCAACCTACCAAAATCCTGAAGTAGTTTAGCAATGAAAAAATAAGCATTTGCTCATGCAATTGCATTTATATCATAGCACATTTGCAACAAGAATGTTCAAAAAAAAAAAAAAAAAAAAAAAAAAGAAAAGAAAAAGGAATTTGGAATGAGATGTTTCCTGAAAAGTACAGTCCAGAAAAAAAAAAAAAGCAAGCTCAAAATATCAGGCCAGTTAATGTAATGGCACCATAACATTCACCTGCAGGGTAGCAGGGACACTACACCATTTTGATCATCGTGGTGCAAACACAGTCTACAGGCTCCCTTCAGAACTAAATTAATTAAAAGCATCTGTGTCATGTTATATTAATAGCAGTGGACTAAAAAGTTATTGTTATCTGAAAGTCATGATACAAACACCCCTTGGAGACACCAAGGTCGATGATGTGTGAAAAGCAAAGGGTCTGAACCTCTTTGAAGATGTTTTGCTTTTTTGCATCATCAATTACTTTGATATCACCATATTTTTACCTGAGGAAATGTCTGCCCCTGACATTTTTATAAGTTTCATTTGATTTTTTATTATTTGTACATTTAGAAATGGTTTTCTGTGAGGTTCACTGTTGACTTACTAAATGCCAAATCCTGTAGGGCATGGCAGACACAATTATTAACATTCAGCTTCTGGTGTTAAATCTAGCCACTCAATTCTACCTGACACGAAGTTTCATGTTTGTCTAATGCGGACAAGATTGACTGATGGGAAAATGGCAGTTGCATTACAAACATCCTAAAACTAAGACTATATCAGATAGCATAAACCCTGTAAGTAAAACAATTAGCAGAAGCACCCACTTATGAGAAATACTTGTGCCTCATCCAGAGACAGCTACTCACTCTAGCTTGTCTGTAGAACAAGCTTGAATACTACAATTTCATGTCATGGCCTGAGACAAATGAAATTCCTCACAGGCAAAATAACAATTTTCTAGTCAAGTCTATTTCTTCCACCTGCTGCTTTCGAAAATGCTAGAAGAATAAATCAGGTTAGATATATATATATATTTATCAATATATATATTATTATGTTGTATATACTGAAGACAATGCAACTAGGTCAGGGAAGGAGGATCAAGTGAGGAAAGAGTGAGACTGCCTTTCTGGCAGAGGTGAGCACTGTCCATCTGACACACTTAATAACACTGTGAGCCAAGATCAGTCCTCAGTTAAAGATTTTTGTGGTCCCACATATGCTTACATTTAAAATGCTGCTTTCCCTGAGCCTTTGTTTTATTCACTTGTGCCAAGCTTAAAAGTAATTCACTGTTGCATCATGGCAAGTGCATTTCTGTGTGAATTTGACAAGCAGAGTAATAACTCTCCTTTCCTCATATGATCCTAATCTCTGGCAAGAAATTGGAAGAAACTGTTTCCAGAAAATGACTATGATAAGTGCTATCAATTCAGTGCCATTTTCATACCGATATGCTTTCAACTATCATTAAGTCTGCTTGAGAACAACAACCAGAAAACTATTGGAGCACAATGAACTCCAACCGGAGGTTATACTGTAGCTGTCATTTTCCATTGTATATTTCAAACAAACAAACAAAAAACTTTTTGGCACGCACAACTATTGTATTCAGAAATGTTATCCAACAATTTTTCCAAGAAATGTATACATGCATATGTTGACTTCTAAATACAGAGCTAATTTAAATTGATCTCACTGCAATTATCTACATGCATTAAATTTAGGGGTACATAAATGCATGAAAGACCAGGACCTAAATTAGCATGTTTCAACTCCTTTGGAAGTACTTGGGATCGAGGAGAAAGGAGACAAGCAAGCAAAGATTGCAAACTCCTAATTGCAACAAAAAAGCCTTAAGAAGAAATAGAGCAGTGAAAACAGAAAATTGTTATACAGTCTTTGGGCAGTGATGTGTGGTTTATCTAAACTGGAAAAAAAAAATCATGTTTAAAGGCCTCCTTTCCAGTAATGTACACGTTTGTCTTCATGAGTATCCAAAAAAAAAAAATCAGTTTAGAGTTCCCAGTCCTGGAGAGAGTATTACTGTTCTAAACAGCGCATCCTTCACAGTTCACTACTGGACTTGTTCCCTTAGTTCCGGTGATCTTGGAGGCCTCTTCCAACCTAGATGATTCTGTGATTAGGAAAGACCATATTGGAGCCAAGCTCTTTAGCTCCACATTTTGTTTTATTAACTCCACTAGGAACCATTTAATGCTACTCTTCCACACAAAAAGGTTATGGAACAATGAAACATGGAAGAACATCCAGTGCTTGAGTAGTGAAAGATAATGTCATCAGGATGGCCTGTCACCTAATAAGAATTTATTTTTATTTTTTTTTCCAGAAGTGTTAAGACTGCCCACATTAATTCACTAGTCCCCCTTTCTCATACCTCTTACTGCATAAAGAGGTATAATTATGAACTCAGAAGCTGGTCCTCCTTGGCCAAAATGCAGTAGCTATGACACAAGAAGATGCAAAATAAGTATGGGACTCCCAGTGATTTTGAAGCAGAAAGGATGCTTCCTGAGTGAATTAAAGATCAGATTAACAAAAACAAAAACAACAAAAAAATAAGTTTTATAATTCACAATCTTTTCTGACAGTACTTAAGATTGTTACTGGAATGCAAAGGATATTATTTTTAAGCTCTACTATAATTTATTAAGCATCCTGGTACTTATTAGCCACAACTATTTTGTTGTTATGGTAGGCTCAAAAAAGATATTATTCACTGTATTTATGTAAGGCCTATAATTTTATGCATGATGGTAAATCTCGTGAGAGAATCATGACCACGCAATATTTTAGCTTAGTCAGAATACCCCTGTTGATCTACTGGGAAACAGCGCAGCTGAAACTGGACTGTTTTCCATCTGTACGCTTATTTTTTGTGACATCTCTGCTTGCCCAGCTGGTGGAAGCAAAATACGACAGCCTTCTTGTCCTAAAGCTAGAGGAGATGATGAGCAACATGCTGTGAATTTAGCTGGAGAGAGATCTCTGGAGGAAGTCTTACCCTTCATTTCACACTGCAACCAAATGGGGAGCTGTGCAGACCCCTCGACAACAAGGCAGCATGAGACAGGAGAGAGAGGACTCAGGGATGGAAACTACATGTTACTGTGGGAAGACAGTAGCAAGAAAAGAAATAGAAGCTATTTGAGGAAAGAGGTGCAGTAAGTAAGGAACTGATGGTGAGAAGTGTTAGGCGTTTTACAACAATTTGTAGGGTGCATCCAATGCATTTCAGAGGCATTTTCTTAAATGTACAAGCAGAAAAATGGAATATTCTTACATGTATTCCAGAAGGAATTAGAAAACAAGTAATACCAAAACAAACAAACAAACAAACAAACAAAAAAGCCCAAACAGTTGAAATCAGGGGAAAAAAAAATATATATATATATATATATATATATATATATATAAACCTACTATTATGTTGGTCATTATTTTAAACCAATATATTATATTTATATTTTGGTTTGTCCCATACCTTTCCGATTCACAGGCAAAACACTTTTCAGTACATTATTAACACATAGCATTTCTCTGCCATGTGTTTAACTTTAATACTACATATAATTTCTTGATTTAAAATTTGGTTTCCTAAGTTCATTCAGTTTTGAATTCACAGTGGTCTTTACCATCATCTTGCATTCTCCTTTACCTCACAAAAGTATTTCAAAGATGCATTCCCCTAACACTAAACCTACAGCACTTTAACCAGCATTTGGCAATCAACTGTTCTGTGGCTTAAGTCTTCAAGCCAATTCTCTTTCAAACAGTGTGAAAACACATTCATAGCAATTTTAGTCTTCCCTGCCCTCACAAACCACACTTTACAATATTTTTGTTGGAGGCAGGAAGAAGGAGACATACAGAATAACCACATTCAAAAGAGCCATGGTTTAACACTATAAAATGATAATTCTGCTTCATCTGCCACAGCATATAAACCCTAGTGTATCCAGTCCAGTAGTCAACAACATCAAAAGTGTTGGCATTTTTATAGTGCTTTCTATCTTCAGATTGCTGGCCTAAAGCAGATGTTGAAAATTGAAAACCTGAAAGGACTTTTAACAGGGTGAATTGCTGCAGACCACCTTGTCTGGGAAACATGAACCAATCAAAATATTTGTTAAGGTTCTTCAAGCTGGGCAAACAGAATCACCTATGACTACTCTTTAATGACTCCAGACACTTGAAAACAAATGTAATTTTGCATTGACAGAGTTCATGAGTGCTGCAGCCCACTTATGCAGCAATGGAGTATCAGGGGTTCAGGGGTGTGTAAGAGCAAGCTAATGGGAAAGCTATCGTATACACTTGAGTGCTCTGCTACAACTTACTCATGAATACATGTGGAATCTACCAAGTCAGATTTCTAAACCTCCCTGCCCTGAGGCTTCCAAGCATCTTACATAGGAAAGTTGATCTGTTAATCTGTTAAACCTGCCTCTGGCTGGGACACCCCAATTCCTGCAGCACTTCGTTTTTACGCACCTCAAACATCCACCACCAGAGAAACAAGTAGCACACTACACACAGCTTTGCCAGAAGAACTACCTACACAGGAGGTGCTTCTGCCCAGCAAAGCCATGCATATCGATGCGTGCACGTCCTCACACCCCAGCTGTGACCCAGCTGTGTTGGCACAAGTCTGGAGCACAGAGCTGGCCTCAGCCTCAGTGCTTAACCACAGAGCTGTCCTCTCCATCAGCAGGAGACTGATGAGTCATCTCATTTAATTCCTCTTGATAGATGGTCTTTCATGCAATTTCACCTGGTTTTCTTTCACCCAGAAAGAAAACGTAAATATTTGGGCTCTTTAGAAATAAAGAGGGCCAACTTCCTGAATGTGATCCACGTGCAGTGCTTTCACTGTAACAAGGAAATGGTGAGCAAAGCTCTGTGAGTGCCATCTGGACAAACAACTGTCATCTATGTAAACACGTCTCAGTGAGTGTGACTCCCATAGGCAGGATATGTGCCACCAGCTTTCAGATTCACATGACCCTTCTCACAAACACTTGAAGGCTTTTGGATTAGGCATCTTTACTCATTCCTGGCACAGCCTTTGGTACATATTCCCTCATTTCTGTGGAAGAAGGGCTTTGCCTTCACATCTGTCTCTGGTCCCACCAGCTTGACAAGACCGCAGTTGCAATAGCTGTCCAGCCTGTGGTGACAATCCCACACTGAAATGCTGCCACATCTGTGTGACATGCTGTTGATTTGTACTTTCAGCAGTCCTGTAACAACCTTCTCCCCTTTCCCAAACAGATAGGTATTTTAAAAGCCATCCATATTCAAGTTTGGGTCTAACCAGTACCTACTGTTTCTTGCTGGGTGGACCATGACAGTGGATGAAGGAATGGGGCAACCCAGAGCTGCTGGGAAGACCTGGCACATTCTCAGGCTGACCCTCAGCTAGAGGTGGTGAAACACAATGTGCCAGTCAGTGCGCTGGCCTGTCACAACTCTCCCCCTAACATATGCAGAAGTGCCATCAAGCCATACAGAAGGAGGATGGCTAAGTTCAGCTACATCACTTACCCCCTCTGTCCACCCTGGGGTCACTTGAATGCCCGTTGGAAAGCACAATCAAGAGGAGTCAGTGGGAGCAGTGAGGGTGAGGAGGCCTTTCCACTCCCACTGCTTTCCTGGGACTGCCTTTGTCTCTCCTGCAAGACCATGCCTATTCTGCAAACAGCCTTGCCATTCCTCTTCCTCTCCTTCAAGCAGCTCCTCTCCCCTAAAATGGAGCCAGGCTTATTCTTGCTGTGAGGAGCAGGAAGAAGGGAAAATCTTTGAACAGCAGTCCCTCATCTGCTCAAGCATCACTCTGCTTTGCACCTCCTCTGTTAGGGAAGAGGTGGGGGAATGCAAGGTAATCTGTAGGTGTGCTAAACAGCTACAATGGTAATTGCATTATTAAAATCCTCTAATGTAAGACTGCCTAGAGAGAGGAAGGAGAACAGCTAAGCTGCCTACTCAATTCTTCTTTGTATAAACAAGGCCATGAAAATGTACACGGTGTACCATGGAGACTGGTTTGTGAGAGCCTTCTTACAATCTCTGACGCTCTCTAGGGCTACATTTGATGTGTTGTTCACTTGCCTCTTTTGTTTCTTTGTTCAGTGTTAGTTAATCGTCTGAAAACAGTATTTCACAGTCACAATAATGCACTACCTTTCTACCAAAACCATTAACTTCCTACATGAGTATTTTTCAAGAATTGGAGTCAAAAATGAAGAAGAGGAAGCTGTGGGGAAAAAAAAAAAAAAAAAAAAAAAAGACAACAGAATAATCGTTTGTTGATTTTATACCATTCTTGACATTGCCAGGTAACTCTACACACCATTTTTCTCCAAGTTGATGTGAGCCAAACTCAATGCCTTCCTTAGGTAAGTTGCTCCTTCTTCACGCCTCTGAAAGCACGCTGACCACATACATAGCCACTTTGGAAGAGCACTATTCTAAAGCAGAGTTCAATGCTTCAGTAATCATCTGCTCAAGGATCTTGCAAGCCATGTCCTTAAGTCTGCCACACAGTCAGCTGTCTCTGCCCTCTATACAATCACATTTCATGGTCAAGACACTCGAAAGCAGGATCTTGCACCTGGAGGTGCTGCTACTGAGCATGCTATGATGATGTTCCAGCCTCTGAAGTAACATCACAGATCTGGAAATCCTTTCAGCTTGCTTAATGCACATGTTTTGGGTGCATGATGTTTGTGGCTGGTAGCTCTTCTGGATAGCTATTTCTGCTGTCATATGGAAATAAAAAGAAAGTATGCCTGAAAGTAAAACAGGCTTTGACTGCAGGTGCAAAACCTGCAGCACAGGAACTAGAAGGCAGCTCAGAACTGAGTCCTGGGCATTGCCAACTACTGCAATATTTGGTGGTCACAGTCATAAGCTTTCTTGCCAGACAAGTCCCTTATTAAACCTGCTGCATTTACTCCCATTATTTTCATTCTGAAGAGTTTCAGAGTTTTGCTGCTTCCATGGCTGGAAACCATCTCCTAATTTCTGTCCTAAGGTTATGCAGTGACACATTATAGCCTTTTAAATCTTCAGCTTAAATAGCTGTGCTCTCCCATTTCATCCCTAGTATTTGGTCTCTTCTAAGAAAGGATAATCCTACCGCCTTCTCAATGTCCTTCTTTTGTGAGGCTAAGCAATCTACAATCTTTTGATCTTCCTCCTCCCTGATTTTAGCAGTGCTTACTTGGACCTACTCCAGCCCTAGGTCATTGTACTTACATATGGTTGGCCAAAATTGCACGTGAAGACTTTGTCATGCTTTGTACAATGGAGTTACTCTCTTTTTTTTTTTTTTTTTTATCATTATTCAATAACTATATATATATATAGTTATGTAAATTAATACTTCTCCAAAGATTATAAGGTATTTCCAAAACTAACCCTCATCACAATGCAACAAAGTATACAATATTTATGAGCAAAAGCATTCTAGAGCTTCTGTTGCAAGTCACTGATAGGATTGAGCCTTATTCTTACATTTATTGAAGACCATTCCTGCCTTCAACTCAGTGCTGGGAAGAAAATTCCATTAACCAATCTCTGTGGTATGATTGTAAGTGTATCTGATACTGCAGTATACAAGTATTGGATTTCTAGGTGCAGGCCTCCCAGTAAATCAAATTCAAACTATAACTGTCACTGGTCATTAGTGTATAAAAATCCATTTTTGGTCAATTTTTTCTAAAAAAATTTCAGGCTTACTGCTCTCCCCAGAACTAAGAAATCATCATGTCTGTGCCATCCTGTTATGCTCCTGTATATCTTATATTTCCTTCTGAGAACCCTTAACCATACCATGAGAAAACCAAAGGTCACAGTTACATACAAAACCAATTATTTCCCATTCTTTATTCACTTTCCTGAAAAGGAAAATGGTGTTTTCATAATATTTCACGCCCAACTGAACAGAAGAAAGTATGATCAGCTAACTTACATGAACTCAAGGAAAGGAAGTGCTTAACGACATCTGGATGAGTTTTAGCTAACATTTCCCCAAAACAATAAAGACGATTGTCATAATGCTTAAGTATAAAACAATTTTCCTTTCACTTCTAACACGAGACCTACATACACATCTCTGGGTGTTTCCAAGATACTGATGTCATGTTGATGCCTAATGTGCTCATAAGGACAGAGGTATGAAGCAACAGTACTGATAGACTCAGTACTATGAGAAGCGAGCAATCATGGACGACTATTTGCGCATTTACAATGAAATTTAAAAGTAGTTTCCATTTTTAATCAATTTTCCAGATTTTCCCTGTAGAAAAGCAACTCATCCCCCAATGTGTCAGAAATCTCTACATTTTTTTCTGTGCTAAAACTGTTTTGGAGTAGCTGTGGAGTTGAGGAGGGCACATAAATGCACCAATACCTGAAAACCTAAAGAGACCTTTAGGAGGACCACAGCATTAAAAATTAACTTTGTTATCCTATGAACAGACCTCTCTGAGAACTGGTGTGTCGCAGGTCCTCTCCCTAAGTACTACATGTTCAACAAGATCACATAAGGAATGGGGAATGATGATGTTCTCCTTTCTCTGGCTTTCCCACTCAGTTCCAGCAATGCAAAGTGTAAGGACTTTCACAAACTACATTGAAAGCATTTTGGTTTTAATCTAATCTTTTTTTTTTTTTTTTTTTTTTTTTTAACTTATTTAAACTCCTGACCTTCTAATATCCTGCAGGAATTGAATTGTGTATGCCAAAAGAACTCACACAACAACAACAAAAACAACATTCTTTTTTCATTCACAATAAATTTTTCTGCCCAATATTCCCGCGCCTCCCAGGTAGCATCAGAACAGTATTTTTAACCCAATATCTTACCCAATGTAAGACAAAGACATCTTCCTGGAAACGGCAGAAATAAACAGAAATTACTATAAAGCAACATTCATTATATCCTTATCAGGTATCATTATAAGATTCATTCAAAAATTTCCATAGCTATATGGACACACATGTAGCATTTCTTGGGGATGTTGCTACTGCTGTGATATGATTTGTGACAACCAGAAGGAGGAACCCACCCAGGACTGTGGCAGAACATGGCTAAGGTGGCCCTTAACTCAGTAGAGTGACCAGCAGGATTGCACAGTGACGGAAAACTGTGAAAAGCAGCAGAAACAGCAGCACTGGAGGATGACAAAGACAATATTCCTACAAGTTGTCCTGGTACTCAAAACAATGGTCTGTGGCAGAAATCTAAGCTGGGATCACCACTCAGCACAAGAAGTACCATGCAAGCCCCAGCTGCAAGGGATTTATCCTTGCAGCCAGCAGCTCCTCAGGTTGTATTGATAAATTCATCAGCAGCAGTGTCAGGTGTATTTGACTTGTTACAAGGCAGTAACTGCTGTATCTCGTGGAAAAGCTTGACAGAAGGTTAAAATCCTTCACGGACCCAGAGGCCTAACTTAACACTCAGCCTTCCAGGTTATGGTATCTTCTGCTGAAAGCTTGGCTAATGGAAAGAAGTTACTGAATCCAGAGAAGTTGTATATCTGTGTGGTTTGGGAAGATTATCAGTTAGATAGATGGCAGAGCCATGCTTCCCACCTTTCTGTTTCTTAGAGGGGAAGTGTCTGCAGCAATTTGCCCAACATCTAACAAACAAAATCCTGGACAATATGTGTGAGCAGAAACTGAAAAGGCTCCAGAAATTTTGGGCAGTTATAGAGGCTAGCTCTGGGAGGAAAATGTGCAATTTGTCAAGCACACAGGTCACTGATACATTAGCATCACTGAATGGTTTGGGTTGGAAGGGACATTAAAAATCATCTGGTTCAACCCCCAAGTTAGTATTGCCACTTGAATGGCAAGGGTGGTTGTGGCTAGGAAACACTTTGTAAGAGAGGAAATATTTTGTGTGGGTGGAGAAAAAAAGAAAAATGGAAAAGGGTAAGTGAGCTGTAAGAAATGGAGAAAGCTGGCATATTGTCATTTGCAGATTGACCAAAACTATAAAAAGTTGTTTGGGCATATAGCTAAAAACGCACTTGCCAATTCCACAAAACACAAGCATTCGCTCCATAAAAAAATGGAAATTTTTAAACTTCGGAAGAAGAGATGCAAGTCACAGCATGGAAGACTATCTCCTCTGGGGCTGCGTATGGTGGAAACAATCTGCACGTTGGCTGACTGCAATGGATATTCCAATGTGGAGTGTTTACCATGTTTCACAGGGCACCGGAGTGTAGTGCTCTTATAATGAGAGGTGCGACCCAGCAGCTGCGTTCCTTGTATGTTTTAATCCTATCACCATACAAAAACACATTCTATCGTTTGCTCCACTGAGACTGCTCCAAGAAGCTAATTCTTCTCAAGTCTAATTTCACATCTCTCCGTTCGGATGAAACAAAGGTTTCCTGGAACTATTTGAAGCTATTTAGGGAGTGCTGAGAGGGTTGATCATTTACTTCTCTTGTCAGACAGCATGCTTTCTTCACCTTAACTCTTTTTCAATTACTCCCACTGACCAAACTAAAGTGCGTTGGCTAGCTGACAGAGCTCTGTACGATCACCACACATCGTATTGCCTTAAGCATGTCAGTGTTTTCAACTCCTTGCAGCCTTTGTTTCATGAAAGAGGAGTGAATGCATGGACGAGATACTGTAGGGGAAATTATATATATATATACATATAAAATATTTCCATCTTTGGCATAGATGCCACTTGGGAAAATGGGAAAAGCTGGCAGTAGGGGGCTTAAAGCCATACTATAGATGTACTTTGCTCTACCCAGCATAGTACTAAGCCATCTGTAGCTAGGAAAAGTAGCTGAAATACACCTGTTGAATCACACTTCAGGGAGAGATGACATTGCTCCCCAAACAGTGGGTTGCTCCTTGCAAGTCTCCTGTAACATCCTCTCAAACATGTAATTTTCCTCTCTGGAGTGACCGGTAAGTGACTGCCATGCTCTCTGCAGGGCTCTTCAAATTGCTCTTTAAATGTGTGGTATTATTTCCTCCAAAAAACAGGCTCCAGTTCCTCAAGGGAACAGTAGGTAGTGGATGAATTGCTGAAAGTCTAGCTCTGGCAGCATCCACCCCAGAGAACTTGTTTTAACACTTGAATAGTACAAGCCTTCAGAGGATCCCTAGCAGTGTGCAGCAGCTGCCTATCCATGCACCTGCAAGGAATTTGCATATGCAAGCCTTAAAGCAAAGCATCTCCCGTAAAGCAGATAGGATGATACTCTGAGATTACTGACAGAAATCTAAAATGCCAAATAAACAGGGTTTGTCAAACACTTCTGACAGAGAAGACACTGTAACATGAACTAGAGTTAGTGTGATATAATGGCTCTTTGCAGGTAAGATCTAACCACACTTGCACTTGCACTTACACAGGTGGGAAAAGAGGAAAGCAGAAAGTAAATAAAACAACCACACCTGCTTTCTCCCTACACTTGCCTTCCCACAACACACACACTTCAAGGGTGTACAGGGCACAGGGTGGGATGCCTGTGTGCCAGAACCCAGCATCTGCCATTATTAAGCAATAAATTCCAAATAGTATCCACTGAAAACAGCCTTGAGCTAATGAGAGACTCCTTCAGTCTGGAAAAAGTTGAGAACTGCTGAAGAAAGTGTTTGCCTTCTACAAGGTAAAACCATGAAGCTGAAGTGTCCCATATTAGCAAGAGATCTGCCTGCAGACAGATACACAGCACAGAACTCCCTCATGTGGTCTTTGAAATACAGTTCTTCCCTCCTGAAAAGCTGAATCACAACTGACATCAAATGGCAAGCTAAGCAAAAATCAATCATTTTGAGTCAGAGACACCAAAGGGGAAGGGAAAAATCCAACAGAAAAATCTGAACCTTTATAGAGGCAGTAGTCCATCTAAACCTTTTACTAAAGCAGATACCACATTAACCAGTGCAGCAGGTGCCCAGCTTTTTCCTTCTCAGAGGAAAAAATCCGATATTTTTACTTTTTTTTTTTTCTCCAAAATAATTTATTTTTTTATTTATTTCCAGATTTGTGGGAAAAGTCAGAAGTGGTCAAGTGAAAATTTCTGTTTGTAAATGGGAGAAATTTTAGAAGGCTTTTTTTTTTTTTTTCAAAGTTTTGAAGAGCACAGCTTTCTTTTCATTTTCCATTTATCTTTTTCCCCAAAACTATCAAGCTTTGCTGTAGTTGGGTATCAGAAATTGACACTGCTGAATTCTTCATCTCTGCAGCAATTCTCCAGTGTTTTGTCTAGTTCATTCTTCTTTATCTGGAGGAAAATAAATGTAATCTTATTTCTCTTAAGGGAATTTTACGGGAAACAATCCACAATCAAATACATCTCACTGTCATACTGTTAGGGCTTGTATTTATGGTTCATTAAATTCTGGTACAAGTTGTTAAGCTTTTCTTCAGATTAGTGGAATAAGAAAGCGGGAGGGAAGAAATGAGTCATCACACGCGTCCTCATGTTCTGTATCAGTGAATCACTGACACTCGTTGCATCACAGATGTCCCGTGCAGCAACCAGGGTAGCTCTGCTATGGTTAAATACGCATAAACTTGTATATACTTGTACATAAACAAACAAGAATGACGTTTCCTTTTATTTTACGTAGCTGCATACACATACTCAATTAATCTGAGACTGGTAAGGTTAATACGTATATCATTGACTTTCTGAGGAATCCAGCTTCCACACTGATGAAACAAACGTTTCAAAACTGATGCTGCATGTTTTGCAGCAAACAGGCTGCAAAAGACTCACTTCCTGACTCACAGACCTCAGCTTTTTGCTTGTTTAACATCAATACATCTCCATCAGTACATGCTCTAATCATGTCTTGCTGTTCCTTTCAGAGTCACAACGAAATGCCATGTACGAACACACAGGAAATAAAGAAAATCACCCAGCAGAGCTCTTTTAAATGAATCATTTCAAAAATATATATATATTAGTCATTCTTCTACCACAGAAAGCAATCAGTATGGAGGCCTGACAACCTGCTCAGGAAAACAGTGTACTTTTCTAACTCCCAATCAATCACTTCTCTCCCTATTCCTATATGTAAAATACAACATATAATGATTTATCTGTGTTTTTTTTTTGTTTGTTTGTTTGTTTGTTTTTAAAAAAAAAAAAAGAATGGAACACGAGGAGCTCAAAAAAGATGAAAAATCTTTTGATTAGCGGACCCCCCCAAAAATCGTTGGGCTGAGGTTTTGGTCACAAACAGGTTTTCTAGCTGAAACAGCAGCTACAAAGCAAAGAGATCCACTGAAGCCTATGCTGGCTTTCTTCTATCCATTCTTGTTCCTGCTGCCCATGGTGGGGCAGCCTCTCAATGTCCCCAAACTGTTCCCCACCACCCACGCCAGGAGGGACTGCAGACCTTGGGTGGGGATGAAGACATCAAACTGGAGGCAGGGGAAAACAGCGATGGGAAAATCCAAACTGTAGCAGAGGGACTTGGCGAAACACTCATACACTGTCAGGTGGTATTTCACATGCCTGCAGCTATAGCTCCAAATAAGTCCAATATGCACAGGCATCAAGTAGTGGCCCTTCAGCATCAGTTGGCTGGGGTGGCAAAGGCTTCAGCTTGCCTGGGAGGATTTAGTTTTCCAAAATCTGGGCAGCATTGATGCAGGCCAGCCTGTGACTAACTGCAGTGTGGCTGTGAACCATGATGGATGCTGTCGCCCTCGCAACACAACAGAAACAGTAAGATTGCCAAGTAACGTAAGTGCAAGTAATTTGATCTCTTTCCACCTGCCAAGCAATCAATTACTTGAGAAATTAACTTGTTTTTCAGCAGCTCGTGAGCAGATCTAACAAACTCTCACCATGAGACCTGACAGTGGGCACAAGCAGCATTTCGACATCAAAATTGGAGCACCAGTCATTGCTCTGCTTCAGTTCCCACTCAGCTGGTACAATCCAACCAGACCATTACAGACAGAGGAAATGGTGAAGGATGAACTGAAGTTATTAAATCCAGGTGCTTCCTTCCACACACCCATGCTCCTTCTCAGGTGCCTTCATTGCCTCCAGCAACCAGCACACAGCAAACCCCACCATGCCCCAGCAGCCTGAGCAGCCTTTGCAATGCCAAATAATGCTCAGTACTATCCCAGTAATGCTCAAGTAACACCAAGTTAGCAGGTAACAAGCAGTGTGATGCGCATCTCTGTAGGCTGAAATACCAGCACAAATATATTCAAAGAAATATGCAACTTGCCAAATTCTTCCCTTGTTAACGACGTTAACCCAAGAGCTTCCCAAGAATTTCAGGGCGGGTGGTCTACTATGTGACTGTGCCTAAAGAAACATATCTGACTGTAAATTCATAATTATATTTTATCAGTGATTTCAGGACAAATTCACTACTGATTAGATCTCAAGATCCCAAAAATGTGCATTTAGAACTCACCAGAAAAAAAAAAAAAAAAAACTCACATTTTTCTAGTTTTCCTCCAGAAAACATTATTTTCTGGAGTTTAAGTACACAGGAACTTGTGAACTGAGCTTTTTCTCCTGGGAAAAATATATCATTAATAGTAAAATTAAATTTTAAATTTTCAACACAACTCATTTTCTCTTTTGCATATCAGGAATTATTAAGTATATTAAGAACATTTCAATATAAGAAAAAACATTTTGATTGCTCTTATTTTTTTTTTCAAACATCTGATTCATAAAAGATTGAGATGCATTAATTGTTACTCTATCCAAAGATAAAATTGTTTGAAATCATGGAATCTCATACATGATATGAACTGCATTGTCTGTACAATTTTTATGTGATATTAATATACAGCTATTAGTTTATTAACAGCAAGAGAGCAAAATGACTTGAGAAGAAAACAATAAAATTTCAGATACTTTTTTTTTTAAATAAGAAAACAGAAAGACAATTACTAAATAAGGAAAATTAGTAAAATCTTAATTTCTTCAGAAAAATTAGTGTTTTTACTTTACTATTTTTTTTGTTGTTGTTAGCTTCACATTCACCACTCCTCCACTGGGTGGCATTACTACCTAGAGCTGCAGCATTGGTCTACATGAAAATTGTCACTGAAGTAAACGTCTCACATACTTTATCGATCAGAATCTATAGAATTAAACTTATTTCCCGACACAAAAATCCAAACAAGTCTGCTGACATGCAAAACTGCCACTTTTTTTGCTAGATAATCGTCTCCTCTGATAGTGTCAGAATGAAGACTGTTGTAAAATTACTAATTTACAGCTTAATTTAATTCAAACTATTGATTTTTGCAATGTTGAATCACACATCTTTGCAAAGAGTAAGTATTAAAGAAACATTAATGTATTAAAAGCACATGATCACTATCTTTGAAGCAGAGGGAAATACAGAATAAAATTAGGTATAAAATAACTTCTAGGTCTGAAAGAACATTTGAGCTCTAGTAAATATTAGGGTGTTCAAACCCCCAAGCAGTCCCAATGAAGTGAAACAAATGCTTACTACCTAAATGAAGTGTCACCAGGAAAACAAACAAACAAATAAAAAAAAAAATGAAAGAGAGAGAGAGAGAGGATGCAGGAGAGGGAGAAGTTACTTGGTCTTTGCTGCACACTAACAGGACACCTGGGCTCTGCAGACCATCCCACTAATCCCACCACCAAATTGTGACTTCCTTTCCCATCCATGTACCAAGTACCATGTACCATGAATCTCCCCATTTCCTTCCAGCAAAGCCAAAGTGCAGGGAGTGAGGAAAGAAGACACAAGCCCAAGTTATATTTCAGTTGACTGAAAGGATGTAGTTGGTATGCCCACACAGATGGTGAGAAATACTTGCTGTCACAGTTCAGACAGCAACTCATCACCACTAGGAAATGTGCAGGGAACAGAAGTGATATTCAACAGTCTCTCTTTTTTCACCCTTTAGAATGTTAAAAAGTGGGAGATAAGAAATAAAGTGAATCTAGAATCATCATGCATTAGCATATATATAAATATTCACAGGTAGAGTGTTAGATAACTCACTGACATGAGTTCTGATTAACTCCGTTTGATCATAATGCTTAGGTCATGACCCCTTTCTGTTTCTTTTGTTATCCCATCTTTCTCAATGCCATCACTCTGTCTTTCTCCACTCCTTTCACCCAGAAACGTTAATCCCTTAAACATGTCTTCATGTGCACATAGCAGACCTAACTCACATCAGGCTTTCATCCTTGAAGACCTCGCACACACTTATGATAGGAAAGAAACTTGCACTTTGGTCATATCACAAGTATTTTATTGCAAAGTTCCATTGTGTTATTTTTGCTTTTTGCTTCAGGTCTTACACTGGGCTTAATTGTCTTCACAACCACGAGTATATTTGCACCGAGGAGTCTGCCCAGACTGAGCTTTCTAGAAAACAAAAACAAAGCCCAAACTTCCCTATTTCCCTCCCTGCCCAAAATAAAATATCCCTGGGGTAGCAACCATACCACGTCTTCAGTAGTGCCCTCTTCAAGTAATGAGAGTAAAATCTCCATCCCTCCTTCCTTCCTTTGGCTAGTGCTTCTTATGTTGCATAGTACCTTGTTTCTTGTGCATTTACTCCAGAAAAAAAAACATTTGAAAGAGTTTCTAGCTGAGACCAACAGGCCTGAGTGTGCCCAAGCTGGCTCCCACACAATGATGTGTAGCCACACATTCCTGCCCGGCCCCCCATCCGCATGCATGACGTGCAGGGCTGCCCACATGCTGCCGTATGCATGTGCACATGTTAGCTCAAGACACAATGCACAGTGGATTTCTACACCGCTGAATGAATGTAAACATTTAGAAAAAGAGAGTTTTCTCTGCAGAATGAGTTCATGGTACGAAGCTGTCTACCCACGGCTTCCTGCACTCTGGTATTCTCTCTACAAGCGCATACATTTCAGGGAAGAACTTGATCAAGGACACAAATTTGTCTTTCCCCCACACTTGTATTTAAAGCCTCCCCACAGAAGCAAGAGTAAAATCATTTCTTCTCCTTTCATTGCCATTTAGCAGCCACATCGAACTTATTTTTGTCATTTGCACAGACTTAGGGATATTTTTTCTATTCAACCGTGGACTACTTTCTATAAGTTGTGGTCTTTGTCCTCTAAGAGGAGGCTGAAATAGGAGGAATGAAATTTCTTTAATAATGAAGTTTCTTTCAATACCAGCGAGTTACAGTTTTTCCTTATGCCACCAGGACAAAGTTATTTTCGTAATGTGACTAATGGTTATTCAAAAGTGATCATAAGGATGCAGAAATTTCTCTATTATTGCCAAATCCAGTTTACCCTTCTACTATATTTGCAGTAGTTCATTCACCCCCTCCCACCTAAAGCTACCATTTCTTGGCTTTGCTGATTTAACCATTCATCCGGTCCTATCTTAACACAGCATTATCAAGTAATACAGACTAACGCAAAAAGAGAAAGAGAGAAATGAAGGAAGGAAAATCGAATTGTTCTGTACATACACACTTTTTGCAGTCCATTTAAAAAAGCTTATTTTAGAGACCTGGAAAAAGAGAACAGGTGGAAAAGGGTAAATGTCAGCTATGTATGCCAAATGAGCCTCTGTAACTTAACTGGGTTTTCCATCAGACCATATGAAGGTACTTTCTAAGTGCATAGGTTCATTTCTGTCCACATATTTAGGTGTTTGTTTGGCCAACATACATCTTCCTGCTTCTTACCACATCAGACAACCACAACAAAGAAGCAATGCCAGCTGAAGGACTGGTCCCTATGCCTAACAGTCAATGCCAAGGTTTCTCCTCCCCACGTCTTCCTCCCATCAGCATGGGCTAGACCCCACGGCCAGGCTGCGCTGCACCACGGCTGCCAGAGCAAGCTCCTCATCACACCGAAGTGAACAACTCTACCCACCACGCTTGCAAAGATGTTGCTCATTATTTTAATGAGTGTACAGAATGAGCAATTTTCAGCTCCATGGGCCACATGATGTACGAATTAGCTAGCAGGAAAGAAAACGTCTTGTTGAAGTAATTCATCTGCAGTTGCAACTGCGCGGTTTTGTCCAAGAAGCATACTTCTTGTCATCTCCAAGAAAGGCTGGATTTAAGAAGCACTCAGTCCAGTCAGAGTTGCCTTTTTTCTCACATGAGGGATTTGCAAATAATCCTGCAGTCCCCTTGTGTCTCCAGATACATGGGCTGTGTACACACCAGAGAATTTGCATTGCTATTAATCACTGTATTTTCTGAGCATCTTGTATGTAAAGTACACAGGCAACAGAGGACTCCATACATTTTTTTGATTCTTTCTCCCGACAGTTTATAGCAAATTCCGTCACATCTTTTTGGGTCAGTTAGAATATACAGGAGATGTATCCCACTTAGTAGCAAAATACATCACTACCAGACTCTCCAGCAATTCTCCATCTCCATGCTATTCCTCCTTCCAGAACAACTCACAGCCACTTTCTCCACTCATTCCTTATCCAATGTGTGAGCCCTTGTGCCCAGCTGTAGCAGAGCTTACAAATCACACAAGGCACAGGCGGAAAATCCTGACAGCCAGGATCAGCGACAGCTGTGCTCTTCCAGGGATGGCTACTTAACAAAGCTGAGAAATTGCTGTCCCTGGAAGGTAAATACAGACTAGGCAATCTACTTCACTGCTTCATTATCTTTATTGTCAAAGAAATCCTGATGTGTAACCTGTCTCCTTTTCACCCTTTTTTTTTTTTTTTTTTTTTCAGTCTTTGCTGTGAACACAGAGTATTATATTAACTCTTTGCTTGTGGACATACTTAACAAATTTGGAGCATCTCTCCTGCATCTTCTTTTCTGTAAATTAAACAATCCCAGTTCTTTCAGACATTTTTTTTTATACATTGCAGTCTGTGAACTTCTGGTTGATCATTGTTGATGTTTTCCTGAATTGCCCAAAAATGGACACAGTGCTTTTCCCAAAGACTCCACAGAGCTAAGTAGAGCAGGCGACTACTTTGCAAGTCTCGTATGCAGCACCCCTGTTTATACACACTGGTATGGTGTTTGCTTCCCATATAACACACGAAACACTGAATCAAGGATTAAATCCGAGTGAAAAAATAATCACTCCTTCTTCCTCTGCAGAACTGCTGTATAACAACCTACCCCTATCATGGGGATTAGCTGATAACCAAATACAGTATTTTGCACTTGACTTATATCTTATTTCAGACCTATCTGTTCAAAACAAATTAATTTTAATCCCATCCTTCAATGTTTACAAAGCTATTACTATCTCATTTTGGCAATGGCTGCGCAGTGAATAAACTTAGTCTCTACTCCACTTTCCAAGTCATTAATAAAAAATGTTAATTAATTTTGGACCATGACAGATGCCTGGCTTAGTATATAAGATTGACCTCTTGCCCAGCATATAATTCCCATTAATGCCTGTACAGACAGACATGCAGCCTACTGTGGTTATGGAGATACGGCATAACAACCTCCTACAGTTCCTAGGATTTTCAAGGCAATATGGAAATAAAGACCAAATCTATTCATTTTCCCCTTTGTAGAAAATTAGCTCTTTTCAAATAAAAGCATTAGATTATTTTCCATCTCCTTCTATGTTTTTAATTCGTCTTTCCTTCAGTACAAGTTCAAAGTCTTCCGATCATACAGAAACTCAGCTGATGAATCCATATTGCCTAGACCATATTGTTCTAACTGTTATCAAATTTGGGTGCTACATTTCCTGCCTTGTGTTGTTTTAGGGATATTCACTAATTTGACTGTCTTGATTTTCATTAAAAATCCTTTTTGCCAGATCTACAGCTCCATGTACTATAAAAGAACAAGGTAATAATCAGAGAAACACCCTCTGAGTCACTCAGTTGAGCTGCCCTCCTGTTGTTGTGCTATTTTCCTCTTCCAAGCCTCATTTCCATTAGTTCTCTTTCCCTCAATGGACATCACTGAAAGCTGAAAAACATTTTTCATTTGATCATTTTGATTCTGTGGTCTGCCACCACTGCAGAGCAAATGCATTCACTTGTTTTACTAAGCTGGACTTTTTTTTTTTTTTTAATATTGTTTGTTTTCTCTAAGTTTTACAAATTTCTTTAATGGTCATTTTGTTCTTCCTTTTCCTGTTCTTTGTAGAAAACTCACTGCTTGCTTCTAACCCCCTCAACCCTCAAAAAGTTCATTATTTGACTACAACATTTCTCCTCAGTTTGAAATAGTACCAGTTCCTCCACCAAAACACATACAAACATTTTTCCTTCAAGACCCATGTAATCAGCTTTCTGCCCTCTTACCCTGCTTGGACACAGTCCAGAAAATAAGACTGTGCCCCACCACCAGAATTCCAAAAGCAAAGGAGAAATTAGTATTAATATTGGCTCTTTTACCCTCAGAACATCTTTTGCCCCACAAGTAACTTCTGAACATCTCTGTTAGAAAGCATAAAGCAGCAGTATTCATTCAGGATGGCAGCTGACCTCTCTCACCTTTCTGGCTAATGATGTCCTCATTTTCTAAGTGAGAAAAATTCACGTGGAGAAGCCGAATCTTGAGCGAAGGCAGAAGAAGCATTTCTGTGGCATTCTCCAGCAGCAGGAAAAGCTCCCAGCTCCCACATCCTGCACCTACGGCAGCCCACAGCCAGCACACCAGCAGGGAACAGCAACGTGAGTCAGAGCGTAAATCCACTGGGTGTGCTGGAGGGACACCCTGTGTCAATGGCCAAATCAATCTGATCTTCTGTGCTGCTCAGGCTACAATCTCTCCAAAAAGTATGTCCCCCTACACACATGCCAAAGCCAGTGTCCTACCCAAAGCGTCCCAACAGGAGGACGGCTTCGAAACACAGCTGTATGAAAAGCAAATTGCTTCAGACTCCAAAAGGATTTTCTCTGACAGCTCCCATAGGAGCCAACTGTCTGGGGGGCAGAAAACAAGCATTAGGTCATATCATGTGCTAAGAAAAATTACAGCGGCTGGAGACTCTGGATTTACAAAGGTCTGACCCAGAGAATGAAGACAGTGAGAGCACTCATAGTCTGTCCATCACCAGCAGGATCCTTTGTAAATAACAATCATTTTAGGATATTATTACTTAAAAATGAAGTACATCTCTCAAAGATTCAGGCATTATAAAGGATGAGTCTGCAATGACTTTAAGAATCATCTTTCCTTTTTCAAGCCTCTTTTTGTTGAAGTGATGTAGCATTTCAGTGCCTTGCAATGCTATTTTTAGAAATTACCCACCTGTGATGATTTTCAAGGACTCTATCTATATAAACAGTCTTGACTTTTCAACCCCATCAGCTTGTCATTTTGTGAAACAGATAACAAAACATGGAGAAGTACCCCAGAGATCTGCAATTCTTCAGCACAAAATGCCCTTTTTATGAAGCTTTTATCTTATAAAGTATCTCTGTTTCAAGAAAATGTTCATTTCCTACTCAAACACCAGTTCTGGTCATCATTTATAAAGATGCATTTTGCAGTTCTTTCAAAGCAAGATTTTCCTCTTTGCACTTTTCTAAATTAAGGTAGAACTGCTCAATGTTACCTGCTAATGTTATCTATATATAGCAAACTTCCTTATCATGTCTTTTGACCTGTAACATTGGAAGTTTTCTTCTTAGATATCTAAAATTTAGTACCTCTGTTCTGAACAGCAAGAGCATATATAAATATCTTGCTCTGACTAGCAGTATATTCATTGACTCCCTTTTCTTACTGCAGTTCACCTTCTCCCTCACTCATTTCGTTAAATATTTTCTGCTTTCACAGTCATCCCAAATGTGGACACATCGGTGGAAGACCATTGCATAGAGGAAGGTCTTATGATCTCATCTCAAATACAACCTTTAACTAACAAGTAAGATGGCCAAAATCAGATTCTGCTTGAGTTTCTTGGGCTAATGGACCTCTTAGCTTAGCCTATATAGTTGAAGCCACCTTCCCTCCTCAGTTACCTTCTGAAGCCACATGAGACTGCAGCAGGAATGCAGGAAACAATACTTTACCTGGGAACAACCTCAACAGCTATTTGAAACAAAGCACTCAGCAGTGCTGATGTAACGACCTGATTCAATCTCCCATCACATTTGTGTTTTACTACAGAGTTGCTCTTGGGGGTTGCAAATACTCAGAAATACGTTTATGCTGTTCAGACAAGCCAATTAAAATGTTTCATTGATCAGCACCAGAAACTGAAGTCTTAAGAACATATTAGAGGTATTTTATGTTCCTGCCTGCCTCCACTGAGTAGTAGATATGGTGCTGCACCTTGTTCTCTGAACAGTAAGTCCCCTACAGATACATTTGCTATGGACGCCACAGATGAAATTACTTACAAAATCCTTTGTTAGAATCACAGAAACATACAATTATGGAATGGTTTCAGTTGGAGGGGACCTTCAAGACCATCTAGGTCTAACCTCCCTGCCATGGGCAGGGACACCTCCCACCAGACCAGGTTGCCCAAAGCCCCATCTGTCCTGGCCTTGAACACCTCCAGAGATAGGGCATCCACAGCTTCTCTGGGCAACCTGTGCCAGTGCCTCACCACCCTCACAGTAAAGAATATCTTCCTTATATCTAATCTAAATCTAGCCTCTTTTATTTTAAAGCCATTACTCCTTGTCCTATCACTGCACTCCCTGACAGAGACCCTCCCCAGCTTTCCTGCAGACCCCCTTTAGGTACTGGCAGGCCACTGTAAGGTCTCCCTGGAGCTTTCTCTTGTCAAGGCTGAACAACCCCAACTCCCTCAGCCTGTCTTCATAGGAATCAGACTGTCTTCATAGGACAGGATGTACTGATCTGAGAGAAACAATGGTCCCCTCATCTAGCAAAACCCTGGTCTTGTCAGCATGCAAAACAAGACCTCAAGGTTTCAGATTAGGTTGCAGACAAGATACTTTCCATCAAATACGATGGACCATTGTGGCTTCCCCCTCTCTGGGCAGAATGACTGCAATAAATCCAAATGATGCTGTTTTAGCCAGGAGCTACCCTGTCCAGAGTTTGCTGAAGAGAGCACTCCTTTGAAGACTTCCTATTCCTATGCAAACTCCATAGGTATTTTGAAAATAACACAAAAAGCCAGCTTGTGGTAAGGTTAAAGAGATTAAATGCTTAAAGATGCAGTGCACCACATTGCCTCTAAGCATGGCATTTGATTCTTACAAGAATGGGGTGAGAGATGTCACATCAACTAACCGAAGAGGGGACCTTTTTGGAAGAAACAGACCACTTGGAGGCCAACCCTTACAGGCACAGTCCATGCCCCAAATAAAACTCTGGGACCCTCACACCAGGGAGAAACTACTCATCACCACAACAGCTAATGGTTCTTTGGTATACACATCTCATATTCAAAGAAGATTTATGGGGGCAATAAACTCTTAAGCAATTTATCCTTTGATGTTTGGCTCACAGTTCCCACTGGAATCATACGCACTATGGAAACTATGATAGATAATCTGCTAAAAAAGTGCATCTGTTTCTTATGCAATGTTTCCAGCATGAAACCAAGCTTGAACTTAATAAACGGGTCCTTCTAGTATGAGATCATTTTGGAGATAATTCTTCTCCCAAATGACCTCACATGCTTTTATATTTTCCATGAGCAAATCAGTGTTTACATTCAAGCTTCCTCTCTCTCTTCTTGACGGCAGTGGAAGCTGTGAGATTTTAAAATGTGATAAATTCTGTGTGAGAAAAAGTTTTCCTTGGTTTCAGAAACTTAGAGACTGTCATGATAGCTCACCTGTAAACATAAGGGGTACCAGAAATCTGCAACAAAGAGTACAATTTTAGCGCTGACTTGTTTGTCATCAGAACTCAGAGTTAAAATTAGCATCAGATATTCTTGAGAATAGATTCTGGAAATTAACATGGTAAAGAAAAGGGGTGATAGCAAGAGGTCTTGAATTATTTTCCACTCTGATTATATGATAAATGTGTGCTTTCAAGTCTCATCCATAATGTCTGCAAAAAGAAAAGGGTGAGTCTAAGGCTGGAAAAAATCCAGCTGTGTCCCTCTCTTATCCTTTCTGTGTCTCAATTTAACAAAAACACCCACACATACACACGAAAGATCTACTTCCATACTAATGAGTAAAAGTACTTAGCAGCAATCTAAACTAGACTTCCTCCATGGATCAAGGAGATTTAATCACATTTAGCCCACGAGTTTAACGTTTGGTAATTTTCTTGCCAGCATCCTGCCATCATTAACATCAATATCTGTTTAATAATGCAGAAGTTCTTCTACTAAGTGACCGAACTTCTAAGTTATAAAATGATGAAACAGCTGCTCTTATGCCACACAATTTTTTGCTTCCTAAAAATGCAAGGACAGGGACCTGATACCCCCTTTTTTTTCTGGTTGGTTGGTTGGGGTTTGGTTTTTGTTTGTTTTAAGAAAATTTGTTACAGAGAAAGCTCCTCAAAGGTTCCTCAAAGATAATGGTGTTGTTGTAGTGTTCGTGCTTCCCCATCATTCTGTGCTCATTGAATGTTGTTTCTAGTGGAGCTGAAGCACCACTGCCAAACACCAAGATAGATTCAGGGTCCTGTCTTTTTTTCCTGAAAAGAGGAAAAGACGTTGGTGCCTTGCACCAGCTTCCTACTGGGCTCTACCTGGGAAAAGGACCCTCAGAGTGGGATCCCTGAGAAAACCAGACAAGTATCACCAGATAAGTATCACCACAACAGTCACCAGAAAAAAAGGACCAGTGTCTCTCTGGAGCAGCGTGGAGAAGGTTTAAAGCACCAGGCCTAAATACAAAGACCACAGCACAACCCTGCCAGAGGTGAAATGGATTATTAGTATTAATCCTGGCCAGACTGTGGACTAGATGTGTTGATATTTTCTTGAAGAAAAGTGACTGTTCTGCACATATTCCAAAAGCAAGGGACATGCTTTATTTATTTTTGCCACTCTACAGGAAGAGTTTGTTTTATTATCCCAAAGCCAGGGGACTAGCTTAAAGTTTCTAAATCAAGGAAAGAGTTTTGTGCAATACCAGAGATTAAAGGAAAAAAACAAACACCCCCTACCCCCACCCCCCAAACCACCAGCAGTCTGCAGCGATGCCTTTCTAATGCATTAATTCCTTTCCTGCCAGGTCTCCTGATGCTTCTGGGGATATAGCCCCAGACAAAACCAGAGGATAGCACCACAACTCATCTCCCTTTATAAAGATCTGGGACTACGGATTAAATTCCTTCATGGGAAAAACAGATTGGCAGCACAACCCATGTTGTGGCCAAAAGCACAGACACTGTAACAGGTGATGACGGGATGTGGGCTGCTGAACAAGTGACAGCCAAAACAGATCTCACAGATCTGTAATTAGGTCTTTAATATCAGTGTCACTGATAGCATCTATACAGAGCTTCTAATTTACTTAGAAGTACATCCTCAGTTAGGGCAACAAAAAGGCACAATAGATTTCTGAATTAAAGACTAAAGCAGAACCATAATTCTTGTCTACTTGAAGGCAAAGTGTGATCTTTTCCTAGACTACAAGGCAGCTAAAGACAGTCCCTGAAATGGAAACCATAAGCCCTTTCCTAGGAATTACAGAAAGCACGGGGGCTTCCTGGCATATTTTAGGCAGTGGGCCTTTATCACATCCATCCACTTCAGAAAACCTAGTACTAGGAATTATCAAATGGGAGATATGTGTTATTTACACAAAGTATTACTGAAACACATATCCAAACGAAAAAGCCAAGCCCAAACCATTCATTTGGATTTAGTGCCATTTTTAAGAGGTTGGCTCATGGGAATAACACATGGGTAGGACTGACCTTAGGAAGCCTGAGCTGGTGATGTAGATGTGTTTTATGTCAAAAATGGTATTTCCAGGGCACTACTTGTTTCATCCTTTAACAGGTAGATGAAATTCTTGTTCTCTCCATTGGGCTGACAGCAAAGAGGCATCAGGGTGGATAATTCCCACATAGACATAGACATTGAAACATTTGGAGTTAGACTAGATGAACCTACCCTTGCCTACCACAAGGAATAGGGAAAGGGCTTGAGACAAGAAGGGTAGCAACAGAGCATGCTACAGATCAAGCCCCAGGGATGAGCTGTTTTCAGAGGGGCATATTTGTAGTCAGCATGGATTCACCAAGGGGAAGTCGTGCTCGACCAATGTCATTGCCTTCTATGATGGCATCACCAGGTGGGTAGATGAGGGGAGAGCAGTGGATGTCATCTACCTTGACTTTAGCAAGGCTTTCGATAATGTCTCCCATGACATCCTGATAGCAAAGCTGAGAAAGTGTGGGATAGAGGAGTGGACGGTAAGGTGGGTTGAGAACTGGCAGACTGGCCAAGCTCAGAGGGTGGTGATCGGTGGCGCAGAGTCCGGCTGGAGACCTGTGACTAGCGGTGTTCCCCAGGGGTCGGTGCTGGGTCCGGTCTTGTTCAACATCTTCATCGATGACCTTGATGAGGGAATAGCATCTGCCCTCAGCAAGTATGCTGAAGACATAAAGCTGGGAAAAGTGGCTGACATGCCAGAAGGCTGTGCTGCCATTCAGTGAGACCTGGACCGGCTGGAGAGATGGGCAGGAAGAAACCAAATGAGGTTTAACAAGAGCAAGTGTAGAGCCCTGCACCTGGGAAGGAACAACCGCATGTATCAGTACAGGCTGAGGGATGACCTGCCGGAGAGGAGCTCTGAGGAGAAGGACCTGGAGTCCTGGTGGACAACAGGTTGACCATGAGCCAGCATGAGCCAGCAGTGTGCCCTCATGGCCAAGAGGGCCAATGGGATCCTGGCGTGCATTAAAAGGAATGTGGCCAGCAGGTCAAGGGAGATGATCCTCCCCCTCTACTCTGCCCTGATCAGGCCTCACCTGGAGTACTGTGTCCAGTTCTGGGCTCCCCGGTACAAAAAAAGGCAGGGATTTCCTGGAAAGAGTCCAGCAGAGGGCCACAAAGATGATACGGGACCTGGAGCATCTTCCTTACGAAGAAAGGCTGAGAGATCTGGGTCTCTTCAGCCTGAAGAAAAGAAGACTGAGAGGGGATCTCGTCAATGTGTATAAATACCTGAGGTGTGGGAGACAGCGGGATTTGGCCAACCTCTTTTCAGTGGTTTGTGGGGACAGGACAAGGGGTAATGGCCACAAGATAAAGCACAGGAAGTTCCACACCAACACGCAAAATAATTTCTTCACAGTGAGAGTGACAGAGCACTGAAACAGGCTGCCCCGGGAGATTGTGGAGTCTCCTTCTCTGGAGATATTTCAGGCCTGTCTGGACGCCTACCTGGGCAGCCTGCTCTAAGGAACCTGCTTTGGCAGGGGGGTCTGACCCGATGATCTTTCGAGGTCCCTTCCAACCCCTAAAATTCTGTGATTCTGTGATATTTGGATGACAGGTCCTGCAATGAAGCCAGTACATTCTGCTGGGACCGGAGAAGCAGACACACCACCACGGTAGCCATCTCCAACCCATGACAGAAGAGCTGTCCTGTTTTGGTCTGACACTGCTAAAATTAGCACTTCATTCCCAACAAGAGCCCAAACATTGACTGTCCCCTCCCATGTGGCAGAACACTTTGCCTTCTTTCATGGAAACCAAAGATTTTGCTCTGACCCTCCAAGCGGGTTACTCCCTAAAACCTTATCTCAAAGACACAGGCCTCCAGTGAGGAGAAAGGGTTCAGCAGGGGACACCACCAAAAGCTTTGATATTTAATGGCTAAGGGATTCAGGCGTGACATTTCTTACTCCCAGTTTCATTTTGTCCCTTCACATTAAGGACTGGATTCAATCACCAACTTATTTTTGCAGGCATTTAATCATAATGAAAAGTAAACACAAAAACTGGCAAGGAGACAAGCTCTGCAGCCTGACTTCTTTCTTACTCTACTACAACTCACTCCAGGGCAGCTCAGTTCAGCTGTGAAAACGCCAGTACCTACCCTGATACAATCCAGAAAACTGCGATGCATCTCCCTCCCGCTGGACAGCAATGAAAACAATTCGAAATTTAAGACAAGCACAAGGCTCGATTGTCCTTACTGTTACAAGTAGCTATGGGAAAATATTAGCACATGCCATTTAAAAAAAGCTCTTATCACCTCTGTCCTGCCAAAGGTCTTAGAATTGCCCCATTACCCCATCCTGAATATGCGGTGTTTTAAAAACAGAGGGTTACTGCTTATCTGTTACCTGGGTCCAAATATTTTGTTTTCCTAAAAACGGCCTGAGAAGCCAAACAAATTAACATCATTAAGTTTCTGTTGGAAGCTGAAAGGGATTTTAAGTTCAGGACAAACAGGATTTCTCACATGACAGGAAAAAAAGGGAAGCAGAAGAATAAAATGTAACATCAGCATCTCCCTGGGAGGATCAGCATTTTCCCATGATGTCTGAGGCCAAAGTTCTTGCCAGTTCTTAACTTCAAGCTGTGCATTTTATATAGAGAATTTAGAAAGATCATTCTTATGAAGAGAATATGAATATGCAGGGAAAGATGAATTCACTTTAATCAGACGGTTACTTATTACTGCAGTTGACCCAAACTCTGTTAACATAAAAGAACCCCCTAAAATATTTTGATGATATTTTAGGGATTTCTAATACTACGTGTCTGAAAAGTGAAGGGACCAGAGGCAGGAGAGATGATTTAAGAGCATGTGATGTAAAGATATTGAAGTTAACGAGTATCAGTGAAATGGAGTTGAACCACAACATATAAAATGCAAGAGACGATATAAAGATTTTGGTTTTCAGAAATAGACTGCAACCAGAATCCAATAAACACATCAGCAAGAACCTCCTGCATGTCACTGCAAAGCTGAGAGTCCCAGCCAGGCAGAGACGCACTGATCACAGCCAACAAGCTTGGCTCACTGCAGAATCAGAGCATGGAGAACTGCATTTCCATACATCTGTGCCCAAAAGGCTGCCACCACTAGGAAGGCAGACAGATATTTCCCCATTCCATTAAGCTATTCCTGGGGAAGCACAAGTGCATGAGGAATTCCCCCTGAAGAGACTGACAAAGGCAAGGCCACACCGACAGGTGCTGACCCCATCCAGCACCATCCTCAGTGCCACCTACCTGGGAAGATCCTTCAGGCAAGCTGCTGGCAGAGAAATCTTAAGCTGAAGACACGCTCCAAGTCCTTATAAGCAGACCTCTCTGCTGCCCTTCTTTTCACGTCCACTATGCCAGCGCAGGCAAGAATAAGGAGAGGCTGCATCCAACATCAATATGTATGTCGCCTCTGACGCAGCATGCAGCTTTGACTTTGACTGCCCTGCTTCAGCAGTATGCTCAAACACCAAGTATTAGTGGGTAATTTTAACTGGCGAAGTAGCTTTATAGTCATACCTAAGATTAACCAGCTCTTAAAAAAAAATAAAAAAAAATCACTATTCAATTCTGGAGACACAGTGATAATAAACTCTCTTGGGAACAAAAAATTGAGCCTGTTAACGGAAAGAGAGTTGAGCACAGATGCTGGATGAAATCCTGAGGATGCAAGGTATAAACACAGGCTATTGTTGACAGCAGATTTCTCCATATCTGCATGAGTTGGTCAAAAATACTCAAATCACAATGTTCATTTGGCTTAAAAGTCTAAAAGTGTGATTTTTATTTTATTTTTTTTTTAATTTTTTTTTAATGTGCAAATGCTTCCACAGAGTATTTTCCTGTTCTCTATCCAGTTCTACATCTGCACTGCAAAAGAGGTTGCTACAAGTATCACTGAGCAGTTGTCACTAACCTTCACTTTCTAGCCTCCCTCTCCTGGAATTTGTCCTGTCAGGCGAGTGATTATTTGGCTTCAAGCTGACTGAAAAGGTCTGCACTTAGATTTTCAGGACTTCTCAAAGAGCTTCAGAATTAAGGGGAGAACTATTGCCAACCTGTCCTCAGTGGAAGGTGACCTCTGCAGGTTGGCAGCAACAAACAGCAGAAGCTTTGATGTCAAAGATATCTGTTCCTGCCCCCCTACCAAAAATAAATAAATTAATAATAAAATAATTAACATGAATCCTGAACAGTATTTAACAAGTGTTAAGGGAGAAGACAGTCCCTGCTCTGTAAGACAAAGATCAGATCAGTGTGATGATCTGGCACATGAACCCTATAATGAAAAAAGCTTATTTCATAGATTCTAAATATCTATCACTTCCGTGAAAGCTTTCTTGACTTCAGTTGCTCTTACAGGACCAGAAATGACTATTATTAATGTGCTATGCTTCCTTTACCAATAATAAATGTGCTCTGGTCCTTTCTGCATCTGGGTGGTGAAAACTTCAATTTATCTGGCTTGCTCTTAATGCATTTTAGCCAGAAAAGCTTATCTGGACACTCAATTTTTTTTTTCCATCTCAAGACTTTCACTGATTTCAGTTATCTTTAACTGCAGTGGAATATTTCCATTATTTATTTATTTTTAATACAAGAAGTCTTTAATACAAATTTGTAATCTTTAAAGAGAGATACTGATCTAAGATTGTTCAGCATCTTTATGAGCACAGAATCCTAAAGGAATATGTTATATGCTTTCTAAAACAGGACCCCTCTGTCCTTTGGGGAAATAAATAAATAAACAAACAAACAAATAAATAAATAAAGATGCAGCACTCAGAAGTTTTCACGGCTACTATAGAATTAAACAAAGGGCCTCTGTAACTGCAAGCAGCTAAAGCAAAGCATTCAGCAATACATAACAGCTAAACTCAAGCTCATCCTTCCTTCTTCCTGTTATTAAAAAGTTATGCACATGAGAATTATTTTATTGTGTGCTTCAGCAAGTTGATGATAGTCATTTAAAATTTATAAGCACTAATAAGATGACACATCAAGTTTATCCTCATGTTCAACATTAGTGTTGATGGGATCCATGAATGGGATGTAATAAAACTGAGACCAGTGACTCACCTTGGTTATCAAGAGCATGTGGGAAGTAAAAAGGCTGAATTTTAATGTCATTGCTAGCCAAATTCTGAACCTTCTCAGTAACTTCTGCTATTTAATGTATGAAACAATGCAAAGCAAGATTATTTTCTATTATCCTATACAGGTGACACTGCTGTAACTACAAATGGAGGAAAGTTCATAAGGCATAAGAAGGTGAAGCTGTAGGGTGCCTTTTTAACAAGAATCAGTGCAGGATTCTGCATCATTATGCAAAAAAAAAGCAATTTTTTTTATTTTTTTTATTTTTTTGTAGCAAATTGCCATGGCTAATCTACAAGTGTGTTAGCAAGAACATATTTTTCCATTCTTAACAAGTATTATTACAGCATAATACAAGATACAAGACCCTTTTCCTAATGCATTCAACATTTGGCAAGTGTCTTAACAACCTTATAACAGTGTAATATGCATTAAAGTCATATATCTTGATATACAGAAATACTCTAGGTATTGATCAAGGTGAGGTAACCTCCCTACAATCCTCTATGCTGATGTTCAAGTCAAAGAAAATGTTTCCTCATTATTGTGTTGCAGCAAGTTATGAAAGTCTACTGAAGTAAGTACCTCCCTGAAGCAGGATCCCTGTGGGTTTATCACAGTGAGGTCAGACTTCACATTAGAGGTCCACCTGAAAGCATTGCATTCCTTCCTCTACAGGAGACTTGAGCTTATTGCTCAAGACAAAATTCACACACTACCCATGGACTGGAACTGCTTGCAACTGTAATTCAACCTGTTTTAGCAGTCTCTGCAGCGTTGTGAAGTTTCCTCTGGCACTCTTCAGAGAGCCTGCCCAGGCTTTTCTTCTGTCATGCTCAGCATAACATAATTCTTCTGAACCCAAGAGAAAAAAAAATAAAAAAATCTGTATCAAAATATGAAGAAGGGTGCTAAGTCTAGAGTTCTCCCAATGCAAATCTAACACTTGGAAGGATTAGTTTTATTTAACTTTGCAGCATTTATTGCCGCTATACTGCACTAAAATCATAAACATTACCATTTGTAAGACTGATACTGACAGTCCGCTAACAATTTTCCTGTCTGAGGTCTCACAGAATCACAGAATGGTTTGGGTTGGAAGGGACCTTCAAGACCATTCAGTTCCAACCCCCCTGCCATGGGCAGGGACACCTCCCACCAGACCAGGCTGCCCAAAGCCCCATCCAGCCTGGCCTTGAACACCTCCAGGGATGGGGCATCCACAGCTTCTCCGGGCAGTCTGTGCCAGTGCCTCACCACCCTCACAGTAAAGAATTTACTCCTAAGATCTGTTCTAAGTCCTTCTCCATCTTCCTTACAAGCCCCCTTTGTGTACATGGCTGCAATGAGGTCTCCCCAGAGCCTTCTCTTCTCCAGGCTGAGCAGCCCCAGCTCCCTGAGCCTGTCTCCACAGGAGGGGTGTTCCAGCCCTCTGGCCATTTTCATGGCCCTCCTCTGGACCCGCTGGATCCTTCCTAGCACTGCTCCACTCCACACGGTGCCCAGGCCTGAGACGAGCTGGTGGCCATGGACTCGATGCTGCAGACACAGCAGGCACGGGTTGAACCAGCATCTGCTTCCTGGGGCAGCAACACGGGCAGCTCTGGGCAGTGAATCTGAAGAGAGGCACTGTATCACACTGATCTTTAAACAGCTCTGCTGTTTAAAAGCTGCAAGTGAGAAGCTTTGCATAATTTTAGCTTTTAATTCTCAGGATAAAAATGATGGCCTAAGCAGTTAGAAGTCTCAAGAAATCCAGAGCTGTCATTTACTTTTAGTGAATGGCTCTGATCAGGTAGGCAAGTATTTATTCGTATTCCTAGCTTTTTCCTTCAAAACCGATGGTAAGACTGTCATGTACACACATCTACCTGAGGTTCTTGGTACATGTGCTCCACAGCTGGCTTAGTTCCAGAGAGGATTTCAGTAATTGAATTAGAGTGAGCAAAATTGTATAATGCCCCATTTAAAACAGCAATGCTTAGTCCCATATTTCTATGAGCACAAAGACACTACAAACTTAATTTAAGAGTTGACAAAACATAATATCTAGCTGAAATACATATACACATACACACACATGCATATTCACACACACACATACATACAGAGAGGAAAATGCAAAAGCCCTAAATTTACCAAGAAATTTGGGACAGAAGGGTAATGAAACAAAGCAAAACTGAAATAGAGACAAAACCACTTGCAAGGCCAGTAAGAAGTAACTTCCTAAAAAAAATGAAAAAAGATCTTCAACTCTGCAGACATTTTGAAAAAGCAGAAACATTTTCTGATGAAAAATGTGTCACAAGAAATTTCCCTTGCTCTGCTCCTTGTTGTTGACAGCACCTTTTTAAATAGTTCTGGTGTTTTTCTGCAAAGAAAGACACTGGAAAAGAGGATGGTCTAAGATGTTTAGGTTTCTTCAAGTCTTGAACTCAGGAGAAACTCATTTCATTTGTTCCTTGTCCTTACTTTACTTCCATCCCATCAAAACAGATAACCCACTAGTCCTTGAACAGGAAAGGAACAAGGTGAGGGAAGGTCTTTGTAATTGTGTCCTTTTGTAATTGCATTTATTATTTTTACAGCTCGTTTATTTTTAACTGCTTTAAACGCTCAGCAAAATCATTTAATTGATACCAGCCCTGGCTGTGCAGGAAAGGCACCTCAGAGTGTGCTCTGCTGCAGAGGAACCTGTGTTCAAAGGGCTCGCTCAGCACGGGATGGCCTCACCCGCACACCTCGCTGCCGGCCCCGAGAGCTGTGTCAACATCTGGAACAGCAGCAGATGCAGAGCCTTCTGCACAGCGATGCTGCTTGTTTGCTTGCAGAGGGAAGTCCAACTTTTGCCATGCCCAGATGTGTTTTGTGGTCAGCATCATTTCCAGCTGGAAAGTCGATGTAGAGGGTGAAAGGACAGCTCTGCCACAGCAACTCCTGTCAAAGGTGTAGCCTGTGGGTTTTTTTTCAGGTCCCAGTGCTGGCTGGGAGATCCTCCTTCTGTTCTCCCTCTGTCACAGAAACCTTCTGACATACTGAAGGCTGGTACCTCTTTTAGTAACACATAGGCTTGTAGAGTTGGGCTTTCATGGTGGCATTTACAAAAGCCAAACTCCAAAACATGCAAGTTATAAAAAAAAAAATGGGAGGGAGAGACCTTCCCCAAGACCAAACTGAATCCCAGCCCACCAAAGTTGTCTCTAGTTTGCAGCTGAGCTGTGGCTCTTCTTTTCATCCCACTAAGCTCATCACGTCCTTGCTCTCTGGGATTGCACTGGACACATTAGCTGATGCACTCTAAGGTGATTTTTCCGGGCATAATACTACAAATTGAGCTACTTGCCCTATCTGCAGAATTTAGATACTTGTAACCCCCTCACCAGTGAGGTACAGACCACACCGCACCTTGGTGCTCTGCAACCTTCCCCTGACTCTGCAGCCCTGCCAAAATTGCCCTCCCCAAACTGACCACGCAGGGCTCTTTCCTACTTTCCCTACTTTTGCCCTACTGTCTTTGCTATGCTGGTCTGCAAATAGAGAGAAAGCAAACAAACAAACAACAAATCAAAACAAAACAAACAAATAAACAAAAACCAGCAACAACAACAAAAAAAAAACACCATGAACTTTTGCAGCTCGGGTTGCTGGAAAGCTAGAAACCTGGCGTCCATAATGGAACTAAGTTGTGATCACCAGAGCTGGATTAGCTATTTTCACACCACACGGAAAAAAACAACAGAACAAAGCCTCCAAAAGATGAGTTGCATCAGCCCTGAAGCATAGGTTTGGTAAATGGAAAAGCTCACAGAAGTCTCATTTTTCCTGAAAAATACCACCATTTTCTTGCTAACTTTTCCCAGTGCCCTGCAGCATTCATCAGAAAGTGCCCTGCAGCATTCATCAGAAGGTTCTCGGTAACTGCAAGGGTCCCTGATGCCTCCTTTTCCCTGGAGGGGGCACCTCGGAGCATGGCTGGACAAGGTGACTGCTTCCCTGCCACCACACAAAACTCATTCTCCCCCATATAACACATGGTAAGAGGCAGCGTCACATTTTTTTCTCCAAGAAAGGACAAAACTAAAGATGGTTCAGATACCATCTTTGGTATCTGAAAGATATTTGATACCATCTTTTGGCTGGGAAAAAGGTGATGTTTAACCTGAATGATGCTATAAAATATGCACTTCATTATTTCCCAAGGTGTTTTTGTTTTTGACGGACATGAACAGATTTCTCCGTTGTTTCCCCAGGCTGTGATGCTCCCCCAGCTGAAGCACTGCTCCCAGAATGGCTCTAACATCTCCCCCTTTGCTAGCACAGACAAAAATAAAAGCAAAACCTGGGACTGGGAAACAGCACAACACAGAAACATATATACTGTATGACACAAAAAAAAATGAAGCTGAAAAGCCTTTCCCTTGCCTCCTTTCTCCTAAGGGCTTCACCACCACAGGACGTTCACGCGTGCTTTTAAACACAAGCCTCTGTCCTACATGTGGACATGTCTCTGGAGAGAGCCACGCTTCATGCTAGTGACAGGCATGGGCATGAGCTGCTACAGGTTGCGCAAATATCCCCTGACCTTAGTGGGATATTCTTTTTTTTTAAACAAAATGTCTGTGGTGGGTTGTACTCTCAGAGTCTACAAGAATTACAGCACAACTGATACCTCTTCTCAGTCCCCCCTGCCTTTACTAGGAAGGAGGACAGAATATACAGTCTATAAATTCAAGCCAGAATTAGTATGCGCCTTGCTACTGTTCTTGTGATCTTTCACTGGGCAGTGTTACTCCTGAACTAAATGCTAGTTTTAAAAGGAAGCTGTTGTTCTCTTTAAAATGTCATGCATTCTTATAATGCCATATACCAACAGTGAACAATGAAAATCATTGTATCCTTCTGGAACTCGAACTTTGCAAACTTAGTTCTACAAAAATAAATTATTTGAAAAAAAAAAAAAAATCAGAGGTTTTGAATTCTAATAGTTTCACAACATTCATCTACCCTATTTCTGGGCTATGGGTTTTCATGAGCGGATAACATATTTCCATTGGAAAGCTTCTCCACTAGAAAGAGATTTTCTGATAAATAATAATGCTCCACAATTATACAGTAATTAAGTAAAAACTTAAAAATTAGTATGACATGATTGTATTAAACTGGTTTAATTTCATCAAAATAAAACATGGTTAAAACATCGTTTCCCTTGAAATTATGTATTTTAACTTTTCATAGCAATTAAAAGAAAGGAAGTGCTAAAAAAAAAAAAAAAAAATCAAATATATGGCAGCTAGAAAGCCAACCTTACTTTAAACACATCAAGTTACAGGAATCCCACCACATACTTTCATGGGATACAAAAATTTGTACATCCTCACAGAAAATTTGCTCCCTGCCTCTAGTATAAAGTTTTCCAGCTTCTAGCAAATGAGCTTATTATGTTTGTTTTGTTTTGTTTTTCAGAGAAGTTAAAAAATCAATATCTACCAGAGATCTCTCCAATTACATGCAAAATGGTTGTGGGTTTTCAGGTTGGAAATTAGGAGGCATTTTTTCTCAGAAAGAGCAGTCAGGCATTGGAATGGGTTGCCCAGGGAAGTGGTGGAGTCACTGTCCCTGGGGGTGTTCAAGGAAAGGTTGGACCTGGTGCTTAGGGACATGGTTTAGTGTGTGATATTAGTGGTTGGACCAGATGATCTTGGAGGTCTTTTCCAACCCTAATGATTCTATGATTCTATGAAAATGTGATCACAGCAGTGGGTTCAGTCAGTAGACAGACAGAGCAGAGTCAGTGTGCAGCACCCGCTATAATCTTATCAGAGGTATTAAATGGACAGATAAGACTGTATCCATTTTGCCATTAAAATTTCAGCTGTATTAACACAACTCTTTAAAATTGATTTCATAATTACATCTCAAAAGCTTATCACAATGCCAGGTTTGCTACGCAGTGTAAAAAGCCTCTTTAGCCAGGCTGAGCAGCAAAGGGTGGCACGTGAGAGTTGGAAAGCTCGCCACACAGTTCAGATGAACAAAACAGCCTCACTTGAGTCAAAACTGCACAGAATAAATCCCATCTGAGGATACCTATTTGTCATAACGGATCTGAATTGCTTATGTGTGAATAACTGCTTACTTGTTTTTTTACCTTAGTGATTTATCAGGAGGAAAATGAAAGTTACACTGAAAAAAAAAATAGATAAATAATATAACTAGATAAATAAATAATTAAAAATAGATTAATAAAATCTTCAAACTCTTCTCACTGAAGCTAAAAAGGAAAGCAACCCATAGTTTTACTGCAAGAAGAACTAAATGTTGCATTTGCACTGAAATGGGTGTGCCCTGGACTTGTTTTCAGAAAGCCCAGGGAACAGAGCAGCAGCCGTGGCAGTATAAGATGCTATGCTGTCACAAACTGCCAGCTGCTCTACACCACAAAGAACCATCTGAACCAGGTCTGGATCCCAGGCAAGTGCCCTAAGCACCAGCACGCTGGCACTCTCGCCCTTTATTTCTCTGGCTCAGCAAATATTTAAGTATTTTATTTCATTATTTTAATGGGATATAATCAAAAGGAGAGATAAGGAGTGAGATAGCCCCCCAAATCCTTTATTTTGCAGATCGCATTACTCTCTCAAGAGATGATTGATGGGGCTTCAAGTCCTCTTGGCCTTAAGCCCATCCTCCATTATCATCTGTGAGCACCCTAATGACAAGGTAATTGGTCAAAGCATAACAATTACCACTTTAGCCTGAAAGCTTTTTCCATCCAAACCTAGTCAGGAAATCATCCCAAATTTCCAAATAGTTTCAGGATGACAGAAACCACTTTTTTTTTTTTTTTTTTGGCAACCTATTTTTTTTTTTTTTGGCAACCTATTTTTTTTTTTTTTGGCAACCTATTTCCAGGTTCTGTTCTTAATGAAAATTTGCAATGGCTGGATTCAAAGCACTGCATAAACTGAAAGTACATTTTTGATGGTTTATGCGGATCCACAAAGAATGTTAAAGTCCACAAAAACTACTTTCAGGTTATATGGAAGGTATTATTGTACTCCCTGCTAAGATGAAATAAAATGACCAGGGATTTTATGATATTTAAAGTTTTAGATAATTTTTTAGGGATTCCCTTCTGAGGCAGAATTAAGGGCTCAGGCTCATGGTTTATTGTTTAACAAGAGTTAACAAGCCACTGTGTGCCAGCTGTGGTAACCTCTTCATACATATTTTTAGACCTAGATAAATGCAAAGTAATATGATTTGAGTTATTGTACTTTCACTGCAATCTAAACTAAATTGAATTACTTTGCATTTGCCATAGGCGAGGAACATGTGCACAGAGTGTTACAGACAGCTGGTTTACTCAAACACAGTAAACTACTAAGCAGTAGCAACACAATAATGCAACTCACATCCAACCTATCCATTGCAATACTCCCAAACTCATAGTTTCATTAAGTTTTAATTGCTTTTCTGGGCAGTAAATGCTACATTTAAAAGCTATAATGGTCACGTAATTTATTTCTCTTCCGCCACTGTTTTACTGATACATACTACAAAATTTAACTGCAGCTTAACAAAATTTGTCCTTCGCTATTAAGAAAGAGAGTGTAATGTTACAAAGCATAAAATTACAAAGTCCCTAGGAACATTTTCAGTTAGCAAGATGACTATAAATACAGAAATCTCATTACAAAGAGCTGTTTGAAACTTACACCAACCAGATAATGACAAAAGCTGCTAAATGCTAATTTGATTCATAGTCTATTTTTAGGGAGATTGCTAGTCTTGCAAAAGATACCAGCTACTCTAAATTCAGTCTGGCAAATGCCTCAATGTGGAAAAAATAACAACAACAACACTGAGGGCTTAAATCTTGCTTCTAAGCAAGAAACAATACAGGAAAAGATGGAAGGAACAAGAAAGGGGAACATGCTGAAATTGTTAAAGCAAAATGGTCATAGGTAACTGCCAGAAAAACAAACAGTATAAGTTGAAAGGTGGTTTTAAAGACTGCATTCTCTCCCCCATTATAAAATTGAATGTTTTCTTTTCTGATGACATGGAACAATTGTAAGAAATAGCCCTCAGACACTGAAGCATGTCAGTCAAAAGCAGAACGTGTCCTGAGGTCCAGGGGAAGCCTTCTTTTTTGAAGAATCTCAGGAAAGTCTGGGTAAAGCACCCGTGGACGTTACTTCATTTGTTCATGAAGTATTTGTCATGAAATATTTGTGAATATTTATGCACTAGCAAAAATACTTTGCTAAGTCTGTCTGTTCAAACGACTCCTTCAGCTTCCCAAGATTCAAAGTTACACAGCAGAGCTGTCCCCTCTGGCAGACGCTCTGGATTTCTTATTTCACCTTCTGCACTCATTCACATCACGCTGACAATCATCATCAGAGATATTACTCCCAGATAATCTTTCTGCAAAGGAAATCATCTTGCCAGCATTCATAATTTTATCACAACTTAGGCAATAGATGGTGTTTTAGTCTTAATTGGTTATACTCTTAATATCTGGAGTAGTCTGAATATTCCATTATGGAAAAAGTTCTGTGACAGCTACCCAAGAGAAAACAAGAAGAGAAACTCAATCGGTTCCATATCAAATGTAAAAAAAAAAAAAAATTAATAAAATAAAATAAATTTTTTTTAAATGGTTCCCTTTCTTGCTTTCAGATTTTGCTTTTAAGAGTCTAATACATAAGTATAAAGTGCCCAGGGCTGCTGAGAAATTAAGACCAAGCAGTCACACACTTCCAGTCAGGAGCTTATGGTTTGATACACAGGTTACCCGTGTACGAGACATAACTCTTCCTCCACCAGAGGGAAGTTTTCATGCTCTGAAGGCTCAGAAGGGTTTGAATACACTTCCCTCCCTTTAAAACCCTAGATGCTTGCAGGGCTATGTATGGGTCCGCAGAGGGGATCTCTTGGCAGGAAACAGCCCCTCACAAATGGTCTGGCTCAGGATGCATTAATGTTCCTTAGGAGTTAAATCTCAGGGCTTGGATCCATAAAATATATTTATATGCAGGATGTTAACAGAAACATGTTGGATTTTTACATTAACAGTATCCACATAATGCATTTGCTACGAAAATAAATCTCTTCAAGTGAACCAAAAAATGCCCTTATTTCTAATAATAGGAGAGAAAATTACAGTTGGCAAACTCAAGAGACAATTAAGCCAGTGTTTCAGAGAACTCCAGATCACTGCCAAAACAAATATTCAGATAAAAGAACACTGCTTCCACTCCCTGCTTCCTTATTAATTGTGTTTTTTCTTTGGCCATTACAAACAGGTTTGTAAAATAAACTCCAAAAATATACGTGTCTCTTTTTTTTGATTTGCACTTGATTGTTATTTCTGAGGATGCTACCAACTGCTGAAGAAGAAAGGATTACAGTAAGATTTGTTTCCGTAAATAATATAACAAAAAAAAACAAAACAAAACACTGCACATCAAGGTTAAATGAGGACGAAGTGGGAAATTCACGGCATAAAGAACTGCGAGGCCTCTCAGTTGGCTTTCCAAGTGCAGGATATTCATTGCATTTTATTAGCTGATTAACGAGGTGTGTGGCAATTCATCTGGAGCTACTAAGGTCCTTTGATCCACCTTCCTTGCAAGCGCTCCCCTTACCAGACAAAAACAGTGCTTTGCAGCTAAAATCACTCTGTGTCCAGCAGGAGGATGGTGCAGGGGGCCAGGCAGGAGACCTGTGGCTCAGCCCATCCACACCAACCTCCTCATCCGCCCCACAGGACTGTCCCCCACCTGCTGGGCCTGATCTGAGGTGCACCACTCCCCCTGAAGCCCATGTAAGTGTGCTTTCTGCACGTCAACCCACATCTCTGTTTATCAGGAGAATCTCCCCTGCAGTGTCTTATCAATATAGTGGAATATCAATAGCTATCAGTAGGTATCAATAGGTATTATTAACTTTAATACAGGCAATGCAAAGCTTTTTTCACAGGAAGCAGGGCCTCAGACCTACGTATTACTTATACTGAAGGTATAACCTAAAGCTGACAATCTTGAATCAGGGAATGTCACAGATATGGCAGTTTTTCCTAAGTGTTCTTAAGACTAAGAGAAGTCTGCCATCTTCACTGTAGACTGAAGCCCGAGCAGTTGTCCTTGCCCTTGGCACTCACTACGCAGCAAGTCAGGCACAGCATTAAAAAAGTGCAAAGGAAGAGACTATTTATATACAACCAAGTTTCTTCAATTGCTTTGTGAGATCCTTTATGATATCCAGCATTCCCAAACTGATGAAAGCTCACAGGGACAAGTGAGGGAATATAGAGAGCCTTTAATAAATGTCACAGGTCTGAAATGTTCTTTTAAATAGATGCCTGATACATAGTATGCACTACAAATTATCCTCATGATAAAAAAATACATAAAAATTTGCCACCATCATGAAGATCCTGTGACTTGCAATATATCCTCCAGCTTGAAAGAATATAATAAAGAATGCAATGGAAATATGAATTCAGAGCACTTCCTAAGGACAGATACTGCTTCAAGAGAGCAAAGACAGGTGGTGTTACCTATATTGTCTTGTGGCTCTGGAACCAGCTCCAAGCAACAGGGACCATGAATCCACGAGTAGGCAGGAAAAGACATGTGATGAGAAGCTGCTTTCATCCTGATCCAGAGTTAAGTAAAGTATCTCTGGGAAGGAGCTGGCATCTTTACCAAAAGAACAGAGATGTGGTAGTTTCACAAAGGTCTCTGGGATGAAGTGGTGCAGTCCTCTAGCAACTGCAGATTATCTTCACAGTCAAATAACACCCAGAACTGAATTCTATTTACTTGCGTAGTGAGTATGCTTCTGATTTTGTAATCAATAACCTAAGTTTTCTAGAATAAGCCCATTACATCTGTCTTCTTCCTCCCTAGTAACTGGGTGATCTCAGAGGAAAAAAGAGGCACCAAAGCACTCAGCTCATCAGGGAATGTGCATAGACTCTGGGAGGAAACCAAGGTCTTAAGCATAACCATCTAGTCACATGTTAAATGCATTTTAGGATATCTGAGGTTTACCAGGGAGCTAACAGAATGACACGCGTGCTATACCTGTCCTGGTGGGACTGGCAACAAGTGGGACAGCCTAGGTCATCTCAAATGACCTATGCACCCCAATTGTCCCTCTTGATGCCAGGTTCACCCATGAAATGAATTAGAGTTCCCAGTAGTTGAATATGCATTTTTCTCTAGCAAACTGGAAAGGACATTTTAAGAACAAATGGCAACAGCACGGAGTCAGAACAAAAAGCCACCCATGGCAGGTTTAAGCCTGCGCCCTTTTGGAAAACAGCAGCTGGTAGGGAAATACCTTATGAATTAAAGTTTACCTATAAGAATCTTTGGATTTTGAAGCTGCTAAATAAATAAATAAATAAATAAATAAATAAATAAATAAATAAATAAAAGGGAAGGGAAGTCCTGGCATCCTAATGGATAGGCTTCCTCCAAGGGGCAAGTACTGCTGCTGCTGCTCCTTGTCTATCTGGAAGGCAAAATTCACTGCAGCTAGCTCTGCCGGTGTGCTGCTGAGCCCATTAACTGGGCGCCGGTGCTGCTGTTAACAATTAAACCCTAAGCTAAGATTTATGGATACCCAGGTTTAACATAACCCCCCAGCTGACCTGCAGGTCATCTCCTCGAAGTGCCATCTCTGCATGGCACCTACTGGCACAAGCCTGTGTAAGTAAGTATGAGCTACAGGAGGGTGTCAGAGTGATGCAGTGCCAGTGGTAGCTTTCAAAGAAAGCAAGCATGCGGAGTAAAACAATAAAGAGATTTGCATATAATGATGAATAACAAAGCAAACACGTTAGTTGGATTCTCTAGGAAATGCATCGTATGCTGTGTTTTCTAATGGTAAGTAATAGGGGATAAAATGAAGCCAACAGGAAACAGCATTAGCAGCCATTTTCAAAAAGAAATTTTATTTACTCAGTCCTGGCCTGTGTCAGATTAAATTCTTTTTAAAACAATATTCAAAATGACCTTTTTCAGCGTGATTAAGACAGCAAAGGAAGCAATCTGAGGAACTAAAAAAAAAAAAAATCCAATAAGTGAAATGGACAGCTGTACAGGAAACTGAGCAGTTGCCGTGCTGCCATTTCCAGAGAGCATCAGCAAGCAGCCTTGGCTCTTGCTCGCTTTGCTGGATTTTATTCCTCACCCTGGTCATACCATGTTCACAGCATTTGCCAAAATACCCACCCTGGGTCAGGACGTTTCTCCCCAGGAAACCTTCTTGGCATCCAACAGATTCACCTGGTGCCAAGGATGCCAAGGCTATCTTTAATTCTCAACTGGGCTTGTTTGGGAGGACCCATGCCACTCGTCCAAGTCACACGTAGCAGCAGTGTCACTCTCCATGCAATCCCATCCTTGTGGGGGCGTCCTTGTGGCCCCCCCTGTTGCCTGGGGCCTTCTCCACCCCTCAACACCCCTGAGGCAGCAGCTGCACACCTGGGGCCCCCAGGACTGGACCTTTCCACTGGTGTAGCCAGGCTCAGGGACACCAAGGGCCAACTACTCCATCAAGACCTTCTGGTGCATGTGATGTGCACACAAATGTAGTCAGGACATCAAAATGCTTTGCTCCTCTGTTGTTGTACCACTCAAATACTTGTGTCAATGCACAAGCAGTTTCAACAAAGCTGATGGGCTGCAGATTTTTCCAAATAAAATGGTGAGCTTTTCCATTTCACCACGCTTTAGTTTCAAAAATGTTCTTTGCAAAGGTGCAAAAATACTTCAAAGACTTTAAAAAAAATTTAAAAAAAAATTAAAAAAAATAAAAAAATAAATTTGAAATTAAGCTTCTCAGTAAGCCTGAAAATAAATATATTTGTTAATTATCACCCAGGATTCATTGTCATATTTTGGGGGACTTGACCCCACAGGAATTTTTGATGAATTTCTTGAAATGCTGACAAACATCACAGTCTCACATTCAATACTACCAAATTGTACTGCTGCCAGTGTGAGCTAGAATGCTAAAATATTTTTTAAAAAGTGCAACTACACATACAAGGACTGCCAATGGTACTTAGCAGAAACAATTGGAGTTGCTGAATATATTCGGTAAAATTTACAAAGCATGCAAAAGCCAGCCTAGCAATGGCAAATGCCTGCTTATTAACTGGATCCATTCTGTGATTGTCCTGGATGTTACTTGATTTACAGTACAGTCACAATAAAGTGACATCCCTTAATGAGGATAATCAGTGGAGGGGGAGGAAGATGGGGAGATGGGGGGAAATGGTGGTTTGTTGTTTTTTTTCATTGTATAATTTAATTTTGAGGTTAAACTGATGGTTTAATGACTCCTCCCAGTTTGAAAACAGGATCCAGAAAGAGACACGGACAAACTGAGGCAACTGTTGTATCTAGTTTCTGATAAGCTCCCAGCTGCTAGAAACAGGGAATAACCTTCTGTGCACCCGAGGAAAGGCAGAGCCCCTCACGTCCCTCATGCCTTGTGCCGCTGGCAGGGACACCTGGCTGGGGACACCAGACAGGGTGTGTTTGGGGCACCTCCCTCAGTAAGTGCACTGCTGACGAACCTAAATACTCCAAAACATATTTTTAGTAATTTGGGGAAAAAGAAACAAACAAAAAAACAATAACAGGAAATTAAGCAGAGTCCTTGTAACTTTACAACAGGTGGCAATGAAGGTGGATGAGAGGAGACAGTGTAGCCCCTCATGTGGAAAGGCCTTCTTCCAGCAGAGGAGGTCCCATCTCCACATCGTCTCTCTGGACCTCAGCACAACCCCCCAACTTGCACAAGGCTGATGCTGCCAGTACCAGTGACATCTGCTTTACACAGCTCCAGGTCCAACTCTATAGGAATGGAGAGGTACCCGAGCCTCTTCGCCTACTCCCAAAAATGAAAACATAATAAAGAAGAAATACTTGAAAAGGCAAAGGAAAAAAAAAAAAAAAAAGGGAGAGTCTGTGAGTGAAGTTGAGTCCAATGCATTTGCAATTGAAGCCAACTTCTCCTCTCATCAGTGGAAATCAGCTCATAACGCTTCCAGGAGAAGTCCACCAGCCTGTGATAAGGGCATGCAGCCTGAAGTTTTGCAGTTCATTATCTGCTGTTCATAAATGATTTGTGATTTATTTCCTCAGTGAGGCAAAGACAGGCCAATCTAAAAATAAGTTCTGTGAACAAAACCACAGAATTGCATTCAGATCTTTAGCACTTGACAATTTTTAGGTTGCGGTTCCAAAAAATCTTTCCTTCAGCACAAAGAAGCAACAAAGTCTTCTGCTGATGCGAGGTCACATAATACATATGTTTGATAGATGCACATAAATACATCCATTTGTGCCTACCACAGGGTGTGTTTAAAATACTCTGTTTAGAATAACATCAGGAATGCTTCATTTTCAAGCAACAAAATCCTGAATGATTTACATGGCAAAACATACTACTTATGACCCAAGCTTTCTCTTCCACCTCTGCTCCCTCCCCAAATCAAACAAACATGATTGGTTTCACTTCCTTCACAGGCTGCGCCAAGAATTGAAAAGCAATTGGAAAAAAAAATCTTTCTATACAGATTTTCATCAAAATTGTTCACTTTCAAGCACACTGGCATGCTTGAAAGTGAACAATATTTAAAGGTTTTAAAAAGGAAAGCATGAGTGTTATTCTATAGTAAAACTTGCTACGAAACTTGTGCAGTACTGGCACAGATTGCGTTGGCCAGTGTTTGCTGCTAGGTCTTTCCTGCTGGCTTAAAAAAAAAACTCCATTTAACCAGCTGGAATGGCTATTTTAAATGTTTTAATCCATCAATGTCACAAAAACTTCTAAATTCCAACACTACTAGCTATCAGTTTGTCTTTAAAACCATCCTACAGAAAATCAACCTGGCCTACTATTCGCATAGCTGTTGCCACTGTTGCTAGCACCATTGATGTGACAGCAACCCCAGATGCTTCTCAGCTTTTCACACATGGAGAGCTCTTGGCCCTGAGGTATTTACAGCTCTAAGTAAGGAAAGTTTCATGCAAAAGACTGGGAAAAGGGGGCTCAAGACATTTTTTTCCCTTTTTAGGCCCACTTTCTAAGGAAACAAGGCTACCGCGCTTCTTCCTGCCTGACAGCATCTGGCTATCATCAGCCAAATCTGACAGAAGAGAGGTGCTACAGAGGAAGTGCTCCACAAATTCTGTGAAGTCCCAGCAGAAGCCTACAGAGCAGTGTCTAGGGAGGGAAAACCACAAAGTGAGGCCAGCACACATCCATTCGACCCACTAATCTGTCCCTCAGTGTACTCATGCCAGGCAGGCCATGGGGCCAGGACCTGCAGGACACGCTGCTCACCTACCCCATCAGCAGCTGGGATGGAGGATGATGCCGAGGAGGGAAGACAATCCAAGAACCCAAATATTTTTTCCTTCTTCACTCTGATCACCCATTTGGGGGCTTTTACTTGTAGCCACACCCCTGGCCAAGGTAGCGCCCCATGGCCCTGGGGGCTGCCAGGAGCCGGCAGCCATTTCCACGCCGATGGGAAGCTAAACCCTCTCCAGAGGGTTTTCAAATGAGCCCTGTTCTTGCAGAAACAAAACGTTTAACCATCGACATTTTATCTGTGTAAACCAAAAACGATAATGAGGAGAGCAAAGACCTTTGAAATATTTATGAATAAATTAAAGTCCCAACGCTTTCTCTTGCAGAGCGATAAGGAGAGAATTCTCACAGAATCCGCCAAGGCATGTGGAGCCCCTGGTTTTGTCCGGCTTGGAAAAGAGAAAGTTTGCACACAGAGAACAAAACTAAGCAAAAATAAGCTATATACAGATTTAAATATGGCTAATATATACCATGAAAGCAGTATGGAATACATTAATGTGACAAAGCAATAATTTCAGTGTAAATGCTAAAGCAATAATAAGTCTTTATTAGCCAAACCTAGAAACTATAAATACAGACTGGCAGACTGACTGATGTACTGCCTGAATACTTTCTGATCAATGTACTATTTCCTCAGATGTTTGCTATTATGTTGTGTTAAGACAGTAGTCAAAAATTGTATTTAAATAACAAATAGCATTGTGTTGTTCAATGTGGATGAAAATTATTATCTTTTTTTCTCAGTTGTGGAGCTGTTTATTTTTCTCATAAACAGCACATTTGGGAAAACCTGAATGTGAAAGTAAATGGCTTCGCTTTGGTGCACTTAGTGCAATGAAAATGACGCATGACAGTGTGAAGGTCACCGTTCAGTATGCACAACAGCAGAAAAGTGAACAGAGTGCTGGGACACACCTACAGAAACGTGAGCTTGAAGCAGTTTTGAAAAACCACTCAGGGAATGGATGCAGCAGGATCACAGCAACACTGAAATACCACAGAGGACTGGATGGTGTCTGTCTGAATTTGTCACTGCTCGAGCACAAGAAAGCAGGAAGCGGTAGACATGGGCAATGCCATGGTTCAGTAATGTCAATCATCTGTTCAACATCTTTCCCCTGGATCAAGCCATATTTCCCTAACTTGCCTCCTTCACAGGACTTTATAAAACTTCAAAGAGGAAACTAAAGCAGTCATTGATGATGAAAAAGCAACTGAATAAATGCACCATAAAACAAGTTGCCCATCTTCATGAAGTCTAACTGCAAGGGCAGGTGCCCCTGGCACACAAGTGTGTCTGGCCAGGTTATTCTGGCACATCCGTCACTGTGGTATGCAGGCAACATTAACCCTGTTGGCCAATTTCACAAGGGCGTTGCAGGTACTTTGCACAGCCCACAAACATAACCTAGCCCTAAACTTAACTCTTTTGCTTAGCGGGGAAGAAACTACAATGCGGGATACCTGGAGTGTTGCAGTCTTTGAACACTGCCAGAGAAACAGAGCGAAAAGAGGAACAGCACAACAAAGCAATGGCACTGTTTATTCTTAGCTGTGCTTTCAACTGCATTTTGCTAACCCATATGTAGATACGAAAACAACAAACAAAATAATTTTTTTAAATAAATAAAACTGTCCAAGAAGAGCTGCAAGATTGAAATAATGGTCAGGGTGCTTAAACCACACACAGACACACAGACGCAGACACAGACAGAGACAGACCCACACCCAGAAGAACCCAGCCTGTTTCCCCAGCAGCTCTCACTCCTTTGGCAGCTCCGAGGCTGGCGGGCCAGCTGTGCACATGGGAGACTGAAAAGCAGGCTCCGGATCTCATGACAGCATAAGGAGCCCCACTGATTTCTATTTTAAACTTGATATATGCTACTGTAAGAATTACTTAAAATTCGTCCTATGGGAGCACTGCCTTCAGAACTTGAAACACCCTTTAAAAAACATCTTTCTGCAACCTTATTCCAATGTAAAATATTGCCATTTAGAGTGTCATTACAACACAGCACATCTGGAGACGGAGTGTAACACAGTGTAGGCATCTGTACTCAACTACAGCCCCTAATGCCAAGGCAGTCAGTTTTTACAGAAGAACAATACTAATCTGGGCTGGTAACACTGCAGCACTTTCTGCCACATGGGCCTGCCTTGCCAACCATGAGGACATGTGTGGCGCACATGTCTCTGGGTGAGGAAGCTGGCCTACACGCAGCTCAGTGGTCCAGAGACAGCCTGAATCCCACAAAGATGTAGCAGAAAAACGTCATCTTCTGACATGCCACTGACTTCAGTGCCATGCAGCTGATAATGGGAGTCAGTGTGCGACACCAGGCAGGCACGCTTCTCTACCCAGGAAATAGTGGCTGAATGACTTGAAGAATGACTTCATGTCTTGACTGATGTGAAGAATGTCTTCAGAGGTTTAAACATTTTACTGCAGAAGGTGCTGGAATCGAGATGTTTTCACTTTTTCCCCTAGAGCAGGTCACAACACACAAAACACCGCCTTGGGCATGTGTTAGGGCCTGCTGGTGCTAAGCGTGGGCCGGAGGCCTAGCAGAGACCCGTGGGTCATGTTTTACACTCAGGCAGCAATCCTGCAGCCTCATTAACATCTCCTGTTCCTGTACCCATACATTAATTCCTGTTCCAGCCTGTTCCAGCCCCATAAACACACTGAGGTGTCATTAGTGGCTGAATGAGCACCTGCAGAGGTGGAAGAGGCTGCTTCCCTGGCGAGAGGCGCAGCGGTGGTGCGTGGAGCTGTTGGTACTGCCAGCCCTTCTCCTTCACCTCCAGACACCGTCAGGACAGAAGGAACAGGCTGCTTGCTCTGTGTTTTCTCTCTGGGTGGTATACATGTTCATCTACTTAGCGTTCACAGGCTCACTGAAGTTCGTTTCCATCACAGAGACAGTAGTAATGGTGGAAAGAGACAGAAGGGAAGTTGCTTTTGTAGAGAAAGGGAAAGACAACAGTCTCCGTGTTACTAAACAGAGCATGGTGTTAACTGGCAGATCCCTGACACTAAACAAAAATAGCATCATCTTCAAGAAACATTCAATTTGCTCTAAAGATTGCCAGATATGTGAGGATCATCACAACTATTCACCCATGAAACCCCCCGCACTGCATGTCCACCAGACTTCCTTTCTGGACAGCAAAGAGAAATTCTCTTTGAAAATGAATTATCATCTGTCAGTCATGCTTAAGGGCAAGAACTGACATTAAAAAGACAAGTAGGAACAAAAAATAGAGTATAATCAGTGACAAAGTAGAAAATTAACATGCAAATTCATACATGCAGGAGCCTAGGAAAAAGGAGGGAATGAATAACTTTGAAAAGCTCCTTTTTTTTTTTTTTTTGCCTGCATGCAGACTCCTATGGAGAAACACAACTTGCATTTTTATTTTTTAGCTGGTTTCCTTTGTATGGTAGGGATTGGTCTCCCACATGCCCGGTGATAGGATGAGGGGGAATGGGCTAAAATTTCACCAGGATATGGGATATTTAGGTTGGATATTAGAAAGAAATTCTTTACTGAAAGGGTTGTTAGGCATTGGAATGGGCTGCCCAGGATAGTAGTGGAGTCACCATCCCTGGAGGTCTTTAAAAGACATTTAGATGTAGAGCTTAGTGATACGGTTTAGTGGAGGACTTGGTAGTGTTAGAGGTTGGTAGTGTTAGAGATTAGTGTTAGAGGTTAGAGGTTGGACTCAGTGATCTTGGAGGTCTCTTCCAACCTAGATGATTCTGTGATTCTGTGATTTATGCACAGAAAAAGTGATCTCACCAACAGCTTAGTGTAACAACGCCCAGAGAAGCGACCAGCTGAGCACCATCAATTGCTGCTTCTTCCATCCAAGAGCTGTGGTGCCCTGGGCAGAGGCTGGCAGGGACACAAGCAGACCCACCATGCTGTGGCTGAGACAGAAACATCACCAAGAAACCCCCATCACCCAGAGGCAAGTTGTCATGAGCAAAAGGAAACCTTAGGCCAAGAAATGGCTGCTTCAGTTTGCCCCAGCATGGCTGCCTTTGAGTCTGGAGAGGGGGAACAGTTGGTCATGCCTCAGAAATGGCCGATCTGAAGAAAAATATGACCCCTCTTGCAAGCTGATTTTGGCTGCTCTATCTTTGAAAAGCCCTAGCAAGAAAGAGAAAAGGAAAAAGGTGAAAACCTTCCTCTTTGTACTGTGTGTGATTTGCTGTTTTCAAAATACTGACTGAGCAATTATAACATGCGAAAGCTTTTAATAATGTGCAACATGAAAAGGCAGGAGTTTCATTTCTTCACAGTTTGTCGGAAATACCAAAGCATTAAAACATAGTACAGAGGCTCTGAATTTTATCACTTGGATTTAAGTTAAATCTTTCCATGTGGATTAAATAATTTGTTTTAAAACATGGTTTTATTTCTGCCTTAAAAAAAAAAAATAAAAAAAATTAGGGGAAGTTAACATTGCAAAATAAAGCACTCAAAGGAGGAAATAGTAAGTGAGAAGCAGTTGCTTATTCTCTCTTATGTTCCCATGTTCACTTTTAGTAGGAGTCTGCAGGCAAATTTTGAATAATCAAATACTGTTTCTCAAATAATGAAATATCAGAAAAATTCTATTTCTAGGCTACCTCAGCAGTCAGCAGCATTAAATTTGATGGGATTTCCAATATTTTGTGAGGTTAAGTATGTATATCTATCTATGTATGTGGGAGGAGGGCTTATGCATATATAGTATGGTGATTTGCTGTGGTAAGATGAGGGCCACGTTTTCTCTTCCTTAAAAAAAAAAAACCATGCTGACACTGTGTGTTAAAGTTCACTGAAAATTAACCCATGTGCACTTTGAATGCAATGAGATTTAAAACAGGAATTACTGTTTGTTATCTGGTTCCTTTCCCTCCAAAATGTGAACCATATGAGTTAGTCCTTTCACCAGTATAAAAATGGTTTGTTTTCTTTTTCCAGCAGAAGCTATGAATACATGACTTTTCTATTTCTGTTCTGTGTAAACACATTTTTCCCAGCACTTCCATATTTCAGTACGTGGAGGTTATCCTGCAAAACAGTGCATACGTGAAGCCGTTCTGATTGCAAGGAGGCATTTTTTGCAGATCACTGCAGTCTGAACACATATGCTTTCCATCTTACGTGTACAGTAAAACTACCACACCCTGACTAGATTCGAACAGGACCTCAAACCCAAAAACAGTCCCAGCTGACAATATATTTATGGTGTACTTCACATCTGAAATGGCACCAGAACTAACCATAATAATGAGTGTTATACTATAAAATTCTGTCAGATTGTAATCTCTCTTAGCATACATGTATTTCTCCAAATTTAAACACACTTGTTTCCATAATAATCTCAATATCTGATGTAATATTATATTCAAACTTTCAATTGTGTTTACAAATCAAAACAACCTCACAAGCCTCTACAGTCCCTGGAAATCACAAGCAGGAACAGCAGTGTAAATACCTAGAATGTATAGTGGATGTATAAAAAAAATGTGTATTCCATCACTATCAGGTCTTACAGACGTGCCCACAAGAAGCAGAAGTGTCTCTTTATGTCTCTTTGGATGCAAACAAGCCTCTGGGGGGTTGTGTCCTAACTCATAGGAGAAACAGACTCTGTTGCATGGAACAATAGAAAAGCCTAAGTATTCAGCACATGAAACCAGCTTGTGTTCACATACATATGATTTACTTACAGTGGTAAGAATAATACGATTCTGTTACCCTGTGGCACTGAGAGTCAACATATACTGTTGTACCATGCCATAAACTGATTTTTCTAAATCAATGTGAAAACCAAAAAGGTGTAGAGAATGCAATTTTGTTGTATGGAAACAGGGTTTTCTCCCTGAAATGAATGCCCAGCATCAGTGTTACTGTAAATTAAAACAAATAATTCATCAATTCATAGATCCTATTCTGTCCTCTAGGAGGTTAGATTGCTACTTTTTTTTTTTTTTTTCATGAAAGCATGTTTATATTCAGTGTTGAGTGTTATTTTGCAGCACAAAAATAAAATAAAATAAAATAAAATAAAATAAAATAAAATAAAATAAAATAAAATAAATTTCTAAGGTGTTAAATGCTTTAACTTTTCAATAATATGTCTCATTGTTTTTCCAGCTGGAATTATTCATTGAAGGCATACATCATTTTTATTTCATGTTCAACCAAATTCTCTATCACAAATGAGCTACTTCTTAGTGAACTACTTATTTTCTTTAATATCATGCAAAATTCTCAGTGTGGGCTCACATGAGAATGTAAAAAGAGAAACAGGCATTCAGATCTACAAGGCCCATATTTAGAATTATTAGCTTACATATGGGTCTGATATGCTTCAAGCTGAGTTTAGGAAGAGTGTAAATAAATTAACATCATCTTTGAAAGCTAAGGGGAAGCAATAATAAAACATGAAATACTGGAAAAGGGCAATGTCCAACTAAAATCTTTAAAGATATGGAAACAATTATGTGATAATTTGTAGTCTAATTTTATGGTATAGGACTTAAATTATGTCTGCTTTAGAAACTCTTTCAGGAATTGCAAGGAATCCCCTTGACAGGGAGTCTGTGATTTTTATAAGGCTTGCTGAAACACAGTTTACCTCTGCTGTCCATTTATCCAGTGACAGTGACATTCTTCAGAGGAAAAATATTGCTCCCCCTTGAAAAAAAAAATTTACTATGTACACAGGAATAAGATCTACCAGCTTTCAATGCCAAATATAATCATACTTATCATACCAATCTATTTAGAAAATATAATATTGCTAAACCAGTTGTTACAGTTGATTAATCCAAGCCCTTCTTCTTAAAACCAGATGGCACGGGCAAGAATAACCAAACACATTCTGGAGGGTATCTGATGAGAAACTCCATCATATTTCACTGGTTTCTTATTTATACAGGACAGTAACAGCTGGACCACAAATAATTACGAAATATAAACAAAATGGAAGACTGAAAGCAGAGACAAGTTCATTACATGTGTTTGCAAGTATTTTTATGGATTTTGAGCAGATTTCAACTCAGAAAACTCCTGGACCTGAAACTAAAACAAAACAAAACAAACAAAATAAATAAATAAATAATAAAGAAATACACTAGGGAAAAAACACTTTTTTTGAAACATTATCTGGAAATACATCTATGAAGATGGGTAGCATTTTCTTGAATTCCTGTCTGATTATACTGAGCTGCTGCCCAATTGCCAAGGCTCTTGAGATGGCCACATTGACTCATTATATATCCTTTATTTGTCGAATTTTGACAGTCAATTAAATGAGAGTTTGGAAAATGTTCTAATAATAGTAATGCTGACCTCAATGTCCTACAAGATAAAATGCCTGAAGTTAAAGAAAAGCCACAGGAGATGGGAAATTACGAACTGTGCTGCCTGGCCCAAAACCCACACCTTCAACGACAGTGGAGAGAAAAGCTGGGCTGCACAGCGGAGGAAACAGCAAACATCCCGCCACCATTTGAAAAATGTAATTACGCATCTGAAAAGCACAAAGTCGGAGATGAAGCCTACTGGGGCACCGTTCAGCAGCTGTGGCTGGGTTTTACGTACAAGGGATGGGAAGGAGGAAGCACCACAGACAGGCAGCAAGACCACACGTCAGTAGCTCCACAATACTCATCCCCAACTGTGCAGGATGCCCCTCTGGGACCTGCCCCTACAGTGGCCGGGTCCAGCCCTGCTGGGACATGCTGACAGCAGTGTATACGCATCCCTGCATCACATACTTCCTGGCAGCACACACACACATCCCAGCAGCACGGGGCACCAGTTTCCTTGGGGCAGCCACACACCATGCTCTGGTGCAGCAAGCTGGGACCAGCCTGGCTTCCCTCGTCCAGACCTCTGCTGGTGCCCTTCACATTCCTGATGAAAAAAAAAATAAAAATGAAAATAAAAATAAAAAGTAAAAATACAAAGTAAAAATATAACAAAACAAAAAACACAGCACGGTGCAGCTACAAGCACACTGCCCATATTTCCATCTGCACAATCAGTACCCAATGAACATGCTGGAGGACAAGAGGAAACCACCACGTCCACCATGTAGACAGACAAGGTTTCCCACCCCAAGCTAAATCAGGGCACTGTTCCAAGCCCCTGTCTCACTCAGGAAGTGAAGACAACTCTGGAAATTGCTGGACCTCATTCCACTTCAGTCTGAAATAATACATACAGTTCAGGCTTTAGGCAGCTGTGTGAGCTCTTATGTCCTTCTCTGCAGCACTTCCAGTGCTTCCAATTAGGACCCACTAAAATAATTAGATCAACTTCCCAGGAAGACCCAGAATTACTTTTTTTTCTTTTTTTTTTAAACTGAAGAATTTTATATTTCCTCTTCATAATGAGCATTCAAGACCTCACAAGTAGGAAAAACAACATCTTAAGTCCTCCCTGGGATCATGTGCGAGCTTGCAACCTCAATATCCTTCAGCTTTCAAAAAAGCGAGACTCTCCAATTTAGCCCTTTTCCTATAAACACTTCTCAGCCTTCTTTCTGTTGCCCTTCTCTTTGGGACACGTATTTTCAGAAAATGAACTGTATGGATTACCCGGCCTTACCAAGGAAGGCTTCTCCCTTTGCCTCCATCCCACCTGTAACACTGCCTCCTGATTTGGCCAGCTCCCAGGAACCAGTGGACAAACCCAGTGCTTCCTTCTTCAGAAATGTAAAGAAAGGCAACATAGCATGGCATAGGATGTTGGGCCCAATACAGACATTCCCGACACACAACTGTATTAAGCAGGACTAAACATTTTGCCTTTTCTGTATCCTGCAGCCTTCTGGAGTCAGGAGGCCTCCAGATTCCTAGAAATACATCTCCATGGCAAACGCTGTTGCAACAGGACTTGGGCTGTAGCAGCCTCCAGTCAGAAGCAAAGCCCGATGTGAAAATAGCCAAAAGGAACTTGGGGGAAAATAAATGCTTTAGAACAAAATGAAACAAGTTTGTGCAAGACTTATGCAAGATACTGCTACAATGGGAGCCACACACAAGAGCGACAAGAGCATGCAGTTTCTCTCAGTTAGAAGTCTGCTTGAAAGCCATTTTTTCCTGAATCTCTAGCTTTGACGTGATTTTCTGTGATCTCACTACAACAGCATTATTATGAAAAGTAACAAATTTGCATTTTACAAGACATCTGGAAGAATTTTCGTCTACAGTTGGTCTTGATAGGAAATTCAAGCCTGGAATACGTTAATACCATAACCACCAAATCTGCAAACTTCATAGTCATCTGGCTCAGCATTAATGCTCTACACCAGGACACAGTTATAATCCTCCCCTTCTCAACAGCCTCTAATTTCCAGTGTGCCCTGTCACATGTGAGCTCAACTAGAGTTTAAAAACAACTGTCAGCTGTTGCTGACCAATTCCCCCTTCATCCCCTTCCAAAAGTACGATAGGCTATTAAGGACAAGAACATGGTGCACAAATAAATGATCTGGAGCAAAACACGTGAAGGAAAAAATCATTGCATACACACATTTGGACACGAGCTCACTTTCTCCCCGTTGGGCTTTTTCATTTCCTCATAGCACTCCAATAACTTTTTTTTTTTTTTTTTTTTTTTTTTTTTTTTTTTTTTAAGCTCTCTTTCTCTTCTGTCTTCTGTTCTGTGGTTATCCCAAGGGGCTCAGGAACACCTAATTATTTCCTACCTGTTTGGCCTCCCTGAGCTGTCTCAGATCTCAACTTACAAATTAACTTCTTTAAACATCTGCCCATTGTCTGATTTGTTACGGCTTCTTCCTAGGGCTCCGGCACGGGTATGGCCTCCATAAACACCGCACCTCCTGCCACATCCTGCCTGAGTACCATACAAGCATAGTGTTCCTTCATGCTGTGTCTGCAAAGAATTAATGAAATACCAAACTATTACAACACAGGCTAATACACCCTAAAATCTGTTTGGGGATGCAAGAAACTGGCTGGCCTGAGAAGAAGGAGCCCTGCCTGCTCCCCTCCAGACCCAATAGTCTTACATCTGGATGAAACCATGCTGCACGTTGTCGCCTGACATGGTGTCTGAGTCGCACATCTGAAATGTATAAAAGCCTGCCCTATTCCGACTACTGCAAACTTTGGATATTTTGTTCCCAGCGCTTGGGCATGGGAAAAATGAAATCAACTTTCTTGTGCTTTCTTGCTCTGCCACGGTGTCAGAACAACCCAGCAACATCCACACAAGTTGGCTGAGTTCCACAAAATCAGAAATGAAAACCTCAGCCTCCCTATGCACTAATGTTGCCTGCAAATCCAAAGTTGCTCTCAAGCGTACCTCAGGCTGCCCAGAAGAGAGCTGGGGGAGCATCTGCACCTCCCTGACAATGCCAAATGCCACAGCCTCCCTCAGGAGCTGCAGAGGGACCAGGGTCATGTTTCCAGTTAGGTCTGAGGCTACAGATTAGTAGCGGAGCTCAAACAAGCAAGGACTCCCAGGGTTAGATGGTGGTCCCGGGAACAATCTCCATGCAGCAGAGAATGACAGTAGTAATTTTTGGTATTTCCTGAAGTACACGTACAAAGGAAATTAAAATGTAAAATGAATGGATGAGTTCTTTCAAAGGTGAGGATATATGTTATTTACGGGTTTTGCCAGTACTCTGCCCTGACCCTCACTGTTTAAACAGTGATCATCAGATACAGGAGAGCTAAACAATCTGGAAGCACTGGCAGGAGCTGCAACCCCTGCTCCGAGCCTTTTGGCTTTCCCGGGTCTTCCTTCACTTGCAAGATAACAGCCCTTCTAGCATACATCCTGCTCACCACGCCACAAAGTTCACACAGCTCTCCCTAGCTAGCGGCACAGCATGCCTCTTGCCAGCTCTGCATTCCCTTGCGCCAGACCCAGCCATCTGCTAGAGCAGGCACCAGCCCAGCCCGCGTGGGGCACGAGCTGCTATGAAGTGGGGCTGAGTGGTGCTGCAAGAGAGCTGGCTACCAAAACCAAAACCACCCAACCAGCATAATGTAAGGCCCTTTGGGGATCCTTACACAGAGGCTATGAGGAACCCACATACCATTTCAGCGCCTTCAATAAGACCAACTGCAGCCTCCTACTTTTCTTCTTCAGCCACGTAAACGCTATAGTGTCATCTTCAGAGATAGGAAACCATCTCTTTTCCCCTGGGATCCTGTGGACTTGTGCTTTAAAGCAGTGATGTCTCCAAGGAGTCCTCGAGTACAGACAGGACAGGCTCCTGGCTGCACTGGACAGACCACACATCCCATGCGGCCCCAGCAAGAGGGCTCCTGTGCTGGAGACAGCGGCAGAAGAAGCAGTTCCTGGAGGTTTTTTCTGACTAGAAGTCTAGACAGGAAGCTTGAAAGAAAAAGAGTTGCTTCACAGGGGCTGGGATTTTTAATTTTTTTTTTTTTTCCTTTTCAATTAAAAGGATATTCCATAGGATAGAAAATACAGTCAGAGTGACTCAGGCACATTCATATTTGTTGCTTTCTTCTCCTTTTTCCATGACACAATAAAAGCTATTAATATGTTTGAATTGCCTAAACCTGAACTATTTCTGGAAGATGACACAGTAAGTTTTCTAGCTAAATGCTATGTAAAACTAGAATTAAAATTATGTTAAGAAACTAATTAAGATACGTATTATCAGTAATTTAAGAACAGAAATGTAAGAGATACATTTTAATTTCCACTGAAAAAGTACTTTAAAAAAAAAAAATCAAGAGTAAACTGGAAAGAATTTTTAACTACTAAAGGGAGGTCAGTGACAACAATTGCTATTTCCCCTGGTACAGTCATTCGGAAGTGGGAAAGAAGTTAAAATATGTATTTGGAGAAACTACTTCATATACCAGTGGCCTGGGGAGTAGGGCAATTGCTGGATCATGGCCTGAAGAACAGAAGTAACAGACAAAATCCAGTTTGTTGGATTCTCCAGCTGCAACTGAACTGCAATCTCAAAGTTGCAATCAAATATCAGGTGAAAGGATGACAATGCAGCAACGTTAGCAAGACTTTCAAAAAGCTCCACAGGTCTGGCTGATGGTATATTAACCACGTAAATTATGCAGGTTAGCAGTGTAATCCCTGTACGTTTGATTCAGCCTTGACTTCAGTGTTGCATCTTCTCTTTACTGATTAATTTACTCCCCCTATAGAAGATTGCACTGCAATCAGCATGTGTTCCAGTAAACCCTAAAGCACCCCAAATGTGCAGAGCAAGGGTGGCTCCACACTGGATGGAGCTGGCTATGGTTTTTCCCCAGCGGTAGCCCACAAAGCACACTGCTGAGCCTACATTAAAACCCACTTTGTCTTGATTTGCAAAACAGATGAAAGCTGAAGTGATGTAACAAGCCTAGAAAACCACTGGTGTTTTTTCAAGGCATTGTTATTACATAGATAAAGAATGGAAAAATATGTTGTTTACTATAAGCTCTATTTCAAGGACACTTTTTTTAGTGAAGTCTTACTATCTAATTAATAATCACATTGAAGTTACTGTACTGAATCAAGGGCAAGTTACAAAGCAAGCAGCTGTAATACACATCAGTGAAATGAAGCAAAGATTTTTTTTTCATATCTCAAAAGCAGCTATTTTTATCAAGAGTGGCAGCAGAAGTTTGTATTTCTTCTTTAGTAGTAACAGAAGATGCAAAATCAACACTGGGGTAGCCAAATGAAGAGAAAAATCTATCTGAAATTAGAAAATCTGGTTCATTTTTTGATATGTTTTAAAACAGCCAGTGATAATGGCTTCCATGACCTTAAATATATTTTCAGCATTAGCACAAACAGAAAAAAGCCTCAAGAATCAGTGTTCAGTGCTGCTATTTTGTGGGGCAAGAAAAATATTATAGAAAACTTCCTGCTGAGAAAAGTTCCAATAGTAAAATATTTTTCCATTGTAAATTCTCTTCAGTTAATAAGTCATTTATAGGAATACTGTAATAAGATTTACATAATTTGACTTCAATGCAGGTAGAAATTTCATAAAAGAGCATTACTAAAAGCTATGTGAAAATCAATCCCATTATAAAAATTCATCTGCACATAACAAAAGGAATATTACTGGAATAAAGTAATTACAGTGCAGATGACCCACATGCTCATAAAAAGCATGGTGAGCTTGGGCAAAATTTAAAATAACACTGCTTGCTTCCTTCCTTTGAAAGAAAAATATGTTTCAAGGATGTCACCTAAGGAGGATGAGGCAGATCAATACCACTCCAGTAAAATAAACTTCTTATACAAGCTTATCAGGGTCTCTCTATCCAAGGAAAAGGGTCATTTTTAGGATGGAATTAGCTGATTAGTTGAGAGTAATTTACAAGCACATCACAGAGCAAACTATCAGGCAAGCTAGATGGCAGTCAGACTGAGACTAGGAGAGTCAATTGGCCAATGTGTCTAACTGGCACCAGACTGAAGTCATGCCCAGAGCTTTTCTGATGTGTCACATCTCATGAACTAGAGCCAAGCACCTCACAGCACCTGGTCCAGCTGTGCCAGGTGCCACCTCCCTCCTGCTCCAGCACCACACAAATGTTATTCAGAAAAGGGTTTTAAAGGGATGATGAGCACAAGCACCTTGATCCTGCACTCTGCAAGCACAATCAAGGCTGTTTGCAGATGGAGGTGATTTTTGGTGGGTTTTGTACTGGGTGCCCACTTTCCTCAGTGCCTGTGCATCTTGCTTGCAAGACAAGTGCTGGTCCTCCCTGTGGAAAGAGGTCAAGGACAAAGCAGGTACAGTGGTTCTGCTGGAGGAGAGATCTTCCTTTCTGATGTCTGTGGTTCACATTATCTGTTCACTTCTTGGTTTTGTTTGTTGCTGATGCTGCTTATCAACACATACGATTTCCTTATCAAATATTTTGCCATGTAGTTTAGTCAAAATTGATGCAATCTGCAATAGTTACTCTGTTCAGCTTGATATAAATATTTTATGAGGTTCACTGCTGGGACACATATATGTTGCAATGTATAATTTATAATATATATCCAATTAAATGAGGGAATGGATAAAAACAATAAAATTAAAAAGAAAATTGGATCTAATAAGACAGGTAAGTTGATTCACTTTGATCCCAATTGTTTCTGCTACTCTGGCAGTCTTTGTGGTCTTTCTGCCTGCTTCACCCACCAGCTGGGCTCACAGTGTACGACAGCCACTCAGCACTTCTTCCTTTCAGGGAGTTTCAGTGAGGCTCTTCTGGAGGAGGCAGTCCTGTTCACCATTCCTATCCCCACAGCCCAACAGCTTCCATGAGAGCAGGTGGCTCATGCTATGTAGGCTTACGCAAAGATGAAGGGTTTGAGGGACTGAGGCATTCCAAATTTGCTGGGGTGACTCCAGCTAAATTGAGAGATGAGAATTTGATCCTCTGTCTTTAAAGAGATTAGTTTTATGAAGCAGTTATGTAATTCCGAAAAATGAAAGCTATGGACCCACATTTTTCTTCTCTTGTTTTACTGTATTTAGCCAGCCTGTCATACTGCTGTTGTATGTGATAAACAACTGAAATGTTCTAGTCCTTCAAGGGCATTTTATAGAGGAAGTGCATGGGGAGCTTCTACTTCCATATATGATGCAGTGTTTTCCAACACTGTGACACCAGTGCAAAAAGTCAACTTGCTGATAGAAACACACCGGCATTTAAATTAAGCAATTAAAATGTTCTGTATTACAAAAATTCCATTAATCTCAAAATCTAAGACAGACGTCACAGCTGTTTGTGCTTGATGAATTCCCATAATCTCTTGAATAGTCTTTCTCCACATAGCTTCACTTGATAGAGTCAGGGCATTAAGTTTCTATCATTCCAGTAATACCGAGATTTTTTTCAGTCATTTCAGCAGTGGATGATATATGTGTGCTGCATAGTATTACCATCTTCCTGAGCTTTACAGGAGAATGCTACAAAATCCCACAGTTATCTTCTTATAAATGTATTTTTGTTTCACTAATCTCTGTGAAAAAAAAATGCAGAGAAAAAAAAAAAAAAAAGTCTACTAGAGCCTACTACATCATTAGAGCTTCCCTCAGGGTTTTTCCCTCAGGGAGGATTTTCTCGCTTTGCTTAGCAGAGGATTTTCTCCTTTTGCATACAAGAAGTGTCACAACCTCCACCTGAAAATAGATGGGATTCTTGGTGAATCCCGGAGTATCACACCAAAGCAAAACAGAGCCACGTTTTCCTTCCTGTAACATAATGCCTTCATGTCAACTTTCACCATCCAAAGGGCCTAAATACTTCAGAAGGTTTCCACAGAGGAGACCCAGAGAGCATGGAAACATGGTCCCAGCTCCTTCTTGAAGGTCTGCCACAAGTGACATGATTGCGGTGAAGCGAGGTCTTCAAACAAAATGGAAGTGGAAACAATGGGGTTTTGTGCTCTGGAACAAGTTATTAATTGTAGTCAATTGTAGTCTTGTAAGCAACAAGACAGACATTATTACTAACCATCTGATCTAATGCTGTGCCCCAAATCTGAGCCTAATCATGAAAATATTTCTCTCACACCCACTCACTACAACAACAAATGCAGCCAAATGTAATAAATTTTCCTTTTCTGTTCATCTGCTTATGTCCAGAGTTTGCTGCATTTCAGCTACAATAATTTCAATAAGAATACCATAAATCCCTCCCTGGCTGCCACATTATTGGTAATTCTCACAGCTTGAGAGTTACTTTGACAGGCTTTACCACCCAGAAAACTATTATTAGATGAATGGTAAAAGCAGAAAGTAGAAAAAGGGTCAATGCATTAAAAATTGAGCAGCCAGGTCTTCTAAATAAACACATGCATTTCATCCTCCCACAGATAATGGACAGCTCCTGGAAGGGTTACATGCTTCACCTGAAGGTCTTAAAGCCCATCACTGGAGCTGCCAACATGGCTCCTCTGCTCCGCGGCCCTCACAGGCCCAACACGCATACCAGCCGTGGCCATGATTCCTCAACAAAGCCAGGCCCAGCTACCGCATAGGGCCTGAAAATACATTCATCTGCCATATTAATCTGAGGCTGTTTTTTTCTTATGGATTGCAAAACATCACCCAAAAGAGATCAGTCCTCAGAACCATCACTCATGACAAAACACTCCAGGTTTTGTCCAGTTGTCCTGCTCCCAACAGGACACTAGGTGTAAGCTGGTAGCTCACCAGGCAAACAGGTGGCAGTGTCTGATTTTATGCCCCTGTTTCATTATCCAGCCTGTTCTGACCAACACCTATCTCACAGAGGGAGCAAACCCTTGGGCAGAAACACGTGCTTAGGCCCATGGCAATGCTGCCAGTAAATTCTGTGAAGATTATGTCCACCAAACTTGCTATGTGCAATTACCAGTGCTCTCAAGTGTCCACAGTGGTCCAACCACAAACAGTCGTCTCCTCTCCAAATTAGTCCTCAGCTAGTTTCCTGGACATCTCTACTCTTGAGAAGATTGGTTTGTGGCTGTTACAATTCAATAACTCCAACAAAAGTTTCTGAAATTGCTTGTCAGAACTTCCCACAGCCCAGACAAACATTATCTGACAATTTCACCCTTCCACAGCTTATCTCCTTGAATTTAATGCTTAAAGCAATATTCTCTCCACCCATTTTAGACAATTAACAAAAGAAGGATTCGTGTGGCAATATACTAGGGAGAAACTCTTGAGGGTATGAAATACATCATCCACCAACCAGCAAAAGCAGATCTTTTATGGCATTAAACTGCTTTTACTAACATAAAATCCAGCGCTGGAATGTAGGAAATGCACCAAAGCACCACAAAAGAACAATTTCATATCCATAAATACATATTTTCCATCCCAAATGAAATTATTCCTTCCCTCAAAGAAACAGATGTTAAGGCAGAGCTGTCTTCTTTTTCAGGACTGATTCTTTTTGTCAACTAAAACATTTTTCACTGGTAGAGAAGGACTCGATTTTCATCAATCATTGCTTTACCATGACAGTGGAAACAGAAAGAAAAACTAAATCATCATGAGATGATAAATCTTTATCACAGCAGGGAAAAGGAATTTTTTGTGCTGCTTCTGTAGAAACACTGGCAAAAGTATGAAGGAAATAAAATGAGGTAGACTGGCAGATAGCTCAATTACACAGCACTAGTGAAAGCTAAAATGTTGGAGTTTAAAATACAATATTGGTCAGTTCTCTAATTTGGGCTAAAGTGATAAAGCAAGACAAGTATTTTAAAAACTGCTAGTGTTCTCATCTTATTCATGAGCAAGTAGTAACACAGTGGTACAAAAAGTATGCCTGAATTATTATGAAGGAAACATATTACTTTTCCATTTCTCACTTGCAATAAAGTGAGACGATACACTAAGGTCATCAGTATTTTCTGTTAGACACTTAAATTCAGTTTATGGTAGCTGATAGTATCTGTCACACACAGAAGCGCAGCATGCAGTCAGCTCACGTGGCATGAAAAGTCAACACTTCCCAGGCCAAGCAGAGGCAAAGATGCTGGCTCTTATGGCTGAAGTCTCAGAGATGCAGTGCTGCCTGCCTAAGCCTGCATGTTCAGTAGCTCAGAGAAGTGTTGTCCCTGTTTCGGCTGAGATAGAGTTAATTTTCTTGATAGAGGCTGGTATGGTGCTATGTTTTTGATTTAGGAGAAAAATAATGCTGATAACACACTGATGTTTTAGTTGTTGCAGAGCAGTGCTTACACAGAGCCAAGGACTTTTCAGCTTCTCGTGCTGCCCTGCCAGCGAGGAGGCTGGGGGTGCACCAGGAGCTAGGAGGGGACAGAACCAGGACAGCTGTCCCAGGCTGGCCAAATGGGTGTCCCATGCCATGTGGCATGTGTAGAGCAATACATGTAAAACTGGGGGGAGCTGGCTGCTGGGGGACCTCTGCTCAGAGACTGGCTGGGCATTAGTCAGCTGGTGGTGAGCAGCTCTGTATCACTTGTGTATTCCATAATTTCCCTTTCTTTTCTGTCCTATTAAATTGCCTTTATCTCAAGCCATGAATTTCACCTTTTTTTTGATTCTCTCCCCCATCCCACTGAGTAAGTGAATGGCTGTGTGGTGCTTAGCTGCCTGCCAGCTTAAACCACAAGTGCGAACACTACAGGCACTAACAGATATACCTTAAAATTCACCAATGAAAATCTACTTTGCAGTATGATCCCGTCATGAAAAGGACTATCAAATATACCCAGGAAGAGCCTTTGGTTGTAGCTCCATGCTCCATGACACCAACCTGCGCACTGCTAGATAAGCCAGCATTAGAAATTTTATCCATCTTAGGAACAGACACACAGTTACATTTTTCTTAAGTGAGCCAAATCCTTACATTTTTATGCAGGCTGAAGAAGGCCAGAGCAATATCTGACTCACAAAAGAACTTGTTGGCACCAAGCTAACCTGCAAAATCTGAAAGAGCAGATGGGTCAGCAGTGGATGAGTACTTTGTTGCCTGTGGCCACAGCACTTGGATCTGACCATCAGGACCAGATTTTATCAGCAAACAGCAGCCCCCTTGGCAGAATCTCAAATGGGGATGGAGTGTCTTGTGAAGGTAAAGCTGTTTTCTTTTAGTCCAACATTCCACTCTGCAAAGCAAATCAAATTGCAGCAGTCTATAGCATATTTTGAGCAGAAAACAGGCTGCTTCTATCGACTCCAATAAATAGGCTTGGTGTTAAGAGAGTTCCCGATTACAGTGATGGCCTTTGAATTTAGTAGGAGAAAAAAAAAATCCTGTAATGGCAACCTGCTTAAAAAGAGAAAAGCGTGCTGCAGGTGGTCTAGCCCTGTACAAAGCTACAACGATGTTCAACATACTGTGTTTCCTGCAACTCATCCTGACTACACGTGCTAAATCCCACATGATAAGGTTAGAACAGCTCAGTCTGTTGTTTGTTCCAGTCTGATCCCCCTTCTCGGGAAAAATCACAGTGGGGCATACTGTTCCTTAACACACCTCTATTAATGTGTTACTAAATCCCCGAATAGTGTGTTTTTAAGGATGTTTCAGGTAGGAGTTACCACTGATTGCAGCAGCCTGAGATTGTTGCTAACATTCAGTCCTCTTTTGTCATACTCTATATACCAACGCTAACAAAGCTAAAAATAGCAACACAGTTTTGGAGAAGGACATTCTCCAATGTCAACAGTTTATAAATTAAGGGTTTTTTACATTGGCTATGCATCTTCAGCACAGCCGCTTCAGTGTTGTGCAAAGCTAGTTGTCCACAGAAATAAGGGAGAACCTGCTGTATTTTCTGAGCCTGCTAAGAAGAGAGGAAAAGGATTGAAAATACTACTTTCTGCCTGCATTTAGAGTGTCATTGGACTGAACTCTGGATAAAATCCAGTAGTCTAAATCCCCCTTCTCTGTCTAAGTGTGTATTTTCTAGGATGGAGCTCGAATTAGAACACAGCTAAATGTTTCGGATACCCTGACTTCAAGTTACAAGCTATGTATTACAAATTCCTCACAAACTACACTTCCCCTGCTAAAAAAAAAAAAAAAAAAAGCCTTTTATAATGATATTTGAATTGTGTAGAACAGATACGCAGATTTTTATGCAGTATGTTCAGCTGAAACTACAAATCCAAAGACCACCTTCTAGTAAACGTCATACCTTGTCACAGCTTCACCAGGGACATATGCGTATTATTTTTACGATGCCCTCAGGACAGCTCAGCTGGTCACTGCATGTGGTAACGCAGAAGAAACATATGGTTTGTGGTTCTTGCCTATGGCCTGTTTGACAACTGTGGGTTTAACAAAAGCTGGTTAGCTAAGGTTAAATTACAAGTGTAAAACCAACCAGGGACATACTTGGGCATGTGCACATGCCCACGTGGGCACAGCTCCCGATGCGCATGTGTGTTTGGGAGATGTTTGCATGGGTGGCATGTGCATGCTCTCCTCTCTCATGGACACTAAAGGAGAGAGATAAAGTGAACGACAGGAGCCACTGAGCTACAAGGAGAAACAAGGCTGGGCAAAGACAAAGATAATGAAGAAAAAAGAAGGGAAATTGGAATAAAGAAAAAAAGAGAGGAAATGAAAAACTGATGGTATAAATAGCAGAGGGATAAATATGTGGCTAACGTACAGGACAAAAAGTCCTTGCCAAGCACCATGTGTAACTGTAGTCACATCTTCCCATATTATTTGAGTTTATTTATCTGCCAAGCAGGGGAAATATTGAGCTGGTGCAGGTAGGAAAAAACAAACAAAGTCCTAAGGATTGCACTGCTGACCTACTATTAGCACTAATGGCATCTTAAACTTTTTGGTTAAAAAGACAAATAAAGCCTGTTGTGTTAAAGAGATTAGAGCTGTAACAAATACCTGCCCAACAAGACTTCTGCCTTATTTTGCCCTGTACCCCACAATCAGATGGAAAGGCCCAGCTGTCTCCCACTTCTTCCCCCCAGCGGCCAGGAGCACAGCCATGGGCAG